>NW_028227258.1:117155298-117477798 GCF_978045245.1 Mus caroli | reverse complement strand
AATGAAAATCACATTGAAAATTCACCTTACACATGTCAGAATGACTAAGATCAACAGAAAAAGTTATAGCTCACACAGGCAAGGATGTAGAGTAGAAGGAATACACATCCATTGCTGGTAGAATTCAGCCATTAAAAATGGTCTCATTAAATTTGCAGTCAAATGTATGTATCTAAATTAATAATCCTAATTGAGATATTCCAGGTCCTCCAAAACAAATATGGTATATATTTGCTTATGTGTGTATAATAGCTGTTATGTCAATGATAAGCAAGCAACAATAGACCTACAGAGAGTAAGTATGGAGTAAGGGACTAGAGGGACCAGATAGATTTTTGAGGAAAAGTGAAGTAAAATAGATAGGTATAAATAGAAAGGATATTGAATGGGATCTTAAGGTGAAGGGTAAAAGAGGGGGAGCTAGTGGTAAGAAATATGGGGAGAACAGTTAAATTAAGGGCCTTTTGAGGCATAGTTGCAAACCCAATATAGTAGAAACTTTCTAAAATATATACAGATATGAAAACTATAGAAATGAATTTGTCTAGTACCTGGGGTGACAGATTCCCCACTGGTCAGCTCTTGTCACAAAACAAAGCTTTCAGGACCAGGGTGGGGTTATAATTAGGCTGTAAACCAAAGGGGTCTTAAGGGAATCTGAAAACAACCCAGGCTATTGTCAGGCATATGCATTATCCTCCACAATCTGACAACAGGGGTCCATTGCTGAAAACAACTCCTATAAAGAATTTGGAGCATTAGAGCTGGTGCCTACAAAAAGTATTCACCTCTATGTTTCAGCATCCTTGGTACAAGAAGTTATTCTTCATGTTATCAAAAAAGAAACAGACATCAAGCCAGCCATAAACCCTTTACTGGCTGCAAGATAGGCTTAAGTAATGGTGATACGAAGCTTGTAGGAATAAACAACCAATAATTGATTTGACTTAAGGATCATCGATGAGATGTAACCTGAACCTGATACTGCTTAAGTGACCGAGAACCTGAGAATAGATGGTCCAGAGACCTAAGGGAAAGCAAATAATGCTAGTCTAAAAGAAGGAAAACATATAGAGTGATAAAATGATTCCTAGTAATATTTTGCTAAATTCATGGATCAATGGCTTGTTCAGATATTATCAGAAATACTTCCTCTTGCAAGAAAGTGGAGAAGCTGTTTGTTATATTTTGTTACTTATAAATTGTACCACTAATATGGACAACTGCATAAAATTATTTAAAATTAAAACAAGAACTACTACATAACCAATTATTTTCCAACTGGCTGGGCTGTCCATTGTTCTCACTAGTCGTATATACAGTAATCCAAATATGGAAACATCCTAAGTGTTCATCAAGAAAGAATTAAAGGTGCCAACACTCTATAGACTACTAAAACATGGAAATGTCCATAATATCCTGACAGCTCTACAGCAGTTTTTCCTCAGCCTGTGAATTGTGACACCTTTGGAGTTAAATGAAACTTTCACAGAGGTTACCTTACATCACTGGAAAATAAAAACATTCACATTATAAGTCATAACACTAGCAAAATTACAGTTTTGAAGTATCACTGGGAATAATTTGATGGTTTGGGGTCACCACAACATGAGGAACTGTATTAAAGGGCCACAGCTTTGGGCACGTTGGGATTCACTGCTCTACAGCTTAGCTGAGCATTGCACATTTAAAATGTTGTATGAGTACAGGTATTGCAGTGAAATTTCTATTTTATTGTCCAGTCTCCAAAATGTTATGGTTTCTGTAATGTAATTAAATGTCATTTAATAGTAGATAGACAGCCTATAATATATATATATATATATCCTAACATTCCTTCTTGGTTTTACTAACTGCCTACTTGAACTTGACTGCTCATGTACATTCAAACTCATAAAATATGTTCCTAGACCAATGCCTTTTGCTAATTCTGTTTACATACTAAATATTATCAGGCCATAATACCTGACTCAGACACTTACATAGTCTATAGAAATTATCCTTGTTTGACTCAATGTACATGTATTTTATTCGGCAGTTATTCTATACCCAGCTTAATAAAGCTAATAAAGAGTGGCATTCCTTGAACCATTTGAACCAACGTTCTATGCCCCAAAAGTATCCTCAAGGGGTGATTTACCCTGTGATAATTGCATCTTCTCTTCTGTTTTACCATTAATTAAATTAATTAATTATGTGCTATTTCCCCAAGTGGACTTAATTTAATGTGCTTTTTGTAATTAGATACTAGGGAAATGAAGATGGGCTGATAATACTCATAGTTACACAAAATCAGGATCCACACACCCCCCATAAAAGCATCTTTAATTGTATAAGTAGAGAAATATATTTAGTTTTCTTCAAAAAGATGTGAATTTTGATGAAAATGATCAAATGAATCCGTTAAACAGACATAATAGACAAACAGATGGATAGATAGTGCTTTTAATCATGTTTAAAGTTAATGAAAGTTCTTGGAAATTGAGACTAATGTAGAATATTGATAGTCACGTAGCAGTTGATGGCCTAGTTAGCCATCAATGGGAGGAGAGGCTCTTGGTATTGTGAAGATCATATGCCCCAGTACAGGGGAATGCCAGGGCCAGGGAGCAGGAGTGGGTGGGTTGGGGAGCAGGGCAGGGGGAGGGTATAGGTGGCTTTGGGGATAGCATTTGAAATGTAATTGAAGAAAATATCTAATAAAAATTAATTAATGAAATTTATTTTATTGAGGAACAACATAACTTGCCAATCAATATCATTTTGGATCTGTGTAATGTAGAATAACATTCAGAAACTAGAAGATACTAGATACTTGAAAGATTGATGATCTTTGGAGATCTTTATCATCCCAAATATTTAAGGATATAACTATACATTGCTGAATCCATATAAAGTGATCCTTCAGTTCAAGGATCACTGGTTGATTTTGACTAAGTCTGTGGTCTTTTCTCTAGGGAAGAGTATTTCTCATCATCTAAGCATTCCCCAGTGGTTCATACTTCTGTGTTTAGTGATGAGGCTTTTTAAGCTACTGTTGCTCTGTGTTACTGTGCTTCTTGGTTTTATTATTTAGGTCTTGTTTTGATATTCATATTGGTGAGTATTCATAAGTGTTGCATCTCTGATATGTCTAGTAGAGGATATGTCACAGACAATGTACTGTGACTCTGGTTTTTACAATCTTGATGCCCCTTTTCTCATATGATCTTAGGTGCAAGAATTGTGTTGAGGAATAATTAGTTATTTTAAAACATTAACCTCAA
Source organism: Mus caroli (assembly GCF_978045245.1). Lineage (NCBI taxonomy): Eukaryota > Metazoa > Chordata > Mammalia > Rodentia > Muridae > Mus > Mus caroli. The sequence goes on along the minus strand of NW_028227258.1, from coordinate 117,474,532 downwards.
ACATGTTATTTTAAAACTCAAAAGTCATATTTCTTATATTTGGTATATTTAGCACTATTAATTCTGCCTTTGACTTTTTTTAATTTTTAAAGAATGCTTTTTTAAAGGACTAAATGACATTCTCTGAACATATAATATTGATAGGATATTAGTTATTTTTCCTAGAATATTTTAAATAAATCTGTTTCTAATGGAGCTCTGGTGGTTCATATCACTTATGATGGTCACTATATCCAGATTTATTCTGATATTGACTCTTTTATCTATCTAAATGATCATCATTTTAGTTACTGAAAAGTTTTACCGAAGTATCTGTTTATAGGAAGTACCTCTCAGCTATCTTTACTGTAAAAGACTTTTCTATAGGAATATTCAAATTTCATAATGGCAGCTAGAGTATTATTGAAGTATGTGGTTACATATTGGAATAGATTCACATAAGATCAAAATCCTTCTAATGTTAGTTTCTTGTATATGTATATATTTATTCACTCACTTTTATAAAACACGCATATATTCTTAACTAAACTCAAATATTATAAATTCAACAATAATTTTGAATTCCTGATCCTACTGCCTCCACTTTCTATGTGTAGGTATTAAGTCAGTGCCCCACCATATGATGGAACCTATGACTGCATTCGTACTTGACATGGACTCTATGAACTGAGACATGTCCCTGGCATATCAAATGTAATATTGTACACAGGGTACAATATAGGTATATGGTGGAAAAAAAAAGAAATAAGTTGTGAAATTGTAATCCTAAATAAAATATAGGGTTTTATAAGTTATAATATCTGTATTATCTCAAAAATGTAGTATTTTTTTTACTTAGCAAATTAAAAGATACATATCATTTTCTTTAATCAAGAAATGAGTTTCAGTCAAGCAAGTTTTTTTTTTCTAATCAGCAAGTTAAAAACATTAATTAAAAACTTCAAATCCACTAACAAAAAATTTTATATTCCATAATGCATAATAATACTTCCTCCTATTTTCTCACTCTCATCTATCTAAGAGATTTATCCTTAGAATTATGTGCCCCCATTAACATAAGATTTTCAAATGTCAGCAATATTCTATTGTTGCTATCAACCTGAGTATGCAAGTTTTTTTTCTAATTAGGATGTACATGGTGCAAGTCTTTAAAAAAAAAATCAGCAAGCCTAATCAACTCTTCATGATTTATGGAAAGCTTTATAGAATTTAAAATATTTAAAGACAGTTCATTTCCCATTATTTCTGTAATATTGATTTTTAAATAATATTTATTTTTCATGAAGGATGATTATAGAAATAATTGTAATATGCATTTTATATACTATATATTACATAGATAATCATTAAGGAATGCATAGATACATATGTCATAAATGAAGCATAAAACATTAACTTAACATTCACTTTATTCCTTATATGAATATTTACATGAAAAAATACACTTGTGATAAAAAATAATATCAATATAAACATCATCTCCAGAAGGGACACATGCTGGCTGATGGAGGTGTGCACACAAATAATTATATACATATAATGTCACAAAGATATTGGGACCAATACAGAGGATTAATGATAAGGCCATAAATCTTTGCATTTTTTTGTCTGACAGTTTTTTTTTCTTTTTTAACTTGATTATTGTCTTCAGTGTATGCTGACTATAGATGAGAACAATTTGGAATGTTCAAAATCTCCAAACTGAGTATATTGTGTTTCCTCTTTTGCAGCTCATTTTTCTCATTAGAAATATGTCTCATGGCTGTCTAGGATGGTTTCTAGTTGTTTAATCTTTTACTCTGGCTGAAAAGTATGCTGCTATCTGAGTGGGGACTAGTAATTTAACATATCTAATAATGTTTTCAAATAGCACTATTTCAAGTCATCCATGAATACAAACAGATGTTTTAATTATCAAGTTGTGATTTTATGTTTTCTGGCTCATGAGCACTCTACGTCAAGGACATAGAAAAATGTGGTTTTGTATTTATACAATGTCAAATTTTACTGTATAATAACTAACACACAAGGCATGGTGGTTTCTATGTGAAAAATTTGCCAATGGATCATTGTTTTTATGATATACATGGATTAGGCAAACACATTTTATTAAAATAAATTATAATCTTAATTACTAATATTAAGTTTCAGAACACACTTTATATACCTCAAAAATAAAAGCATCAACATATGTATGTATGAATAGAGTATAGAAGGGTTACAAAAAGAGGATTCAGTACAGTTCAAGCAACTTGACAGTGGGCTGAGAAGCAGAGGAGGTAACTGGTAGGGATGTTGAGAGAGTCTGTGTAAAGGAGATAACTCATAAGGCAGAGGTGTCACAGTAATGCTGTTATAGAGTGAAATTGTACAGGGTCTCAGAAATCATACTTCAGAAATGAGGTTATGGAACATAGAGGTTGTAGATACAAAGGGCAGTACTGGCTCAGGAAGCAAAGCAGGACAGATGTACTGAAACCCCTGGTAGACAAATAGGCTGATGAACAGATGCCTGTCGGCTATCCCGAATTAAGACTAGAGACAGATTACTCTGTTGAGAATTCTCTATTTAGTGATGTACCCCACTTTTAATTGGGTTATTTGGGTTGTTTGTGTCTAACTTCTTAAGTTCTTTATTAGTTTTGGATATTAGCCCTCTGTCAGATATAGGGTGTGAAGATTCTGCATTCTTTTATCTGGGCTGCCTTGTCCAGCCAGAGTGGGAGAGAAAGTGAGTAGCCTCACAGAAACATAAAGTGCCAGGGTAGGGAGTATATCCAGGGTATCCCATCCACTCAGAAGAGAATGGGAATGGGTGATAGAGGAAGATTTGTGGGTGGGGGGGGTGACTGGCAGGATAGTAGTAAGTGGAATGTAAAGGGAAAAAATGTAAAAAAAAATTAAATGAACTTTTTACAAAAGGGAAAGAAAGAAAAAGGAGAAAGAAAGGAAGAAGGGAAGAAAGGAAGAAAGGAAGGAAAGAAAGAAGGAAGAAAGGAAGGGAGGGAGGGAGGGAGAGGAGAGGAGAGGAGAGGAGAGGAGAGGAGAGGAGAGGAGAGGAGAGGAGAGGAGAGGAGAGGAGAGGAGAGGAGAGGAGAGGAGAGAAGAGAAGAGAAGAGAAGAGAAGAGAAGAGAAGAGAAGAGAAGAGAAGAGAAGAGAAGAGAAGAGAAGAGAAGAGAAGAGAAGAGAAGAGAAGAGAAGAGAGAAAAAAGACAAAGCCCAGTTGATGTCCAAGGGCAGTTGAAATTTTTCTACAAATTGGGTCCTTGCCACATTTACTACATTGTCATATACTGATGGTTTGTTGAAAGGGGAATGTTAGATACTCTCCTATTTATAAGTCCAGGTAAAAGAACAGTTTCCCAATAGAATTTGAAGCCTCATGTCCTTAATGATTTTCATATTCCCATTTGCTCATGGGGATCAAATGCACTGATAGGTTGAAGGGTGGTTTCATACTTATAGAAATAAGTGATTTATCAGCCTGATATCTGTGAGATATACTGGGTAACTGATTGTGTTTATGCCTACTAAATCATAAAGTAATCTGGCATCCTTAATTAGTCAAATACAGATTGTACATCTTAACATTGAGCATACACGTGATGAGGTATGTGAAAATATACCCTCAGAATTTGTATTATTTTTAAAAATAACATAAAAATTGAAGGTTTATTAACAATTAAGTTATCAACCATGGTGGTGTAACAAATTTATTTCTGCAAATAATGCATTAAAGTTCAACTTTTGAATAGAAATACATAGTATTTAAAACAGTTTGACTTTTATCAAGGTGATAGGTGATAACTAGTACTGCTGGTATAGCTTTATTCATCACAGAAGTAGGTTTTTGACATTTTCAAAATTTACTTTGTCTTCCTAGATTTACAGTCCATTATAAGTTCTTTAATTATTTCTTCATTCCTTTATTCAATTTTATCTCAGGGTGTATTCAATATCTCTGTTCCCACCCCACACCAATGCTCTTTCTGTCCACTCTACCCATAATGTTGCCCAAAATTTCAAATTATATTTCAAAATTAGAAAAATACAATATATATTTATCTATTCCACATGTGTATTACATATCTTTAAATTTGATACTATATACATTCTATAATTATTTTCTGTTTTTATGATTGATCTTAGGTCCTCACATATGTTAGGCAAGTAGAATATCTTTAAGAGATAACCAGTAATTTCTAAAAGTTGTAGACTTACTAATGAAAGGGTTTCTTACTTTGTGTTTTTAAAAACTGTTCCTACTAGCAAAATAATAAAAATAATTTTACTGAAACATAAACACATTGGAAGGATTTCACTAAGCAATAGCTACTTGGCCATCTCCAGGTCTTGTTTAGATTACTGTCTAGAATTTCAACAATTAACTTTGATTTGAAAGAGGAGATGACAATAGTAGAGTCTATATTTCTTTAATGTGTATTAGTGCTAAGGATTTATTCTGTTGCAGAAATTCTATAATTCATTTCAATATCAGTGAGCAATTATTAGTTTGAATAGATTTCTGTGTGTCCTATTTATTACTTTCCAAAATATTTCTAACATTTTATAATGCCCTTGTGAAATAACCAGTGGATAATACCAGCTGCTCTGTTTCTACCTCATATATAATACAAAGTTGCAACATCTCTTCCTCTCTAATATGTTTGAAGTGCTATCATTTTAATGAGGATATACACTGTCAAGAATCTGAATGTGTTGTTTAATGCAAATGTATGTCAATAGCTACTTCGAACTACAAAAGTATTTTCAGAAATTACTGACCAAATTTCCTACCTCAATAATATAGCAAGCACAACATGCCATGGCAACAGACAAAAAATGATTAATCGATTCAAAAATAGGCAGCATACTGTTGATTCCCTTGAAATGGAAGTCTGAATCACAAGAGAAATGCAGACTGTCATCACCTTTCCTTGATCTAAATGATCCTGGAAGCAGATATATATGAGCAGACACCTTTTACAGCATCACGCCAAGAAGGTTAACTTCCTTTTATGCTTCAAAGTCACTCTCACTGCAGAGAGACCATCATGCCTAAATTGGAAAGGCCATATCTTCTTGGTTTAGCTGATATTGTCTGATTAATAGACAAAGTAAAGATAAATTTGTTGTTGGTGGTGCTGTTACATCTAACAATTTATGGGTTGTAATATAACATTGTCTGTAGGCATAGAATCATCTGTATTCATTTCATCCATATAAATTTAATATTTAAATAGAAGTATGAATAAAATCACAAGAATACACAGTTACATATAAACATTTAAAAGTATTATGTGATTATAGCACATAAATTTATAAAAGCACTTATATATCTCATATTGCCTGTTTTGGAGAGGAATGAAAAGAGAGATCATCCATCTTTTTATTCAAGTAATATTTTTATGAAAAAATACCTGTAAAGTTTTATCACTGTTAATTTATGGGTTCTTCACTTGAGAAGTTGAAAGTTGGAAGGATACAACATTCCAGGTAAACTCTCTACATTCAGATAACTTGATCTTTCAAGCAAGGACATCAAGCCACTGTAATAGACTGAGTGACCCTGAGAGGAACTGTTAAATTCAATGGGAAGAATGATGGTGAATCCTAACTTTGGTGTCTGTTACTACTCTTATCCTCAAACATGTTTGGAAGGAATGTTTTCTTTCCTCTTTGCCTACATTTTTCTGTAGTCATAGAATCATCTGTATTCATTTCATCCATATTATATATTTTTACATCCAAATACTATATTTTTTAAGGAATTAGTTCTACCAGCTTTTCAGGTAGCCTCTATCATAAATATATTTTTTTAATATCCCTGAATAATAATATATGAATAATGTTCCTGGAAAAAGTTACACTGGATGCTGAATGTCCTGAAAGTTTTTTGTTTTGTTTTGTTTGTTTTAGATTTAGTTCTTTTTATTCTTTAATCCCTTTTTATAGTCCAGAATTCATCCCCCTCCTGTTCTGCCCTCCCAACTGCTACCCATCCTATACTTCCTCCTCCCACCCCCTGTCTCCATTAGGATGTCCCCACACCATCACTTCCATCCTACCAAAGGACTCAAGTCTCTAAAGGGTTAGGTGCATCTTCTTTCACTGAGGCCAGACTAGGCAGTACTCTGTTGCATATGTGTCAGGGATCTCATATCAGATGATATATGCTGCCTGGTTGGTGACTCAGTGTCTAAGAGATCTAGGGGATCCAGGTCAGTTGAGACTACTGGTCTTCCAATGGAGCTACCCTCCTCCTCAGATTCTTCCAGCTGACAGTTCCCTCAAAGGGGTCCCCAACTCCCCTCCCTTGGTTGGGTGCTAGTATATGCATCTGAATCAGCTGCTTCTTGGGCCTCTCCAAAGGCAGCCATGCTAAGCTCCTGTCTGTAATCACACCACAGCATTAGTAAAAGTGTCAAGGCCCCTCTCCTTGATCTGGATCCCAATTTGGGCAAGTTTTATTAACTAACTTTAATATGTGTAGAAAATTTGGAATTGTGTCCACCCGAGGTAAATTATTTCAGGGACCCTTTCACCTTATTAGCTATTTATTGCCAACCTTTGTTAATTACCTAATATCTCTGTGATCATTAGAAAAATAACTTGCAATATAGGGCTAAGACTCCAGATTCCACCAACAAAGACTAAGATCAGACAGAACATATCAGAGACCTATTCCAGAGACCTCTCACTTTGTTTTTTTTTTCAACCTACCTATTATTCATAGCAATGTATTTTAATGTTTCTTAACTTATTTTTCTGCAACCATAAAGTTTCATAAAATTGTTGTTACTACATTAAAACATGGAATGTGTGATAACCTAAATCTGTATTCCTAAGCCATGGTCACTCACACTGACTCTAGTATAAATCATACCTTTGAGTTGAGAACTATTTCTTTCATGATGCAAATATGTGGAGAAAAATAACAAGATGCCTTCATTTTTTTTTCTATTTAAAGTGTTTGAGAGTTTCATACATGAATATAATGAATTTTAATCATTTTCACTTGCTTCATTTCCATCTGTCATTTCCCTGCTTTTTCCACTGAAATATTTCTTCCCTTACAAGTCTCATTTCCACTTTCATGTATTTGTATGAGGGTTTGGGGAAAGAAAGAAAGAAAGAAAGAAAGAAAGAAAGAAAGAAAGAAAGAAAGAAAGAAAGAAAGAAAGAAAGGAAGGAAGGAAGGAAGGAAGGAAGGAAGGAAGGAAGGAAGGAAGAAAGAAAGAAGAAAGAAAGAAGGAAGGAAGAAAGAAAGAAAGAAAGAAAGAAAGAAAGAAAGAAAGAAAGAAAGAAAGAAAGGAAGGAAGGAAGGAAGGAAGGAAGGAAGGAAGGAAGGAAGGAAGAAAGAAAGAAGAAAGAAAGAAGGAAGGAAGAAAGAAAGAAAGAAAGAAAGAAAGAAAGAAAGAAAGAAAGAAAGAAAGAAAGAGGAAGGAAGGAAGGAAGGAAGGAAGGAAGGAAGGAAGGAAGGAAGGAAGGAAGGAAGGAAGGGAAGGAAGGAAGGAAGGAAGGAAGGAAGGAAGGAAGGAAGGAGGGAAGGAAGAAACACAGAGAGACAGAGATTCGCTGAGTTTAATTAGAGTGGCTTGTAGTAGCATGAGTTGGAGGCTTTTTATTGAAGAGTGGACCACATGCCCCAGGCTACAATATTACAATGTATGACATCACTCTCCCTAAAAACATTAACTGCAAATAGGCACTCAGAGAAGCATAGGCCATTAAGAATGTCTCCTGCAAAGGTGGAATTCTTTCAATGATTCCCTTCTTGGAATAGTTTATTTCTCCCAAGAAAGGAATAAAGACAAAAGGCCTGTACTAATTCCTAGCTTCATTTGTCAAAATGGAAATCTTTTCATTGAAGAACGGAATTGAGATAGACATAAAAGCTAATTACTGTAAATTTTATTAGATTTGATGTTTAGTGGTTTAATTGATATTTCCCTATTTCATCAGGCACAGTTTACAGCATACCACAGCCATTCTGGGTCTTAATATTTTGGAGAAAGAATGAACTTTTGTTCATAGGAGTTGTAATGAATCAGTTCCTTGTGAGTATGCAGTGAGTACTCTAATTGTTATTAATTTTTACCACAGTCTTCCTTTCTCTCCAAAATCTTCAGAAGTCCCCAAAACAGACTTCCCCTGCCCTAAATCGTCATTCAGTGTTCCAAATATCAGAATACCTGATAACTCTATGCCTTCTCTTCTTTAACAAAAATGTTTTCCCATCTTGATTCTTCTCTTTATCAAGAAAAAATTTAAATTTGAGTCTAAAATTGGATAGGAAAAATACCCTAGCCAATCCCTATTTGATACAAAATAAAAAGTATGAAATGTGTCAGCTGTTCACTTGTTATATAGATTAGAAGTTATAAAGCAAAATAGTGTTGGTGTGTTCATAGATTTCATTGAAATTTTTCATAATTTATTACTTAATGATATTTTGGAGGATGCAATTTTATCCAGAGAGATACCCAAATGTCAAGACCTCATGTATGGGTGCCTGTCTCACAGCAAATACTTTTCATATCTTTGATCTTAGGCTGACACATGACTGGTTTGTTCCTACATAGATGAAAACAATCTTAAGAGAAATTTTGTCAAAGAACATTATAAGGAATAACTTAGGCGAGACAAAGAGAAGATAACAAAAAATGAATAAATAAAATTACAACACTAACAACTGAACAACAAGCACCTGAAATGATAGTTTATCTCACATATGCCCAGAGAGAAGAGAGAACTCGAGCTGACAGAAACAATCATAAAGGGTGAGTGACCTTAAATTGGATTCTCAACCAGGATGTTGAAGAACAAGATGGCAAAAGTTGGAAAAACGATGTTGAATCTTGATTGGTGTCCAGGACATTTTGAAAGCAGTTCTCTAGCGTGAGGCTTGAGTTTTAAATTTTTCTTCAATAGACACATAATCCATGGTGTTTTTCTGTGAAGAAAAGTGGATATTTTAGGAAATATGCACAGGCTTTGAGGGTGGGGGATCACTTGGTTGAGTCAAGAACAACAGATCTACTTGATTTTTAGGGATGTGGTCAATGTGACTGATGGCTTGACAGATATCTACATATTGATGAAGAAGAAGAGATAGAACTTGAATTCCATGTCAAGGTAAACACAGTTCTGTTTCTGGTGATAAAATATTGATTGTGTTCCAAGGGAATTTTGAAGAAAAACAAAATGATTCACTCCAAAGGCATGGAAGTAATAAAAATGAATTTTACATAAATCACTTCAGAATAAATATATGGATGACTTCTTGGATAAGTTTCAGAAAATTGTATTTATACCAGATACCCAGTATTGATAACATATTCAAAAATTAAAATTGAAGGATAATTAATTCACTTAAATACTTGGTAATGTTGCTTTTTTAAAATTATTTTGTAATGTTGCACTTTTGTTGTTGTTGGTTTTTCAAGACAGGGTTTCTCTGTATAGCCCTGGCTGTCCTGGAACTCACTTTGTAGACCAGGCTGGCCTCGAAATCAGAAATCTGCCTGCCTCTGCCTCCCGATTGCTGGGATTAAAGGCATGCCCAGCATAATGTTGCTTTTTATTAATAAGAATAAACAGTAATTTATTGAAATTCTTAACTTACAGATAACTTCTTATTCTAATTAAGAATTCAAATTTCACAGTTTTCTCTCAGTTTAATTTCTCTCAGTACAGTTACATATGTGTGATAATTGCAAGATATATAATTAAACAATTAAATTAAATATATTGTTGAAATTTAGATGAGCAAATTTTTATAATGAAAACAACTTCCACTTTATATTTAATTTTAATATCTTAATTTCATTTAACATTTCTGAAGCTGAGCTTTAAAATAGAAATACTTTTCAAACAACTTTTAAAAAATGCAATATGTACTTTCCCTCACTTTTATAACTAAAAATAATCGACTATTTTTAACAAATATTTTTGAAAATATTTACTCACATTCTGGTCAATCGAGGTTAATATTAATGAATTTAAACTTTGATTTCTTTAGAGGTTGAACTGTATGACTATTTGACCTCATAATTCTCCACTTTTGAAAATAGGAATGCAAAATTATAGGAGATGAACGTGATTTCATTTAACACTTCTATAAAATTATTTGGAATTCACATTTACCGACTTCCCTTTGATTTCTTTTTCCTGTTGAGTCTTAAACGATGCTATTCATTTAACACCCTGCATCTGACATTTCTTTGAGTTACACTTGAAGACTGATGTGTGACTCTACATTTCCTAACAGGGGGAGAGATGGCTTCATTTCAAGAGCTTCATACATATCATAATGTCTCCAGCTGAGCTATCTATTACCTGCAGGCTCCTAAGTTATTTCTATATCATGTAAAGTATAGCATGAATCAAAGGTGACAGATGGCATTTGGGGACTAATTTTTTTTATCATTCACCGAGTCAATTCTAAGGACAATGGAGTAAAAATGAGATTTCAGAGGAGAAACTGAAGACATGCTTTTGACTCACTTCTGAGCCATTCTATTACATGCTTGTTCTATCCCTAAGGGGGGCTCTTCAGAGGCAAGTGTAAAACGCATTAGTCAGGTTTCCTCTCATCGAATCGTAGCAGTGCATTTGTGATTTGGAATCATAGTAGAAGTGTCTCTCGAAAATTGAGTTATCTTATAAGGACCAAATATGTCTCCTGTTAGGAAAACATCAAGCATTGGCTCTTTATCTATGGCTAAACATATTTTTAATGCATTTGAGCTGAATAGATGTTTTTAGCCAGGAGAAAGCATCTTGTAGTGTGTTTGAGACAAATAGTTAAGAAGGAAATAATTTTCTCCATATCAATGTAACAAATTAAATAGAAATGGTACTTCCATTCAAATTTTAAATATGACATTTAAAAGCAGCATATGGAGAGAAAAGCATGCTTTAAAATGCTTTCTTATTTATCAATAACCCATCATGTTTAACATATGATTGCATGTATAAATACATGTGAAATATGTGTGAAAATATGTGATCTAAAATCTGTATGCATATTTCTTTAATAAGTATAATCTATATCACTATAGATATATCATTTTTGTGTAATATCTGCATAGAATATATCTTACTTGTATGTGTGTTTGTATTTGTGTGTCTGTGTAATTGAATATAAATTCTTTCTTGGACTGGTAGAATTAAAACTTAAACAGTGATTAAGCAAATGTTGGTTTATAATTTCTATATAAAATAGAAAAATTTTTATTGTACAGTTTATATATAAAAGAAAGTAAAACAAATGTAAATCCCAATAAATAATCTGTAGAAGTATAAAGATCCAGGAGCTGAAGAATGAAAGATGGATTTAATCACAAGCAACCACACAAAATGAATTTTGTTCCACTTGCAGTAAATGTCCTTTCTGTGGAAGTAGAAGGGGACTTCATACATACTAATGTCAAACAGGTAACATCTTACTTTTCATTTGCTTCGTAAGCCACACAATTAATTTACAAATATCCTCGTTTAACTCCTGGAATTTTGTCATTTTGGATTGTGCAAAAAACAGTCATCACAGTTATCTCACATTAAAGACTCGATCCTCAGTGACTTTTCCTGGATGATGTTTCTTTTTGTCAGTAGATTCATTTGTGCTTGGAAATTGGGTAATCCAGAAGAATAGGCTGCTACATGGTCATTGTCTAGAGCAGGAAATAATGACGAATGTTTTGTTATTTATTTATTTACTTATTTATTTATTTAAATTGGAAACTTTATTTATTTATATTTCAAATGTTATCCCCTTTCCCAGTTGGTCTCTCCTCTGAAAACCACCTATTCTATCTCCCCTCTACCTGCTTCTATGAGGGTGCTCACCACCAACCCACCACCAGCCTAAGAAAGTGTATGTTTGCTGATAATACAGATAGTTATTTAAAGTTAAACAAGAATGCACTTTTTAAAATGGATTACTTAAAGTTAAACAAGAATGTACTTTTAAAAATGGATCCTATTGGGCTTGAGAGGTAGTCTTCTCTTGTTGAGTAAATGGATCACTTTTTCATAAATGCTGGAGAGCTTCATTGTTGGTTCAAAGAACTTCAAGCCTTTACGCCGTTACCCATGTCCTGCAGAGGAAGGAAACTCTTATTGACCCCTGCTTTCTACCAATGAGCCTGAGCAGCCATTGAAGGGAGTATATGAGTTTCACATATTGGATCACCACAGAATGTGCCCTCAACTTCCTTCCACCTATCACTGAAAATGAAATAGGGATGATAAAGAACATTTTTTTCAGAATATATATTTGAATTCATACATATCCTACTATTTTAGAGTTTATAGAATAAAAGAATAGAAATGAAAACTACCAAAGGCAATGAGAAACAAACAAATGAAAAGAAACAAAGATAAGGACGACTTCAATGTTATTCTTAGGATTCTATTTAAAGAGTTTTATAAAAAGTAAAGAAACGTCATGTTCCTTTCTCCTAGGGCAGACTCCTAGCTGGTCTGTTCTTATGAAGCCTCCATATCCTGACCCATCCTAGAGTATTCACTGCACTCAGAGTAGTTGACACCATATCCTAAGCCATCCCAGAAGATCCTCTGCACTCAGAACAGTCAGGCAACTGATTCCATAGCCTGAGATATCCCAGGAGATATGCTGCACACAGGACAAGAGAGCAACTGATTGCCAGCTTGTCTGATCCCCTGAAAACATCACAGCTTGAAGGCATGCTGGGTAACTGACCCAACAGACTGAAAGCCTCCATGGATTTCTGCTACACACAGGGAAGCAGAAACCACACTCCATATCAATCCCACCCCCGGAGAACATCTTTACAAAGGAAAACAGCTTGACTGCTCCATTGATGTACCAATAGTCTAAAGGCCTCCTAGGATATCTGCTGCAGTCAGGGCAACAGATCAGCATTTTCTCTGCCCTCTGAAGAGCCCCCAGTTGGAAGGCACCATGGGTAGTCTGCTACAGCCAGGGCCACAGGCCTACTAGGAGATCTGAAGCAACCCCAGGACAAAAAAGGCACACTCCAGACAGAGTTATGCAGATTAACCAGAAGTTATCAAGCATGATGAAAAAGGACACTTCATATTCATCAAAGGGAAAATCCACCAAGAGAAAGTTTCAATTCTGAACATCTATAACCCAAATGCAAAGGCACCCAATTTCATAAAAGAAACTACTAAAGATCAAATCATGCCCTGGGCAGACCCAGTAGGAGTCCCTCAACTCAGGGAAAATCAGGGTTCCAGTACTCAGGTGGGCGAGGAGTTGGCAAGTGACACGAATAGAAGAGAGTGCTGAATCTGAGTGTAATCTCTCAAAGTAAGCATCAGACTTATAGAGTCACTACAGAAGAAAGAAGGAAGGTAGGTGATACATCAGCCAAGATACATTGAGGTCATCTGATGCATAATGATTTTTTACACAAAACAGAAAATGCATACATAAAAGCATCAGGAACCAAGCAGTGGTTACAACTGAGATCAGTCCTATTTAAAGTCAGCTTATTCTTAGGAGCCAGGTGCAAGGTCTTCATACCCTAGCCACAATTCTAGTCTACTGTATAACCCACCACCTTAGTAAACACTTAATTATGTTATATTTCTGGGCTTTGTGAAAGGATGTACCAGGGAGGTTTAGTTCTTGCTAGCCTTTCCATGAATAACACAATACTCTAGTTCCTTCTTAAACCACAACCTACCTTCTTCATAGACCATTGTAAATTCCTGCATATGGGAGTGACTCAGCTGTTATTCTAAGTGTTTGTGGGGAACCTCCATTTACCAGAGGAGCCCACCAACTTTCTCCTATTTTGTAATGTAGTCTGCCATACATGACTATAATGAGAATTCTAAGTTTACTTTGTTGAACTTGCCCTGAGAATTTTAACTCATATCCAGTAAACTGCAAGGCCTGATTTCTTTCACTATCTCTCTTTCAATACTGGATGCACTTAGTTTAAATAAGTTACATTCTTATGAATTTCCAAGCCCAAGGTCAGATCAATGATTGACTAGGATGTTGAGACACTGGTGGAGGCCAGAAAACAATGTTCAATCTAACTTGGCTATTTGTCAAATCATTCCTTAGTGGCATCTCTATACCTATAATAAAGCAATAATGAAAGAAAGCATGCAAAACCCTCTGCCAACTATTGCAAGGAAAAATCTGGAAAACATCCCTGTTATGGGATGCCAAGGACCTCCAGGAGACCAGTTTCCAACAGCCTTTTTGCCTCAGGACTGTGGCCAAGCATTTTGGACTTGTCATGCAGACTCCACTGGAGTGGGAGTGGAAAAATCACAGATTGAACCACACAATATTAGTGGGAGACTTCAACATCACACACTCACCAATGGACAAGCCATTGAAATAGAAACTAAACAGAAACATAGTGAAACTAATACAATTTGATAACTAAATGCAATTAACTATCTATAGAATATTTCACCCTAAAACAAAAGAATACACCTTCTTCTCAACACCTCATGGTACCTCCAAAATCAGCTATATAATTGGTCACAAAGCAACCCTCAACAGATACAAGATTGAAATTATCCAATGTATCCTATCAGATCACCATGGCCTAAGGCTGGTCTTCAATAACAGCAAAAAACAATAGAAAGCTCAGATACATGTGGAAACTGAACAACTCTCTACTCAATGATAAGTTGGTCAGGAAGAAATAAAGAAAGAAATTAAAGACTTCCTGGAATTTAACGAAAATGTTGACACAGCATACCCAAACTTATGGGACACAATGAAAGTAGTGCTAAGAGGAAAATTTATAGCACTATGTGCCTTTGTATAGAAACTGGAGAGATTTTACACTAACAGCAGCACACATGAGAGTTCTAGAAAAAGAAAGAAGCAAACTCACACAAGAGGAGCAGACTGCAGGAAACAGTCAAACCAGTCAAACTTGGGGCTGAAATCCACCAAATGGAAATAGAGAACAGAACAAAGAATCAAAAAAAAAAAAAAAAAAAGGTGTTGTTGTTGCTCCTGTTGGTGGTGGTGGTGGTGGTTTTTTGGGTTTTGTGTTTTTGTTTTTTTGTTTTGTTTTGTTTTGTTTTTTTTTTTTTTTGAGAGAATCAATAAGATAGATTAAACCCCTAGCCAAACTAACTAAAGGTTTCATGGACCGGCCTTAGTTGGGCCCCCTCAATTCGCAAGAGAACTCTTGGGGTTCCAGACAGGTGGGCAATGGAGTTGGCAATGGAAAGGGGGTGACAAACAGAAATGACACAAGGGAGTGTGGATCTGAATGCAAGTTGTCTCAAAGCAAGCACCAGTCTTATGAATGACTTTTACACAAAACAGAGGAATGTGTACTAAAAGCTAACAGGAATCAACTGGGATAAAAATCAATGTTAACAATTGGAATCAAAAGCAGCCCCACCTAAGGTCAGCTTAATCTTAGAAGCCAATAGACTAATTCTAGTCTATTGTATAGTCCACCTTCCCTCTAGGCCATTGTAAATTCCTGTGTATGGGTGTAACTCAGCTATCTATAGTTATAAGTATCTACTCTGGTTCCTTCTTAGACCACAACCTTCCTTCTTCCTAGATAATGATAAATTTCTGCATATGGGAGTAGCTTTCTCTGAGATTTCTAACTCTTAGTAGTAGATAGTAATGTCTGATTTCCTTAACTATCTGTCTTACAATACTAGAGGCAATTCTGAATGTCATTGAATAGGCAACTTTCTTACTAAATTCAAAGCCCATGGTCAGCTCAAAGACTGCCTAGGACTAGTGAGAAATCTAACTTAGCTAAGTGTCAAAATCAATCCTTAGAGGCACTTACATTAAAGCAATATTAAGGGAAAGTACACAGATCCATTTACCAACTAAAGCAAGGACACATTTGGAGCATTCGTTATTACAGGATGCCATGTTTCCAGGAGACTAAGTTTCTGTGAACTTTTTGCCTCTGGACCCCATCCAGGCTTTTTGGCCTGTCAGGTGGGTCACTACTGGAGTGGATGTAGCATAAAGGGCCCACAGGCAATATTTAAATTAACAAAATCAGAAATGAAAAGGGGGACATAACAACAGAAATGGAGGAAGTTCAAAAAATCTGATGATCCTACTATATCCTCAAGAAAACTGAAAATTCTAGATGAAACAGATGGTTTCCTACACAGATACCACATACCCAAGTTAAATCAAGATCAGGTGAATTATCTAAATAGGCACAATGCAATAGAAGTCATTAAAAACCTCCCAACCAAAAAAAAAAAAAAAAAAACCCAAAAAAACAAACAAAAACAAAAACAAACAAACAAAAACCCAAACAAACAAACAAACAAAAAACCCAAAACCCCAGGGCCAAAGGGATTTAGAGCAGAATTCTACCAGAACTTCAAAGAAGACTAGTTACCAATATTCCTCAAACTATTTCATGAAATAGAAACTCAAGGAATACTATTCAACTCTTTCTATGAAGTCACAGTTACTCTGATACCTAAACCACACTAGGACCCAAACAAAGAAAAAGAACTTCAGACCAATCTTGCTTCTGAATATCAATGTAAAAATACTCAATAAAATCCTTGCAAACTGAATCCAAGAACACATCAAAACAATCATTCACCATAATAATGTATGCTTCAGCTCAGGGATTCAAAGTTGGTTCAATATGAAAAAATCCATTAACAGAATCTACTATATAAACAAACTCAGAGGGGAAAAAAAATCACACGATCATCTCCTTAGATACAGAAAAATCATTTAACAAAATACAACACCCCTTCATATTAAAAGTATTGGAGAGATCAGGAATTTAAGGAACATACCTAAACATAATAAAAAGCATTCTACTGCAAACCAACAGTCAATATTAAGTTAAATGGAGACATACTTGATGCAATTTAACTAAAATTGGGGACAAGACAATGATGCCCATTCTCCCAATATGTACTCAATATAGTACTCAAAGTGCTAGCAAGAAAAATAAGACAACAAAAAGAGATCAAGGGGATACAAATTGAAAATGAAGAAAAAAAAGGTATCACAATTTGCAAATAATATGATACTGTATATAGGTGACCACAAAATTCTATGAGATAACTTCTGTAGCTGATAAACAACTTTAGCAAAGTGGCCGGATATAAAATTAACTCAAACCAGTAGCTTTACTTTATACAAAGAATAAACAAGCTGAGAAAGAAATTAGGGAAACAACTAGCTTCACAATAGCCACACATAATATAAAATATGTTGGGGTAATTCTAAATGAACAAGTAAAAAACATGTATGACAATAATGTCAAGTCTCTCAAGAAAGAAATCCAAGATCTTAGAAATTGGGGAGATATAGCATGCTCGTTGGTTGGCATAATTAATACAGTAAAAATAGCCATCCTAACAAAGGCAATCTACTTTTTTCCAGCCTTTTATTCTGAGACAGCATCTGCCTTTGTTAATTGAGGTATCTTTCTTGTATGCATCAAAATGCTAGATTATGTTTTCTTATCCAGTATGTTAGCTTATGTCAGTTTATTGGGGGAATTGATTCCATTGATGTTGAGAGATATTAAAGACAGATAATTGTTAGTCCCTGTTGTGTTTGTTGTTGTAGGTGACATTATGTATATGTGATTCTCTCCTTTAAGCTTTGTTGTGAGATGATTAATATCTTGTATTTTCTTTGGTGTAGGTACCGTCTTTGTGTTGGAGTTATCCTTTTAGAATCTTCTATAGGGCTGGATTGGTAGATAAATATTGTTAAATTTGGTTTTGTCTGGGAATATTTTTGTTTCTCCATCTACGATGATTGGGAGTTTTGCAGGGTATATTAGCCTGGGCTGACATTTGTGTTCTCTTGGAGTTTGCATGACCTCTGTCTAGGCTCTTCTGGCTTTTAGGATCTCTGTTGATAAGTCTGGTGTAATTTTGATATGTCTGCATTTATATGCTCCTTGTCATTACAGCTTTTAATATCCTTTCTTTGTTCTGTGCATTATTATAGGACAATAAGATTTTCTTTTCTGGCCCAATATTTTTGGTGTTCTATTGGCTTCTTGTACATTTATAGACATATCTTTCTTTAGGTGGTGGAAATTTTCTTCTATAATTTTGTTGAAGATATTTTCTTCTTTGAGCTGGGAATCTTCTCTCTCTTCTATTCCTATTATTCTTAGATTTGGTCTTTTCATTGTATCCTGGATGTTATGGTTTAGGAGTTTTTTTTTTTTTTTCTCTAGGTATTTTCTTCATTTACATTTCCAATGCTATCCCAAAAGTCCCCCATGCCCTCCCCCCAATTCTCCTCCCCCCCACTCCCACTTCTTGGCCCACACTTTGGTCTTCGTTCATCTTGAGTTTCATGCATTTAGCAAATTGTATCTTATATCTTGGGTATCCGAAGTTTCTGGCTAATATCCACTTATCAGTGAGTACATATTGTGTGAGTTCCTTTGTGATTGGGTTACCTCACTCAGGATGATGCCCTCCAGGTCCATCCATTTGCCTAGGAATTTCATAATCTATTACTATACACTTCTCCATAATGGAAGCAGTCAATACATTCTCGTCTTCATGGTCTTTTCCCTTTCCTTTGGTATTGAAGAAATGCTAAAACTATAGAATAAATTAGGAAAGGTCCTATCCTTTCATACTTTTATAAAAGTTTACTATTATTTTTTCACTGTGGTGGGGTTGTAAGTCATCTGTGGAATTAAGCTTTCTTTCAGGGACCTATAATCCCTGTACCCTGCCCCTACTGTTGGATTGCAGGTATGACCACTAGTGAATGTTTATTAAACTATCTTGGGTTATGACCACTAAACTATTTACCACAATGATCACAGAAAAACATTAATTTATTTATCTTTTTTTTTTTTGTTTTGTTTGTTGATGTCATTTGAACCCATGCTGTTTTAAAATGTTCTCCCACTAGACTAAACATCTAACACTGCTGGGAAAATTTCCATCACTAAGTCAATACTTTCCTTCTTTTTGGTTGATTCTTCTGTTTTATTTCTTATAGAATCAACCCATTGGGTTTTATAATTTTGATTCTGAGATTCTGATGTAATTTTAATTATTTCTCCATTCCCCCTTTCCAAACTTCTTCATATACCTCCCCTTGTTGTCTTTCCAGTTTATGTCCTATTTTTCATTAATAATTCTAACATGCATATAAGTACATATATATTCACCTACATTGCTAAGTATAATTTGTTCAGTCCATATAACATTACTTTTATGTATGTTTTCAGGGCATGTCATATGATTTTGGATAACAAATTGGTGTGTTCTTCCCTGGTAAAGACTATCTTGCACTCTTAACATTCCTTAGCCACATATAGTTCCACTGCCAACCTTCATTGATAGACTATGGTTTTTTATTTAGAAAAATTTGGCCTCACCATCTTTCCCCAAAACTCTTTGGTAAGTTATTTATGTTGTCTTTGCTCAGCTCAGGTTTAGTAGCTACTTCGGTGAGAATTAATGAATGGTGATTTATTGTAAATTTCTCTTGGGTGTTTGTCCTTTCTGACAAATAATTTTCCTCCTGTTCTCATATTGTTTGTATATAGTTTCAAGTGGTTCTAACACCCTTGTATTTCATTTCAGTGATGGTGAATTAGTTGTTATGCTCTTAATTTAAAAGATTCCTGCTAATTAACTAATCTTGTGTGTTGGTATAGTGTGGTGTGTGTGTGTGTGTGTGTGTGTGTGTGTGTGTGTATGTGTGATAACCACCATAGGTGATTAGTGTATCTGTGTACAGGGGTATTGATGTGCATAGAAACTAGAAGTTGATAGAACAAGTGTCTTCCTCAATCAGGCTCTACCTTTTATTTTTAAGACATTTTATTTATTCTGTCACAATTTTGAATTAGTAAAATCTATATGATATTTTGATCAATTCACTCATCATTGCTATCTCACATTTCCTTCACTTCTGTCTAACTTCTAAATATTTTCTTGTACTTTCTATTGTGGGGAATCTAATTAGGTTAATTGAGGTTATTGAGATAAAAATGCTTTATCTTTATTGCAACTTCAGCCACAGACCAGGATACATCACTAATGAAAATGTGTCCTTTTTCCTAGTCAATGATTAACAGTTAATACTTCCTCATGGGGACATAAGACCTCTTCTCAGTCTCCCAATCTCCCATTTGTTATGGGATGCTGTAAGGCATAAGCTTGTGCAGATCTTTTGCATGCAACTTTAGCCATTATGAGACTGAGGGCAATAGCTCTTTCCTGCACAGGAGAGAGAACTTTATAGCACTTGTCCTTATCTTTCAGCTCTTACATTCTCTCTACTTCTTGTGTAATAGTCCTTGAGCTCTTAAGGGGTGACAAATATATCTTGCCTTGAGCTGAATCTTCAACTATTAATTTTCTCATCACTTTAAGTACATGCGTCATTGCATTAATCATCATTCATAAAAATGTAAGCTTTTCTAATAAGTCTAAAGACAACATTAATCTACTGGCAAAAGCATAGATATCTAGAAGGTAATGTCATAATGCATAAGAAAGAAAGAAAGAAACAATCAAAGAAAGAAAGAAAGAAAGGAAGGAAGGAAGGAAGGAAGGAAGGAAGGAAGGAAGAAAGAAAGAAAGAAAGAAAGAAAGAAAGAAAGAAAGAAAGAAAGAAAGGGAAGGAAGGAAGGATGAAAGTAACAAAGAATGAAACCAACAAAGAAAATAGAAACAAAGAAAAAATCAGTAGCATATTCTCTTTTATGGTATATTAGCTACCAAATCCATTGCCTTTTGACTACATTCACAGTACCAAGAATAAGTATCCTCTTGTAGAAAGGATTTCTAATCCAATCAGGATGTGGTTAATTACCCTGTAATAGTATAGCTAGATTCTTCATTAGACATTTATTATCTTGGAGATTGATATTTGAGCATGAGGTGTTCACATTAGGATAAAAACTCTAATGGTCTTCTCCTGCAGTAGCTTGCATAACAGTTAGGAGCTTTCACTTTAGTTTAGCTTTATATCTCATGCTCTAATGAAAAAAAAAAACAAAAACAAAAACATGTAGGATCTTAAGAAATAGGGACTTTCTCAGTAGTTCAGTCTATATCAGTTTGGGGACAAGTCCCATCAATGAATCTGGAACTCACCAATTTATCAAGACTAGATGATCAACAAGCACTTAGAATCTACATACCTCTGCCTTTCTTTCCAGTGACAGAATCATAAAGAAGTGCCACCATTCCACATTTTACTTAGATCCTAGAGATCCACACTGAAGTTCCCATGTTTATATGCCAAAGCACTTTATCTACTGAGCCATTTATTCATCCCCATGTTCTCAAGTTTGCAAACTAATAATGGCCACTAAGTCATGTCATTTTATCCTTCATCCTGCTTCTTACAAAGTATTATTAATTAGTGATATTAGTTATGGTTTGTACTTTTTCTTTGACCAATAATATAATTTAAAAATCAGGTTTCCAAAATTGAGAGGGAAAGAGGGTATTAGGCTTATTTTAATAAGAAAACTGATGCTTAAGTTGTAAAACAATGAGGATAAAACTAAGAAAATAATTAAAAATATATCTTAAAATATTTGATATGATTTAATACATGTTGATTTGTTCTTTTTACTTTCTAGGTCTTGTGGATTAATATTAGTTAAATAAAAGATGTTTTCATATAAACAATTTTAACTTATTGAATATTGATATCATCTAGATTTATATTTTATATTATTGTACATAATTAAATATGTATTGGAAACAATGACAAATGTTAGCAATAAGAATATTTGCTTTTAAATATTTATATGAATTCAGCATACTATCACAATTATCTTCAGGTTTCTATCATGTATGATATATAATGATTAGCAGAAAGAGAAAATATACATATCTCATAAGAGATAACTAGGGACCTTGTAGTCCTTGTCATGTAGTGAATTAATATGTTAAGCCAGTTTAACAGGAACTGTCATTATATCCCTGTATCATGTTTTAGCAGGATTTTAGAGTGAATGTAATTGGCTTGTGATTTCTTCTTTAGGAAGCATATATAGATCTAAGACAGTGTGCTTTTCTCTTTCCTTCTTTTCTTTCTTTCTTTCTTTCTTTCTTTCTTTCTTTCTTTCTTTCTTTCTTCTCTTTTTCTTTCTTTCTCTGTTTCCTTTTTTTGGTATTTATTTAATTTATTAATTTATAGTGTTCACCCATCTCTCAATGCCCATTCAGTTAGAAAGTAGACATGAAGACTGAGTAAGATCAGATATTCTGGGTCTCATGCTTTGTTGTAAGAAGTTATCTTTATTTCCCAGATATCTTTTGGCCTCACTTAATCAATGCAGCCACTTCAAATTTTATTACTGTGCAGTCTGTTTTGCTGGACATGCAGACCTTTTGATTGATAAGGAACAAAACCTGAGAGTTGGAATTATGAAAAAGAGAAAAGTGGAATGGCACTGTACTTAATGAGAGAATTCATGCTGGGTCTTCAGCAAGAATGTGGGTTCAATCATCATCAAGAAGGAAATTTTCTTTAAAACGTGAAACAAAAATCAAATTCTTAAGAGAAATGAAAAATAAATCCTGTACTTAATCTGCAGAATTATCAACTTGCTACAAGGTAACACAATAGAATATTTTATGTATAAAAATATTTTATCTTAACAATAGTTCCAAAGCCAGGTTTTTAAAATTTGTCTGAAAATTCAAAGTTTAACATCATGAAAGGACATCATAAATTTTGCAGACAAATGGATGGAACTAGAAAATGTCATCCTGAGTAAGATAACCCAGACCGCCGGGCGTGGTGGTGCACGCCTTTAGTCCCAGTACTTGGGAGGCAGAGGCAGGCGGATCTCTGAGTTCAAGGCCAGCCTGGTCTACAAAGTGAGTTCCAGGACAGCCAAGGCTACACAGAGAAACCCTGTCTTGAAAAAACCAAAAAAAAAAAAAAAAAAAAAAAAAAAAAAAAAAAAAAAAAAGATAACCCAGATCTAAAAGAACATGCATGGTATATATTCATAGATAAGTAGATATTAGCCAAGAAGTATAGAGTACCCATGATACAACCCACAGACCATAAGAAGTTTAACAAGAAGGAATGGGATAAGTGAGGATACTTATAACCCACTTAAAATAGAAAATAATAATTTATTAAGGGAGGCAGATGGAGTGGGACTTGGATAGAAGAGGGGAGGGCTAGGAGAAAAGTGGGTAAGGATCAGGTATATGAGGAGATGGAAGAGATGTCTATAAAGCCAGGAGAATGAATGCAAATATGGGGCAGCCAGGGGTGAGGCCTAGGGTTTGGGGAAACCTCTAGAAAATCTCAGAGACTAAGGATGTGAGAGGAGCCCAGGAATCAATAGGGAGTTACTTCTGCTGAAATGGCCAACAGTGGGGAAATGGAACATGAAGAGACCATCTCTAGTAGACAGATAGGGCCTCCAGAGGAGTGAAGGGGTCACAAACCCACCTACAATATTTTTTACCCAGAATTGTTCCTATCTAAAAAAATTCAAGGATCAACGTGGAACAGATACTGATGAAAACCCTGTCCAGTGACCAGCCCAACTTGGAATCCATCCCATGGATGGGCACCAGACCCTGACACTATTACTGATGCTATGTTGTGCTGGTATGGCACATATAAGAGGCTCTACCAACAGCTGACTGAGACAGATTCAAATAATTACTGCCAACCATAGGACTGAGGTCAGAGACCCCTATAGAAGAACTAGCTGAAGGATTGAAGGAATGAAGGGGATGACAACTGCACAGGAAGACCAACAGTGTTAACTAACCCTGAACCTGGAGAGCTACCAGATACTGAGTCACTAACAAGAGAATGTACATGGGCTGATGCCCCTGAACATATGTTGCAGAGGACTGTCTTCTCAGCCCTCAGTGGGAGGGGATGGGATTAATCCTATAGAGACTTAATTAACCAGGGAAGAGGAATGCCCTGGTGTGGGGATCACACTTTCAGAGTGAATGGGAGGAGGAAGGGGTGAAAAACTCTGGGATGGGGGAATCAGAAGGTGGGTAATGTTTGGGATATAAATATATAAAATAATTAATTTAGAAACATTGGAAATGTTAATAGGTTAATATTAGAAAGGAACAGATTGTAAATAATTGGCATCTTAAATTCTACAAACTACTATCTACAGTGGTGGTGAAATGAAGCTTGGAAGCAGAGTGTGTGTAGAGTTAGAGGAGGTAGCACCACAGCAGCACTCTATGGGTAAATTCCTGTTTAATGATGGAATTTGCACAGCTACACCAGATAAACCCATCTAAGAAGAATCTTTCCGTTGTCCATGTGTTAAACAAACACATTGGTATAAAGAAGCATCGATTTCAGGGAAGGATAAAATGTCCCCAAGCATTTGTGATAGCAACAGGTGTTAACATAGGGCTGAGTAATCATGGTCAACAGCCCTTAACTTTAATTATTTGACTCAGGACACAGAGACAGTGAATCAAAAGTTTGATGTCAACCAGGAATACACTTTAATACCTTGGGTCAAAATAAAATGAAATAAGTAGCAAAGAAGTTAATAATTTATAAATTATACTATGTTGACACTCAAATCATTGTTTACAAAATTCATAATTTCTATGTGTAATTACAGGATTCAGTGGTGCATGGAACTTGAAATATAATATTGCAATTCTTCCTGTTTGAAATACCTGATATCTTATGAATGAAAGAAAAATGTCACTTTGAATATAAACAGTGAATTACCTGGGAAGCATATTTTCAAAACCTCTAAAAATGGCCAAGGAGAATGTGAAAAATTATGTTATTTCTTTAGTGAAGTAACACTGTACATTGTACTTGCACAGTCTATCTATACATTATATTCATATTTTCACATTTCAAAAGTCAGCAGTAGAACCTGTGACATTATAATTACCTTAAAATAATTGATAACATGAATCACATGAATTTACCAAGCAAAATATGGTTAAACATGGGGACCATTCAACAATTGAACAGAAAATATATTGTACTCTAATTCCACAGTGATATATTATATAACATTATATAACAATGAGAATAAGTAATTTATTTTTTCATTTATTCTATATGAACACTCATAATAGTATGAGTGAAGTCTTATAGGTATATGACCCATTGCATCATTTGTTTAGTTCAAGTTCAATACAAGAAAATAATTATCATAAATAATTATCACATATCAGTACAGTGCTTATTTAAGTGTCAGGAAATCTAGTAGTGATACATGAAATGCATAGATGCCACGATGTTGGGTGTGCCTGCTATTATCAATGTTACTTTCTTTATCAACGTCATGGCTACAGAAACATGCTCTTCACTGTGCATGGGTCCATCTAGGAGAGAGCTCACAGGAGTGCTTTCACTCCCAAGCTTGGAGGTGAGATAGCCACTTTCTTTCCAATGATTGTCTGGAGCATGGCTGGCCAGGAGCACACAGAACATAGGAACCAATGGAGTAGCTGGAATAGGATTCTTATGGTCCACCATCTACACCCAAGAATAAAGGCTGTTCTAGAACCCTCTGTACAAAGTTCCACCAGGAGAAAGCTGGTCTCTCAGGAATGCTGAAACAGGCTTACAGACCCACAGGAGGGAGAAACTCCAGCCAGATACAGCAAGACAATCTAACACCAGAAGTGACCAGATGGCAAAAGGGAAATACAGGAATCTTACCAACAGCAACTAAGGCTAATGGGCATCACCAGAACCCAGTCTCCCACTAAAGTAAGTCCTAGATAACCAACAAACCAGAAAAGTAAGATATGATTTTTAATCCCATCTCATGATGCTGATAGAGGACTTTAAGAAGAACATAAATAACTCCTTTAATGAAACACAGAAGAACACAAGTAAACAGGCAGAAGCCTTTAAAGAGGAAACAGAAAAATACCTTAAAGAATTATAGGAAGACATAACCAAACAGGTAAAAGAATTGCATAAAATCATCCAGGATCTAAAATTGGAAGTAACAACAATAAAGAAATCAAAACGGGAGACAAAACTGGAGATAGAAAAAGCAGGAAAGAGATCAGGAGCCATAGATACAAGCATCACAAGCAGAATACAAGAAATAGAAGAGAGAATGTCAAGTGCAGAAGATACCATTAGAAAATATTGACACAACAATCAAAGAAAATGCAAAATGAAAAAAAGATCATAGCCCAAAACATACAGGAAATACAGGACAAAATGAAAAGACCAAACCTAAGAATGATAGGTATTGGAGAGAGTGAAGATTTTCAGCTCAAAGGGCCAGTAAATATCTTCAACAAAATTATAGAAGAAAACTTTCCTAACCTAAAGAAAGAGATGCCCATAAACATACAAGAAGCCTATAGAACACCGAATAGAATGGACCAGAAAAGAAATTACACTGTCATATAATAATCAAAACACCACATACACAAAACAAAGAAAGAATATTATAAACAGTAAGTGAAAAAGGTCAAGTAACATATAAAGGCAGACCTATGAGAATTACACTTGACTTCTCCCCAGAGACTATGAAGGCCAGAAGATCCTGGGCAGATTTTATACAGACCATAATAGAACACAAATGCCAGCCCAGGATACTATACCCAGCAAATCTCTCAATTACCACATATAGAGAAGCCAAGATATTCCATGACAAAAAGAAATTTACATAATATCTCTACATAAATCCAACTTTTCAGAGGATAATAAATTGAAAACTCCAATACAAGGTGGTAAACTACACCCTAGGAAAAGCAAGAAAATAGTCATTTAAAACCAAAAAGAAGGTAGCCACAAAAACATAATTCTACATCTAACAACAAAAATAACACGAAGCAGCAATTATTTTTCCTTAATATCTCTTAATATCAATGGACTCAATTCGCAAATAAAAAGACATAGACTAACAGACTGGATATGTAAACAGGACTCAACAGTTTGCTGCATGCAGGAAACATATATCAGTGACAAAGACAGATGCTACCTCATAGTAAAAGGCTGGAAAACAATTCTCCAAGCAAATGGTCCCAAAAAACAAGCTGGAGTAGCCATTTTAATATTGAATAATATCGGCTTTCAGCATAGGTTATCAAAAAAGATAAGGAAGAACACCTCATACTCATCAAAAGAAAACTCTACCAAGAAGAACTCACAATTTTGAACATCTGTTCTACAAAGGCAAAGGCAACCACATTCACAAAAGAAACTTTACTAAACCTCAAAGTACACATTGCACCTCAAACAATAATAGTGGGAGACTTCAACACCTCACTCTCAACAATGGACAGATCATGGAAACAGAAATTAAAGAGAGACATGGTGAAACAAAGAGAAGTTTTAAGCCAAATAGATTTAACAGATAGCTATAGAACATTTTATCCTAAAACAAAAGACACAAACCAGGCCCCAACAGATACAAGAAGATTGATATAATCTGATGCATCCTTTCAGATCACCACAGACTAAGACTGGTCTTCAATAACAATATAAACAATAGAAAGCCCACATACACGTGGAAGCTGAAAACACTCTACTCAATGATAACTTGGTCAAGGAAGAAATAAAGAAATTAAAGACTTTTTAGATTATAATGAAAATAAAGCCCAAAATACCCAAACTTATGGAACACAATGAAAGCAGTGATAAGAGAAAAACCCATAGCTCTAAGTATTTCCCAAAAGAAACTGGAGAAAGCATACATAAGCAGCTTGATAGCACATCTGAAAGCTCTAAAACAAAAAGAAGCAAATGCACCAAAAAGGAGTGGATGGCAGGAAATAATCAAATTCAGGGCTGAAATCAACCAAGTAGAAACAAAAAGAATTATACAAAAAATCAACCAAACCAGGATCTGATTCTTTGAGAAAATCAACAAGATAGATAAATCCTTAGCCAGACTAACCAGAGGGTACAAAGACAGTATCCCAATTAACAACATCATAAATAAAAAGAGAGACATAACAACATAAACCAAGGAAATCCAAAATAATAATAATAATTAATAATAATAATAATCAAATCCTACTACATAAGCCTATATTCAACTAAAGTGGAAAATCTGAATGAAATGGACAATTTCCTAGACAGGTAAGAGATTCCAAAGTTAAATCAGGATCAAAAAATGATGTGAAAGTCCCATGACCTCTAAAAAGTTAGAAACAGTCATTATTAGTTTCCCAATCAAAAACAGCCCAGGACCAGATGGGTTAAGTGCAGAGTCCTCTCTGACTTTCAAAGAAGAACTAATACCAATACTCCTCAAACAATTCCACAAAATATTAACAGAAGGTACTCTACCCAATTTATTCTATGAAGCCACAATTACTTTGATATCTAAACCACAAAAAGGCCTAACAAAGAGAACGTCAGACCAATTTCCCTTATGAATATCACTGCAAAAGTACTCAATAAAATTCTCACAAACCAAATCCAACACATTAAAATGATCATTCATTATAATCTAATAGTCTTCATTCCAGGGATACAGTGATTATTCAATATATGTAAATCCATCAACATAATCCACTATATAAACAAACTCAGAGGGAAAAAAAAAACATGATCATTTCATTAGATGCTCAGAAATCATTTGACAGAATTTAACACCCCTTCATTACAAAAGCCTTGGAAAGATCAGGAGGTCTAGGACCATAGCTAAACATAATAAAAGCAATATACAGCACACCAGAAGCCAACATCAAATTAAATGGAGAGAAACTTGAAGCAATCCCACTAAAGTAGGGACTAGACAAGGCTACTTACTTTCTCCCTACCTATTCAATATAGTTCCTGAAGTCCTAGCCAGAGCAATTAGACAATAAAAGGTAATCAAAGGGATACAAATTGGAAAGGAAGAAGTTAAATTATCAGTATTTGCAGATGATATGATAGATATGCTTAATATGTCTTTCTAATCCTAAGTGAACTCAAAAATTCCACCAGAGAACTCCTAAAACTTATAAACAACTTGAGCAAAGAATCAGGATATGAACTTAACTCAAACAAATCAGTGGCCTTCCTCTACTCAAAGGATAAATAGATTTAGAAAGAAAATAGGGGAAAAAACACACTTCATAATAGTCATAAATAGCATAAAATACCTTGGCATGACACTATCTAAGAAGGTGAAAAAGCTGTATAGCAAGAACTTCAAGTATCTGAAGAAAAAAAAATCAAAGAAGATCTCAGACAATGGAAAGATTTCCCATGCTCAAGGATAAATATAGTAAAAATGGCCACCTTGTCAAAAGCAATCTACAGATTCAGTGCAATCCCAATGAAAATTCCAACTCAATTCTTCATAAAGTTATAAAGAGCAAGTCTCAAATTCATTTGAAATAACAAAAACAACAAGGATAGCAAAAACTATTTTTAAAAATAAAAGAAATTTTAGTAGAATTACCATCCCTGACGCAAGCTGCAAGATAGAGCAATTGTGATAAACACTGCGTAGTATTGGTACAGTCACAGGCAGGTAGATAAATGGAATAGAATCGAAGACCCAGAAATGAACACCTATGGTCACCTGATCTTTGAAAAAGTATCTAAAACAATCCAGTGGGAAAAAAGAAATTTTCAACAAATGGTGCTGGTTCTACTGGCAGTTAGCATGTAGAAGAATGCAAATCGATTTATTCTTATCTCCTGGTAAAAGATCAAGTCCATGTGAGTCAAGGACCTCCACATAAAACCAGATACACTAAAATTTATGTAAAAGAAAGTGGGGGTGAGTTTCATACCCATGGGCACAGGGGAAATTCTTCTGAACAGAACACCAATGGTTTATGCTCTAAGATCAAAAATTAACTAATGGGACCTCATAAAATAGCAAAGCTTCTATAAGGCAAAGGACACTATCAATAGGACAAAACACCAACCAAGAGATTGGGAAAAGATCTTTATCAATCCTACTTCCTATAGAGTACTAGTATCCAATATATACAAGGACATCAAGAAATTAGACTCCAGAGAACCAAATAAACCTATTAAAAATGGGGTATAGAGCTAAACAAAGGCTTCTAGTTGGAGGAATACTGAAAGGCTGAAAAGCACCTAAAAAAGTGTTCAACATTCTTAGTCATCAGGGAAATGCAAATCAAAACACCCCTGAGATTTCACCTCATACCTGTCAGAATGACTAATATCAAAAACTTAGGTATGAACAGATGCTGGCAAGGATGTGGACAAAGAGGAAAACTCCATTGGAGGTGGGACTGCAAAATTGTACAACCACTTTGGAAAAAATTTTCTTGGTTCCTCAGAAAATTGGACATAGTACTACCTGAGCACTTGACAATTACCAAGAAGATGCTTCAACATGTAATAAGGACACATGCTCCACTATGTTCATCACAAACTTATCTATAAAAGCCAGAAGCTAGAAAGAACCCAGATGTCCCTCAACAGAGGAATGGAAACAGAAAAGGTGGTACATTTACACAATGGAGTACTGCTCAGTTAGTAAAACAATGAAATTATGAAATTCTTAGGCAAATGCATGGATCTGGAGGGCATCATCCTGAGTGAGGTAACCCAATCACAAAAGAACACACACTCACTGATAAGTTGATATTAGCCCAGAAGCTCAGAATTCCCAAGGTATAATTCACAGACCACATGAAGCTCAAGAAGAAGACCATAGTGTGGATACATCAGTACATCTTAGAAGGTGGAACAAAATACTCATGGAAGGAGTTACAGAGACAAAATGTGAAGCAGAAACTGGAGGAAAGGTCATCCAGAGACTGCCCCATCTAAGGATCCATTCCATATACAGTCACCAACCCCAGACTCTATTGTGGATGTCAATAAGTGCTTGCTGACAGAAGCCTGATATAGCTGTCTCCTGAGAGGCTCTACCAGTGCCTGACAAATACAGAGGTGGATGCTCTCAGCCAACCATTGCACTGAGCACAGGGTCCCCAATGGAGGAGCTAGAGAAAAGAACCAAGAAACTGAAGGGGTTTGCAGCCCCATTGGAGGAACAACAATATGAACCAACCAGTAACCCCAGAGCTCCCAGAGATTAAACCACCAATCAAAGAGTATACATGGATGGACTCATGGCTCCAGCTGCATATATAGCAGATGATGGACTAAAGTATGTCATCAATGGAAGGAGAGGCCCTTGGTCCTGTGAAGGCTCCATGCCCCACTGAGGGGGATTCCAGGGTCAGGAAGTGGGAGTGGGTGGGTTGGTGATCAGGAGGAGGGGGAAAGGATAGGGGATTTTTGTGGGGGGAGGGAACCAGAAAAGGGGATAACATTTGAAAAGTAAATAAAGAAAATATCTAATAAAAAATAAAATAAAATAAAATCAAGTAGGATAAAAAGAAGAAAAAAGAAACATGCTCAATAATTAATAAGATGTATGGTTGATGTGTGTAAATGACTTATTGGTTGCAGGTTATAAAAATAAACTATTTGTACATAAACTTGATTTTTCAGAAATTTTTTTTGTACATTCTCATCTTCTCACACATACACAAAACCCCTTTTAAAAAATCATACATGGTATAGTGTTAATGTGTAGCATAGTGATAGCAGAACACAATCAATTCTGCAGTGATGTGACCCTGGAGTAATGATTTTACTGAAATGGTTAGAAGAGAAGACAGAAATAAATATATAGAGTATGGACCTCCATGAGGCTCTGTTTGAAAAGAGTTTATAAATTACACTCTCCATGGTGTCAAATATATACATAGTAAAATGATTCTCTCGCTAAAAAATGGTAGTTCCTAAGAGCTTTGGCATGTAAGCCAGTAAGGAGATTTTTTTTATTCTTGCCACAGAGTGAAGACACTGTGAACTAGTTATTTTTTCAAAGGCTCTCTAAGTTTACTTGATTATCTGTAAAGTTGTTTCTCAAGAAACTTCTTAGACATAAATTAGATGTGAAATCACTTAATCAAGTCCTGATTGACAATCTTTGTCAATCTCCAATTTATTTCATAAAGATAGTGGCACACCTAATGAGGTGAGTATAATGTTTTGATTTTTCATACACTGATAAATAAATACCTTACATACACTTAACCTTCAGAAATACTCCTCCACCAGCTTATATTACACCAAATATATCCCACATTGATTGCTTTCACAACAACAACAAAACTCGATAATATTATCATATAGATGTTTAACAATGCATATGGCATTGATATTTAATATATAACTGATAAAACACTGTGGGGTGTAGTTTTTGAAAAAGCAGATGCTAAGTTTCCTCCAAACAGAAAAAAATCTAAGACTTTGTATTTAGACTACCTATCAATCTAAGGAATGTTTAGATAGAAGCCAGTCCTCACAGTCTTCTGAAATAAGTAAGTCTGTCTCCATACAGTAAATCAGCAGATTGTCTACAACTATGCACACAGGGTTTGATGCATTTAAATATGCTTTATTGAGAACCAGACACAGTCCCACACAGAATATCAGAAAATGCTTAGATATGTCTTTCGAATCCTAAAATTGAAAAGTCAACATGAATTACCACCTTTGGCTAAACCAGGATTAATATTGTGGGATTGAGATGAGAGTGATTAACTATTACTCTCACCTTTACTAAGAATACATTTGTTAAAGGCCAAGTTCCAGTGTTGAAGCATCCAAATAAGAACAGGTATGATGTCACTCTGTGTGTTTATTTTATTACAAGATGGACAGACTACAGAAACAATAATATTCTGACTAGAAATCCTTTTTTTTTATTTTTAGCTCACAATTAAAATATATTTGTGACAGTATTGAAAGGATAGCATACTGAATCTGTTTTAAAATATTTTTCTTTATATCATTACTTTCATTTTCCCATAAGCAAAAGGTAATTTGTAATTAAAAAATTACAGAAAGTATTTTCTTATGTTTTCCTAATTGAAGACGATTAGTTTATTTTGTGATAAATTATTTTTTATATTGTCAAATCTATATTATAAAATGGATTTCAATAAAGAAATGGGGATTATTATTTAATCAATAGTTTGTTTGCCCTTCTGGAAATGACATCATTCCTTGTAAAATAAAGTAAGGGTTTTATGACTAATAGGACAGCTTTTTATTTAGTTATTTATTTTACTGAAATATAATTTATTTTGAATACCACTGCCTTATGTTTATAAGTAATGACTAATCCCATCCTTAAAATTTGCATATATAAGAAGAGGGAGACATGAATATTCAGAAATTAGCAGGGCTACCCACTGAAGTCACATGAACCTGAAAAGTCATCCCTCCTGGGTATGATATATTTAGCACTTATATCATTCATAGGTTTAACTGGTATGTGGCAAAATCCTGAGACAAGAGAAAAGAAATGGTCATTTAAACTCACATCTTCACCTTGTTCTTATTCCATGGAATACTTTTCTTCTATCCAGAGTTAAGAGACAGAAAGAACAGTACAAGTACAAGTCTGAAGTCACTCCTGAGTAACAAACAGTTCCACTGTGAAAATTTCAAAGAGGCTATAGAGCAGACCTTCTTCACTCATTACCAAACACTGATTCAAACACTTTATTCTAGTAACTCTTCTTTTACTAATAGTGAATATAGAGAGAGGTAGTCAATTATCATATGCTTTAAATGTGCCCTTGTCGTTCAGGATTCTCCTGCCTATATATAAAACTGACACGATGATGAAATAAATGGAAGCATAAGAGGGAAATAATTGCAATACTATGTCTATATTTGGGATTTTGAACAAGATAATTACATACTATTATAGGTAAAAATTACAGAAGCTATATAGATAAGTAGTACATTCTTTTTAAAGATTTCGTTCTAACGTTGCAACCCAAAACTTAGCTAATAAGATATAGGATACAATTTGTGAAGTACATGAGACTCAGGAGGAACGAAGACCAGGGTGTGGACGCTTTGCCCCTTCTTAGAATTGGGAGCAGAACACCCATGGAGGGAGTTGAAGAGACGAAGTTTGGAGCTGAGACTAAGGGGTGGACCACCTAGAGACTGCCATATCTGGGAATCCATCCCATAATCAGCCTCCAAACGCTGACACCATTGCATACACTAGCAAGATTTTGCGGAAAGGACCCTGATATAGCTGTCTTGTGAGGCTATGCTGGGGCCTGGCAAACACAGAAGTGGATGCTCACAGTCAGCTATGGGATGGATCACAGGGCCTTCAATGGAGGAGCTAGAGAGTCCCCAAGGAGCTCAAGGGATTTGCAATCCTATAGGTGGAAAAATAATATGAACTAACCAGTAGCCCCGGAGCTCATGTCTCTAGCTGCATATGTATCAGAGGATGGCCTGGTCAGCCATCAGTGGAAAGGGAGGCCCATTGGTCTTGCAGACTTTATACTTTATATGCCTCAGTGCAGGGGCCGGGAGGTGGGAATGGGTAGGGGGGGAGTTGGGGGGAGGGTGTGGGGGACTTTTAGGATAGCACTGGAGATGTGAATGAAGAAAGTACCTAATTAAAAAATACAATAAATTCTAAAAAAAAATAAATAAATAAAACACTAACTACTTCCTTAGAAAATGAGGTTCCATGTGATGTCTAAGGATTCATGTATAAAGACTGACTCAAGGAGTCATTATTGATAATAAAATTTCTACAAACTTTGTTAAATGTGGCACAATATTGTATGAAATAATTTTGATCTTTTTATGGTAACAAAAGGAATCATTAGTCAATGTACCATTTACTCATAATTTTAAATGGATTTCAGCACCTTTAAGGTAGAAAGGAAGTTCTTCAGCCTTATTATAATTATATTAGACAATTTCAATATTGTAACTACTGTTTTATATTACTAGAATTTAATTCCTCAGTTTTTACTTTTCAGCCAATAGCATAGTATATGCTTCATTTTAATTGTTAGGATGACTGCATACACATAAGTGTGTATGAATAAGTTTTTCATGTCATAAATTTAGAATATTTTAAAAATAAAAATGATTAATGCTTTATAAATTTTATAATTTCATTGTGCAAATTCTACCTGAGTTTCATCAAAAGATTCTACGTATAAAAAGTCAACTCTTGACAGTGTCAGTTATTTACTGTCTTCTTTGAAAATAATTTATCTTATTTGAGTCATTTCACAATGTCTTATTTCCATTTTTGTAAATGTAGCACAGTTGTCAATTTTTACTTTGCAGCATATGATGTCTTAAAATGAACAACACAGTAGCAAATCAAAGTGACAATCTATTAGTATTATTCAAATGTGCACATATTTCATCATATACCATGGACAATTCCAAAATGTTCTTCCTTTTCTTCATGACTTTAAAAGTGCACATTGAGTGCCTTGCACCACCCTAAGAATGCAGAGTACCTAAATAATTTTTGTCTATTTCATGGAGTAGACTCCTCTTTCTTCCTTATAACATGAACAGAATTTCTATAAAACAAAACAAAATTCAACTTAGTGACTTGCTCCTGTAAATTAAGTTCATCATTTAATTTAGCTGCAGCTCTACCCAAAATCATCTCTGCAAACCACATGGAATGAGATAAAAGAGTAAGTGGCTTCAATTCATTTAAGGTGCAGTCATTCAGACCTCTTGATGCAATTTTCGAAAGAGAAAGGCCTTAGGCAATCATTTGAAGTCATTTGTATATATTTTCACTTAACAAATGATAAGGCAGTGTCAATTTCTATCAAATAAAAAGTAAATAGCAGCGATAACGTTTTCACTTAATAGTTTTCAAACAGCAGATTTAACTCAGTATATTCAGAGTTCTTATAAGAAGATGAAAAATAAGAGCTGATCTTGAAAATTGGGTTAGTAAATTCATCATAAAATTCACAGCACACAATAAGAATCTCTGTGTCCGAGGCTTCAGGAAAAACGTGGGGCACAGATACTGAGAAAAGGCAAAGACAGACTCACAGAAATGATGCTTGACATGAGAAACAATGCAAAGTATGAATAACTAGTATTATGTGCTAATTATCTTTTTATAATCATAGTTAATACTTCTTTGTCTCACATCAGTGTTTTTATCCATACTATAATGGATATTATTAAGTGCTAAGAAATGCCATTGTGATCTCTGTTGTTTATTCTTTGAGTATATCCTACTGCTTGCTCTTACATGTCACTTATTAATATTTCAATTTATTTGTCTACTTCCTCCATGTATAAAATTGATAATATTATTGGTACTCACTTTGTTAATAAAAATCAATATATACTTTCACCAATTATTACTTCAACTATTTTTTGTTGTTGTTTTTGCTTTTGTTTTTGTTTTTTTCGAGACAGGGTTTCTCTGTGTAGCCCTGGCTGTCCTGGAACTCACTTTGTAGACCAGACTGGCCTCAAACTCAGAAATCCGCCTGCCTCTGCTTCCCAGGTGCTGGAATTAAAGGCATGCGCCACCATGCCCGGCTCTCAACCATTTTTTTTTTTTTAAATAAATGTAGTACTGTGTAATGTTAATGGTAAAATTAACTATTATTTTCTTTTAAAGAATGAGGAACTGGACAATCTATTTAATTTTCCAAGGCCGAAAATTAGACATGATTCATATACCTGTGAACTCATGATTCAATGTGAGGAAAACTTGTAATTATAGTCAAAGCAAAATGCTCTTTATGTGTTTGCCAATATTACAAAAACAGAGAATGAAAAATGAAAATAATCATTTCAAAACAAAAAAAAAAAGTTCTTGAGTCCATTATTTGCTAAATCACAGTTGCATTCTATAATATCTGGAGCAAAACTCTTCCATCTTCTTCGGGTGTTTTCCTTTAAGGTAAAGCAATTACTTTAAGTTTCTTACAAACTTGTTATTTTGCAAAGACAGCAAGTGTTAATTAGCAGGTAAATTTTTATTGGTATTTAATTGAGAAACTAAGTGAGATGTGATTCATCTCTATAGCCAAATGGAAAAGAGACATGGCATTCAAGAGGAAAGCTAATGTGCTTGCAGTTAAGTAAAATTGTTTTTTGGTAGGGAAACGTGTCACTAATTTAAAATTTAAATATACACAAAATGGATGTCAAGAAATACAAAATAAATTAGACTATTATGTGAATTAACTATATATTTAAAAGATGTGTATATGATTGACAGGTTTGTGGAGAGTAGAGTTTGCTATCATTTTCATTACCTGAGAATGAAGTTTCACAAAACATATTTTCTAAGTAGATATATCAAGCAAAGGTACAGATGGAATATTCATAGATAATTAAGTCAAATATGGTATAGATACAACAGTTGTATAGATATCTTACACACAGCCAGGAAATATATGTTCATCAAACAAGTGAAATACTTCTGTAAATAAAAGGGGTATTTCAGTTGCAATGCAAAATAAATGATATTACTAAACACTTGCAAGAAAACACATGGTTTTAGAGATAACAAATCTGTCAATATACTAGTAAACACAATGGTCACAGCAAGACAAAACAATCAAGAAAGAAAAGAAAATAAATCACCAAACACAGTTAAATGCAAATTTCCCAGTCAAAACAATTTTCTGTAAACTATTCTAGAAAGCTCATATAAAATAGTACCACTTACTATTATAAACAAATTAGCAAACTCTCATTCAAGAATAAGTAAATGTTCCTGAAATGACAAGTCACCTAAAACTCTATTATTATTGTTTTTTTCCACTTTTATAAAATTATTTTTGTATTATAATATAGTTACATCATTTTTCTTGTTCTGAAGGGAGCCATGAATCCTGGTCCTATCCTGTATGGCAAATGGTAGGACATATTCCTGTGATTCTGAGAGCTCCAAATCTTGGATGATGGCAGGCATTTGTGAGGCATTTGTGAAAAAAATGTGCTTACTTTTTCTCTTAGGGTTGCCATTGTTGAGAAGAGACACCATGACCTAGGCAACTCTTCTAAGGACAACATTTAGTGGGGCTGGCTTATAGTTTCAGAGTTTCAGTTCATTCATCAAGGTGGGAGCATGGCAGCATCTGGCAAACATGGACCTGGAGAAGCTGAATGATTTCCCTCTTGTTTGGAAGGTCGTTAGTAGAAGACTGACTTCCAGAAAGCCAGGAAGAAGGTCTTAAAATCCACACCCACACTGACTCACCTGCTCCAACAAGGACACACCTACTGCAATAAGGAGGCACCTCCTAATAATGCCATTCCCAGGACTAAGAGTATACAAGCCATCACACTCTTCGACAGAATTTGAGAATCCCTAAGAACACTTAGATTCAAAAGTGCTCACTGTGCAGTAGAATTGGGTTTGGAGGTAGATCTGAAGATGCTACAAAATTAGAAGATCATCTGACTACTCTTTTTTCCATCCAATGTGGTACTAAACATTACGTTCATATTCCCAATCCCTGTATGCACAACTAAATCACCTTTTCATAAAGACATTCTTGATTCAGACAGAGGATCTCTGGAGCCAATGAGAATCTGTCTAGTAGTTCAGGCAGCAACTTATGTTACCAATCATGGCATGTGATACAAGAAAGCCTTTACAACAGTGTGAATGCAGACCCACAAACCCCAATGACCAGCTCAGTCCAGACTTAAGCAGAATTCAACTATATGAAGGAGGTGAAGTTCAATGGACTCTAATTGTAAGCCAATGCCCTCCTTATACTTGGCAAAACTATATCAGGAGAAACAAAATGGATTCTCCAAATCATTAAATTTTGATCAATTTATTACTTGTTATTTATGAAGAATCCCATAATTTTATTATTTGAAATTTTCTCATTTTAGTTTTCTCTTTTAACACTGTGTTTTTATTCTACTTGTCAAGCTAATTAAAATTAATTATTTTGTAAGTGGATATTCTACATATTTTGCACTCTCTCTTCTCCGTATTTCTTCCATTTCTTTGACATTGTTCCATCATTATTTTCCACAACCTAATCTACCTTATTAAATTATTGCATTGCTTTATTCTCTTATTAGTTTTAACTTTATAATTTATTATAATTTTGCCACTTTTTCACTAATGTCAAAATTAAAACAATGATTAAGTTGTTTGCAATAATCAGAAAGATTTAACTAGTTGAATATTGAATAAAGATTAAAAGATATATGTGTCATAATTTTTTTAACATTAGGCAATGCCAGCTATAAGGGTTCAGTAACAACACAGGCACAGCATACTATGTGATATTAACAAAATGAGGTGATGTTCAAAATGTTTTTGAAATATAATTTGGTCTACTAAAGAATAGTCATCCTACTGAAAGCAAGACATTAGTTAAATAAATGTGTGTAATAATTACAAGTCTAATGTTATTTTAGAAGTTCAGATTTCATTTACAAAGAGATCTTAAAATAAAAATTTAGAAGCTTATAATCTGATGAAAAGGAATACAGAGACTCCAGCACTGGGGTTCCATGCCGGCTGAGTCTTCAGACACCGGCAAGGACCCCCACAGGATCCCCCACGGGATCTTAAGACCTCTGGTGAGTGGATCCCAGTGTCTGCTCCAATCCAATCGCACGGGACCTGAGACTGCATTAATTAAGGAAGCAAATAACCAGGCCTGATCAGGGGCACAATTCCTTTCCAGTCCAGTCCACTACCGGGGTTCCTTGTGTGTGGAGTTTCTGGACACCCCCAAGGTCCTCACAGGACCCTCCACGGGATCTTAAGACCTCTGGTGAGTGGAACACAACTTCTTCCAGGATGCAGGTTCGAACACCAAATATCTGGGCACCTTCTCTGCAAGAGAAGAGCTTGCCTGCATAGAGAACTCTGACCACTGAAATTAAGGAGAGAGCTAGTCTCCCATGTCTCATGATAGAGGCTAACATAATCACCTGAGGAACAAGCTCTAACTAGAGACAACTATAACAACTAGCTCCAGAGATTACCAGATGGCAAAAGGCAAATGTAAGAATCCTACTAAAAGAAATCAAGACCATTCACCATCATCAGATCACAGCACTCCCAAACCACCTAGTCCTGGGCACCCCAACACACCTGAAAAGCTAGATCCAGATTTAAAAGCATATCTCATGATGATGGTAGAGGACATCAAGAAGGACTTTAATAACTCACTTAAAGAAATACAGGAGAACACAGCTAAAAAGGTAGAAGACCTTAAAGAGGAAACACAAATATCCCTTAAAGAATTGCAGGAAAACACCACCAAACAGGTGATGGAATTGAATAAAACCATCCAAGACCTAAAAAGGGAAGTAGACACAATAAGGAAAACCCAAAGTGAGGCAAGGCTGGAGATAAAAACACTAGGAAAGAAATTTGGGACCATAGATGCGAGCATCAGCAACAGAATACAAGAGATGGAAGAGAGAATCTCAGGTGCAGAAGATTCCATAGAGAACATCAGCACAACAATCAAAGAAAACACAAAACACAAAAAGATCTTAACTCGGACCCCCGCCGCAGGATTTTGGGACTGCTGGTGAGTGAAACACAGCTTCTGCTCCAGTCCAATCACGCGGGACCTGAGACTGCTCTGGCTGGGGAGAGAGAAATCCGGCCTACATAGGGCCACAACCCTCTTCTGGTCAGAAAAGCACCGGGGCAGCTGGGGCGCAGGGTCCGCTGACACTCGCCAGCTACCCACAACACCCACCACAGGATCTTAAGACTTCTGGTGAGTGGAGCACAGCTTCTGCTCCAATCCAATTGCACGGGTCCTGAGACTGCATTAGTTAAGGAAGCAGAAACCTGCCTGAGTAGGGCCACAGGCCTCATCCGGCCGGATCAGCGCCAGGGTAGCGGGAGCGCAGGGTTGCCTGACACCCACCAGCTACCCACGACCCCCGCCGCAGGATTTTGGGACTGCTGGTGAGTGGAACACAGCTTCTGCTCCAATCTTTAAACAGTGACAATGATAACAACTAACCCCAGAGATTACCAGATGGCCAAAGGTAAACGTAATAATCTTACTAACAGAAACCAAGACCACTCACCATCATCAGAATCCAGCACCCCCACTTCGCCCAGTCCAGGGCACCCCAACACACCGGAAAAGCTAGACACGGATTTAAAAGCATATCTCCTGATGATGATAGAGGACTTCAAGAAGGACTTTAATAACACACTTAAAGAAATGCAGGAGAACACTGCTAAACAGGCAGAAGACAATAAAGAGGAAGCACAAAAATCCCTTAAAGAATTGCAGGAGAACACTGCTAAAGAGTTACAAATCCTTAAAGAAAAACAGGAT
The DNA here is from genome assembly GCF_978045245.1 of Mus caroli. Taxonomy (NCBI): domain Eukaryota; kingdom Metazoa; phylum Chordata; class Mammalia; order Rodentia; family Muridae; genus Mus; species Mus caroli. The sequence continues at coordinate 117,433,437 of NW_028227258.1, read as the reverse complement.
AACATAATCAAACAGGTAGAAGTCCTTACAGAAAAACAGGAAAACACATCCAAACAGATGATGGAAATGAACAAAACCATACTAGACCTAAAAAGGGAAGTAGACACAATAAAGAAAACCCAAAATGAGGCAACACTGGAGATAGAAACCCTAGGAAAGAAATCTGGAACCATAGATACGAGCATCAGCAACAGAATACAAGAGATGGAAGAGAGAATCTCAGGTGCAGAAGATTCCATAGAGAACATCGGCACAACAATCAAGGAAAATGTAAAATGCAAAAAGATCCTAACTCAAAACATCCAAGAAATACAGGACATAATGAGAAGACCAAACCTACGGATAATAGGAGTGGATGAGAATGAAGATTTTCAACTCAAAGGACCAGCAAACATCTTCAACAAAATTATAGAAGAAAACTTCCCAAATCTAAAGAAAGAGATGCCCATGAACATACAAGAAGCCTAGAGAAATCCAAATAGACTGGACAAGAAAAGAAATACCTCCCGACACATTATAATCAGAACAACAAATGCTCTAAATAAAGATAGAATACTAAAAGCAGTAAGAGAAAAAGGCCAAGTAACATATAAAGGCAAGCCTATCAGAATTACACCAGATTTTTCACCAGAGACTATGAAAGCCAGAAGATCCTGGACGGATGTTATACAGACACTAAAAGAACACAAATTCCAGCCCAGGCTACTATACCCAGCCAAACTCTCAATTAACATAGATGGAGAAACCAAAGTATTCCACGACAAAACCAAATTCACACATTATCTCTCCACGAATCCAGCCCTTCAAAGGATAATAACAGAAAAAAACCAATACAAGGACAGGAACCACGCCCTAGAAACAACAAGAAGGTAATCCCTCAACAAACCTAAAAGAAGACAGCCACAAGAACAAAATGCCAACTTTAACAACAAAAATAACAGGAAACAACAATTACTTTTCCTTAATATCTCTTAATATCAATGGACTCAACTCCCCGATAAAAAGACATAGACTAACAAACTGGCTACACAAACAAGACCCAACATTTTGCTGCTTACAGGAAACTCATCTCAGAGAAAAGGATAGACACTACCTCAGAATGAAAGGCTGGAAAACAATTTTCCAAGCAAATGGCATGAAGAAACAAGCTGGAGTAGCCATTCTAATATCTGATAAGATTGACTTCCAAACCAAAGTCATTAAAAAAGACAGGGAGGGACACTTCATACTCATCAAAGGTAAAATCCTCCAAGAGGAACTATCAATCCTGAATATCTATGCTCCAAATACAAAGGCAGCCACATTCATTAAAGAAACTTTAGTAAAGCTCAAAGCACACATTGCACCTCATACAAAAATAGTGGGAGACTTCAACACACCACTTTCACCAATGGACAGATCATGGAAACAGAAACTAAACAGGGACACAGTGAAACTAAGAGAAATTATGAATCAAATGGATCTGGCAGATATCTACAGAACATTCTATCCTAAAACAAAAGGATATACCTTCTTCTCAGCACCTCATGGTACCTTCTCCAAAATTGACCACATAATTGGTTACAAAGCAGGCCTCAACAGATACAAAAATATTGAAATTGTCCCATGCATCCTATCAGATCACCATGGACTAAGGCTGATCTTCAATAACAAAATAAATAATAGAAAGCCAACCTTCACGTGGAAACTGAACAACACTCTTCTCAATGATACCTTGGTCAAGGAAGGAATAAAGAAAGAAATTAAGGACTTTTTAGAGTTCAATGAAAATGAAGCCACAACATACCCAAACTTATGGGACGCAATGAAATATTTCTACGAGGAAAACTCATAGCTCTGAGTGCCTCCAAAAGGAAACTAGAGAGAGCACACATTAGCAGCTTGACAACACACCTAAAAGCACTAGAACAAAAGGAAGCAAATTCACCCAAGAGGAGTAGACGGCAGGAAATAATCAAACTCAGGGGTGAAATCAACCAAGTGGAAACAAGAAAAACTATTCAAAGAATCAACCAATCAAGGAGCTGGTTCTTTGAGAAAATCAACAAGATAGATAAACCCTTAGCCAGACTCACTAGAGGGCACAGGGAAAGCATCCTAATTAACAAAATCAGAAATGAAAAAGGAGACATAACAACAGATCCTGAAGACATCCAAAACACCATCAGATCCTTCTACCAAAGGCTATACTCAACAAAACTGGAGAACCTGGATGAAATGGAGAAGTTCCTAGACAGATACCAGGTACCAAAGTTGAATCAAGATCAGGTTAATGATCTAAACAGCCCTATATCCCCCAAAGAAATAGAAGCAGTCATTAATAGTCTCCCAACTAAAAAAAGCCCAGGATCAGATGGGTTTAGTGCAGAGTTCTATCAGACCTTCAAAGAAGATCTAATCCCAGTTCTTCACAAACTATTCCACAAAATAGAAACAGAAGGTACTCTACCCAACTCATTCTATGAAGCCACAATTACTCTGATACCTAAACCACAAAAAGACCCAACAAAGATAGAAAACTTCAGACCAATATCCCTTATGAATATTGATGCAAAAATCCTCAATAAAGTTCTTGCTAACCGAATCCAAGAACACATCAAAACAATCATCCATCCTGACCAAGTAGGTTTCATCCCAGGGATGCAGGGATGGTTCAATATACGGAAATCCATCAATGTAATCCAGTATATAAACAAACTCAAAGACAAAAACCACATGGTCATCTCGTTAGATGCGGAAAAAGCATTTGACAAGATCCAACACCCATTCATGATAAAAGTCTTGGAAAGATCAGGAATTCAAGGCCCATACCTAAACATGATAAAAGCAATCTACAGCAAACCAGTAGCCAACATCAAAGTAAATGGTCAGAAGCTTGAAGCAATCCCTCTAAAATCAGGGACTAGACAAGGCTGTCCACTTTCTCCATACCTATTCAACATAGTAATTGAAGTCCTAGCCAGAGCAATTCGACAACAAAAGGAGATCAAAGGGATACAAATTGGAAAAGATGAAGTCAAAATATCACTTTTTGCAGATGATATGATAGTATATATAAGTGACCCTAAAAATTCCACCAGAGAACTCCTAAGCCTGATAAACAGCTTCGGTGAAGTAGCTGGATATAAAATTAACTCAAACAAATCAATGGCCTTTCTCTACACAAAGAATAAACAGGCTGAGAAAGAAATTAGGGAAACAACACCCTTCTCAATAGTCACAAATAATATAAAATATCTTGGCGTGACTCTAAGGAAGTGAAAGATCTGTATAATAAAAACTTCAAGTCTCTGAAGAAAGAAATTATAGAAGATCTCAGAAGATGGAAAGGTCTCCCATGCTCATGGATTGGCAGGATCAACATTGTAAAAATGGCTATCTTGCCAAAAGCAATCTACAGATTCAATGCAATCCCCATCAAAATTCCAAATCAATTCTTCAACGAATTAGAAAGTGCAATCTGCAAATTCATCTGGAATAACAAAAAACCTAGGATAGCAAAAACTCTTCTCAAGGATAAAAGAACCTCTGGTGGAATCCCCATGCCGGACCTAAAGCTCTACTACAGAGCAATTGTGATAAAAACTGCATGGTACTGGTATAGTGACAGACAAATAGACCAATGGAATAGAATTGAAGACCCAGAAATGAACCCACACACCTATGGTCACTTGATCTTCGACAAGGGAGCTAAAAACATCCAGTGGAAGAAAGACAGCATTTTCAACAAATGGTGCTGGCACAACTGGTTGTTAACATGTAGAAGAATGCGAATCGATCCATTCCTATCTCCTTGTACTAAGGTCAAGTCTAAGTGGATCAAGGAACTTCACATAAAACCAGAGACACTGAAACTTATAGAGGAGAAAGTGGGGAAAAGCCTTGAAGATATGGGCACAGGGGAAAAATTCCTGAATAGAACAGTAATGGCTTGTGCTGTAAGATCGAGAATTGACAAGTGGGACCTCATGAAACTACAAAGCTTCTGCAAGGCTAAAGACACCATCAATAAGACAAAAAAACCACCAACAGACTGGGAAAGGACCTTCACCTATCCTAAATCAGATAAGGGACTAATATCCAATATATATAAAGAACTCAAGAAGGTGGACTCCAGAAAGTCAAATAACCCCATTAAAAAATGGGGCTCAGAACTGAACAAAGAATTCTCACCAGAGGAATACCGAATGGCAGAGAAACACCTGAAAAAATGTTCAACATCCTTAATCATCAGGGAAATGCAAATCAAAACAACCCTGAGATTCCACCTCACACCAGTCAGAATGGCTAAGATCAAAAATTCAGGTGACAGCAGATGCTGGCGAGGATGTGGAGAAAGAGGAACACTCCTCCATTGTTGGTGGGATTGCAAGCTTGTACAACCACTCTGGAAATCAGTCTGGCGGTTCCTCAGAAAATTGGACATAGTACTACCGGAGGATCCAGCAATACCTCTCCTGGGCATATATCCAGAAGATGTCCCAACCGGTAAAAAGGACACATGCTCCACTATGTTCATAGCAGCCCTATTTATAATAGCCAGAAGCTGGAAAGAACCCAGATGTCCCTCAACAGAGGAATGGATACAGAAATTATGGTACATTTACACAATGGAGTACTACTCAGCTATTAAAACGAATGAATTTATGAAATTCCTAGCCAAATGGATGGACCTGGAGGGCATCATCTTGAGTGAAGTAACACAATCACAAAAGAACTCACACAATATGTATTCATTGATAAGTGGATATTAGCCCAAAACTTAGGATACTCAAGATATAAGATACAATTTGATAAACGCATGAAACTCAAGAAGAATGAAGACCAAAGTGTGGACACTTTGCCCCTTCTTAGAATTGGGAACAAAACACCCAGGGAAGGAGTTACAGAGACAAAGTTCGTAGCTGTGATGAAAGGATGGACCATTTAGAGACTGCCGTATCCAGGGATCCATCCCATAATCAGCTTCTAAACGCTGACACCATTGCATACACTAGCAAGATTTTGCTGTAAGGACCCAAATATAGCTGTCTCTTGTGAGACGATGCCGGGGCCTAGCAAACACAGGAGTGGATGTTCACAGTCAGCTATTGGATGTATCACAGGGCTCCCAATGGAGAAGCTAGAGAAAGTACCCAAGGAGCTAAAGGGATCTGCAACCCTATTGTTGGAACAACATGATGTACTAACCAGAACCCCGGAGCTCTTGTCTCTAGCTGCATATGTATCGAAAGATGGCCTAGTCGGCCATCAATGGAAAGAGAGGCCCATTGGACTTGCAAACTTTATATGCCCCAATATAGGGGAATGCCAGGGCCAAAAGAATGGGAATGGGTGGGTAGGGAAGTGGGGGGTGCTATGGGGGACTTTTGGGATAACATTGGAAATGTAATTGAGGAAAATATGTAATAAAAATCAAAAAAAAAAAAAAAAGATCTTAACTCAAAACATTCAGGAAACCCAGGACACAATGAGAAGACAAAACCTACGGATAACAGGAGTCAATGAGAATGAAGATTTTCAACTTAGAGGGCCAGCAAATATCTTCAACAAAATTATAGAAGAAAACGTCCCAAAACTAAAGAATGACATGCCCATGAACATACAAGAAGCCTACAGAACTCCAAATAGACTGGACCAGAAAAGAAATTCCTCCCGACACATAATAATCAGAACAACAAATGCCCTAAATAAAGATAGAATATTAAAAGCAGTAAGGGAAAATGGTCAAGTAACATATAAAGGCAGGCCTATCAGAATTACACCAGACTTTTCACAAAAAAAACTATGAAAGCCAGAAGAGCCTGAACAGATGTTATACCAACACTAAGAGAACACAAATGCCAGCCCAGGCTACCAGCCAAACCCTCAACCATATAAGGAGAAACCACAATATTCCATGACAAATCCAAATTCACACATTATCTTTCCACGAATCCAGCCATTCAAAAAATAATAACAGAAAAATACAAGGTCGGAAATCACAACCTACAAAAAGCAAGAAAGTAATCCCTCAACAAACTTAAAAGAAGACAACCACAAGAACAGAATGCCAACTCTAACAACAAAAATAATATGAAGCAACAATTACTTTTCCTTAATATCTCTTAATATCAATGGACTCAATTCCCCAATAAAAAGACATAGATTAACAGACTGACTACACAAACAGGACCCAGCATTCTGCTACTCACAGGAAACCCATCTCAGGGAAAAAGACAGACACTACCTCAGAGTAAAAGCCTGGAAAACAATTTCCCAATCAAATGGTCTGAAGAAACAAGCTGGAGTAGGCATTCTAATATGGAATAAAATCGAATTCCAACCCAAAGTAATCAAAAAAGACAAGGACGGCAACTTCATACTCATCAAAGGTAAAATCCTCCAAGAGGAACTCTCAATTCTGAATATCTATGCTCCAAATGCAGGGGCAGCCACATTCATTAAAGAAACTTTAGTGAAGCTCAAAGCACACATTGCACCTCACACAATAATAGTGGGAGACTTCAACACACCACTTTCATCAATGGACAGATCGTGTAAAAAGAAAAAAACACGGACACAGTGAAACTAACAGAAGTGATGAAACAAATGGACTTAACAGATATCTACAGAAGATTTTATACTAAAACAAAAGGATATATCTTCTTCTCAGGACATCACGGAGCCTTCTCCAAAATTGACCATATAATTGGTCACAATACAGGCTTCAACAGATACAAAAATATTGAAATTGTCCCATGTATCCTATCAGACCACCATGGACTAAGGCTGATCTTCAATAACAACATAAATAATGGAAAGCCAACATTCACTTGGAAACTGAACAACACACTTCTCAATGATACCTTGGTCAAGGAAGGAATAATGAAAGAAATTAAAGAATTTTTAGAGTTTAATGAAAATGATGCCACAACATACTCAAACCTATGGGACACAATGAAAGCATTTCTAAGAGGGAACCTCATAGCTCTGAGTGTCTCCAAAAAGAAACTAGAGAATGCACACACTAGCAACTTGACAACACATCTAAATGCTCTAGAAAAAAAGGAAGAAAATTTACCCAAGAGGAGTAGACAGCAGGAAATAATCAAACTCAGGGGAGAAATTAACCAAGTGGAAACAAGAAGAACTATTCAAAGAATTAATCAAAGGAGGAATTGGTTCTTTGAGAAAATCAACAAGATAGATAAACCCTTATCTAGATTCACTAGAGGACACTGGGACAGCATCCTAATTAACAAAATCAGAAATGAAAAGGGAGACATAACAACAGATCCTGAAGAAATCCAAAACACCATCAGATCCTTCTACAAAAGCTATACTCAACAAAACTGGAAAACCTGCACGAAATGGACAAATTTCTAGACAGATACCAGGTACCAAAGTTAAATCAGGATCAATTTAACGATCTAAACAGTCCCATAGCCCCTAAAGAAATAGAAGCAGTCATTAATAATCTCCCAACCAAAACAAAACAAAACAAAAAAAGCCTAGAAACAGATGGGTTTAGTGCAGAGTTCTATCATACCTTCAAAGAAGATCTAATTCCAGTTCTGCACAAACTATTCCACAAAATAGAAGTATAAGTTATTCTACCCAACTCATTCTATGAAGCCACCATTACTCTGATACCTAAACCACAGAAAGATCCAACAAAGAGAGAGAACTTCAGACCAATTTCCCTTATGAATATAGATGCAAAAATACTCAATAAAATTCTTGCTAACATAATCCAAGAACACATTAAAGCAATCATCCATCCTGACCAAGTAGGTTTTATTCCAGGGATCCAGGGATGGTTTAATATATGGAAATCCATCAACGTAATCCATTATATTAACAAACTCAAAGACAAAAACCACATGATCATTTCGTTAGATGAAGAGAAAGCATTGTACAAGATCCAACACCCATTCATGATAAAAGTCTTGGAAAGATCAGGTATCCAAGGCCCATACCTAAACATGATAAAAAGCAATCTACAGCAAACCAGTAGCCAACATCAAAGTAAATGGTGAGAAGCTGGAAGCAATCCCATTAAAATCAGGGACTAGACAAGGCTGCCCACTTTCTCCCTACCTCTTCAACATAGTAATTGAAGTCCTAGCCAGAGCAATTCGACAACAAAAGGAGAACAAGGGGATACAAATTGGAAAAGATGATGTAAACATATCACTTTTTGCAAATGATATGATAGTATATATAAGTGACCCTAAAAATTCCACCAAAGAACTCCTAAACCTGATAAACAGCTTCAGTGAATTAGCTGGATTAAAATTAACTCAAACAAATCAATGGCCTTTCTCTACACAAAGAATAAACAAGCTGAGAAAGAAATTAGGGAAACAACACCCTTCTCATTAGTCACAAATATTATAAAATACCTTGGCGTGACTCTAACTAAGGAAGTGAAAGATCTGTATGGTAAGTACTTCAAGTCTCTGAAGAAAGAAATTAAAGAATATCTCAGAAGATGGAAAGATCTCCCATGCTCATGGATTGGCAGGATCAACATTGTAAAAATGGCTATCTTGTCAAAAGCAATCTACAGATTCAATGCAATCCCCATCAAAATGCCAACTCAATTTTTCAACGAATTAGAAAGAGCAATCTGCAAATTCATCTGGAATAACAAAAAACCTAGGATAGCAAAAACTCTTCTCAAGGATAAAAGAACCTCTGGTGGAATCACCATGCCTGACCTAAAGCTTTATTACAGAGCAATTATGATAAAAACTGCATGGTACTGGTATAGTGACAGAAGAGTAGACCAGTGGAATACAAATGAAGACCCAGAGATGAACCCACACACCTATGGTCACTTGATCTTCCACATGGGACCTAAAACCATCCAGTGGAAGAAAGACAGCATTTTCAACAAATGGTGCTGGCACAACTGGTTGTTATCATGTAGAAGAATGCGAATCGATCCATTCCTATCTCCTTGTACTAAGGAGAAATCTAAGTGGATCAAGGAACTCAAAATAAAACCAGAGACATTGAAACTTATAGAGGAAAAAGTGGGGAAAAGCCTCAAAGATATGGGCACAAAGGAAAAATTCCTGAATAGAAGAGCAATGGCTTGTGCTGTAAGATCAAGAATTGAAAAATGGGACCTCATGAATCTGCAAAGCTTCTGCAAGGCAAAAGACACCGTCAATAATACAAAAAGGCCACCAACAGATTGGGAAAGGATCTTTACTTATCCTAAATCAGATAGAGGAATAATATCCAATATATATAAATAACTCAAGAAAGTGGATTCCAGAAAATCAAATAACCCCATTAAAAAATGGTGCTCAGAGCTAAAAAAAGAATTCTCACCTGTGGAATACCGAATGGCTGAGAAGCACCTAAAAAAAAAAAAAATACTCAGTATCCTTAATCATCAGAGAAATGCAAATCAAAACAACCCTGATTCCATCTCACAGGAGTCAGAATGGCTAAGATCAAAAATTCAGGTGACAGCAGATGCTGGTGAGGATGTGGAGAAAGAGGAACACTCCTCCATTGTTGGTGGGATTGCAAGCCTGTACAACTACTCTGGAAATCAGTCTGGCGGTTTCTCAGAAAATTGGACATAGTACTACCAGAGGATCCAGCCATACCTCTCCTGGGCATATATCCAGAAGATGTCCCAACCGGTAAGAAGGACACATGCTCCACTATGTTGATAGCAGCCTTATTTATAATAGCCAGAAGCTTGAAAGAACCCAGATGCCCCACAACAGAGGAATGGATACAAAAAATGTAGTACATTTACACAATGGAGTACTACTCTGCTTTTAAAAGGAATGAATTTATGAAATTCCTAGAGAATTGGTTGGACCTGGAGGGCATCATCCTGAGTGAGGTAACAATCACAAAAAAACTCAAATGATATGTACTCACTGATAAGTGGATATTAGCCCAGAAACTTAGTATACCCGAGATATAAGATACAATTTGCAAAACTCATGAAACTGAAGAAGAACGAAGACCAAAGTGTGGACACTTTGCCCCTTCCTAGATTTGGAAACAGTCACCCATGGAAGGAGTTACAGAGACAAAGTTTGAAGCTGAGACAAAAGGATGGACCATGTAGAGACTGCCATATCCAGGGATCCATCCCATAATTAGCCTCCAAATGATGACACCATTGCATACACTAGCAAGTGTTTCCTGAAAGGACCTTGTTATAGCTGTCTCTTGTGAGACTATGCCGGGGCCTAGCAAACACATAAGTGGATGTTCATAGTCAGCTATTGGACAGATAACAGGGCCCCCAATGGAGGAGCTAGAGAAAGTATCTAAGGAGCTAAAGAGATCTGCAACTCTGTAGGTACAACAACATTATGATCTAACCAGTACCCCGGAGCTCTTGGCTCTGGCTGCATATGTATCAAAAGATGGTCTAGTTGTCCATCACTGGAAAGAGAGGCCCATTGGACTTGCAAACTTTATATGCCCCTGTACAGGGGAAAGCCAGGGCCAAAAAGTGTGAATGGGTGGGTAGGGGAGTGGGGGGGGGTGAGGGTATGGGGATGTTTGGGATAGCATTAGAAATGTAATTGAAGAAAATATGTAATAAAAAATATTTTTAAAAAAAGCAAAGGAATATAGAAAAAAATGAAGATAACTGTCAATATTAGGCTACAATTTAAATTTGAGGTCATCTTATGACTGTCCCTTTCAAACTAGAAGAAATTTATATCATCCTTCCATTGCTTTAGTGAAATATACATTGTTTGCAAAAACACTGAACTGGATTACAGTAGATGATTATGAAGACTGTATATCCACTAGTATGAAATTCCAACCCACCTATTGCTGTGTACAGCTAAGAATAGTAAATGACCTACAAACAATCAGTGTGGACACTTTTCTTACTATTAACCCTGTACTTATTTGAAAACTCTTTCATATGTTTCTTTATAAAGTGGATGCGTGGAGCATTGATATTTAATTGCCTTGTTAAAATCACTTACCTAATCACTGACAGCTACATGCAAATGCAGCTTGACATCACAGTATGAAGGGTAGCAATTTTTTTCTATTGGTTTTCTCTTATGAGAAGAGAGGCTCCCAGAGAAATGGTTTAATATGCACACAATTCCGTTTTTAATATTTAATTCTTGCGTAACAGCAAGCACCTGAAGAATCCATAGCAATTATGAAGCTCACAAAATAAGTTCCATTGCAAAATAGTTGATATTATTGGTAAGTGCTCCAAATTAATTTTTGCTCAAACTGTATCTGAATGAGTAATTGCACAGGAGTCAATTCTATACAACCAATATTATCACCATCTATGAAATCTTACAAGCAGATTTTTTAAGGGACTATGAGATACTCTCGTGTCTACATTAAAACTTCAGCATAGTTTTTACCTAATAAAAATAAATGTTTTGCAGACAATGGATTTTGAAATGTATAGGTTTAAAAGTGAAGCATTATAACTAGAATGGTCTTTCATCTCGATTTCTAGATTAGGAAGATTATTTTCTTCTCATATTTGTCTTAATTTTGATTCTATTGTCACTTTCAAATTTTTCCCAATCACCTTTTCCCCACTTCTTTTCTTTTAACCTAATCAAACAAATTATCTGAAATCAGATAGAGGAGTGTTTTAAGTCACCAGGTCTGTTTGTGTGATGGGCAAGGAAAATCTGTCCTCTCGATCTTATTGTTCACAGAACACTAAAGACAGAATTTCCAGTTTGCTTTAGGTACATACTAAATCCATATAGAGTCACAGAGATTCCTCCTTACATTCCTTGTATCCATAGTCACTTTACCTATGCTTCAGAGCTGTTTTTATGTTTATGTTTTTAAGTAAGGATGATTTTATTTATCTGAATATTAACTCATGGCAAAATTTTCTTAATCAGTGTTGGATTGCTGTGAAGAGACACCATGACCATGTCAGCTCTTGAAAGGAAGTCATTTAATTGGAGGGTGCTTACAGTATCTTCATGGCAGGACACACGGGAACATGCAGGCAGGAATGTTGTAGAAAAAGTCGCTGATAATTCTATACCCAGATATGCAGGCAACTGGAAAAGAAACACTGAGGTTGGTATGGCCTTCTGAATCCTCCAAGCCCAACCCAGGTTGAATACTTCTTACAAGGCCATATCTATTAATCCTTTCAAACAGTGCTCTTCCCTGGTGATTAAGCAATCAACTCTATGACCTTATGGAGGAAAATTCTAGTCAAACCACTATATTCTACTCCCTGGCCTTTATTGTCTTGGAGCCTTATCATAATGCAAAAATGCATTGTCTAACTTCAAAAATCCCCATAGTCTATAAAGGTTTCAATACTGTTAAAAGCTCAAAGGTCAAAGTCTCCTCTGAAACTAAAGGCAATTTCTTAACTGTAGCTCCTTCAAAATCAAAATGCAGATCACACAGTTCCAACATGCAGTGGCACAGAATATGCATTACCATTTTAAAAGGGAGGAAAGGGAACAAATGCCGGACCTAAGCAAGAACAAAATACAAGCTTGGTGAACTCCAAATTCTGCATCACCATGTCTGATGTCAAAGCTCTCTTAAGATCTCAAAATCCTTTCAGTTCATCTGTTTTCACACCCTGTAAGCAGCTCTCCTTAGTATGTATACAATAGGTCTGGCATCTCCAACATCTCAGAGTCTCCAATAAAATGCAGGATCACCTTAACAATTTCATGCAATGAGTTCCCAAATCTCCATGCAAGGAAAACTCCTGACACAAGCTTTCCCTAAGTGGCTTTCCTTAACCCCAAAGGGAGATTACACAACCATGCTCATATATCCTTGACTCTAAAGCCAGAAGCAAATGGCTGAAGATACCAAGTCCTGCTGCTTGCTGACGCTGAAACTTGTTCCCCTTGTTCAATTTTACCTGCATTTGCTTTCTGTTTTGATAGTTTCTATCACTGCTTAAGCCTTTCTTTAGTTGCTTTTCATAAGTTGAAAGTTTGGCTGAGTGGTTCTTACCTTGAGATCACCATTTCCTTTATTCCATTTAGCATCAGTGTGCTCCTTTTCATCATAGATCTGCTTAAGAGTAGTCACAGATGATCACACAACACAGTCAATACCAGACTGTCCTGAAATCTCCTCTTCCAATGCCATTAATCCCAAAGTCTTCAATTTAGCCTCAGGCAGATTTTTTTTTAACAAAGGCCAGAGGCAGACAAATTATTTGTCACTATATCAAAAGAATGATAGCAAGTCCACTTATTAAAATTCTTCTCCTTCAAGCCTCTTGATCTGAGTCATTATAATCTACATTTCTCTTAGCACCATGGTCTTCCACTCACTTATTAGTTTGGCCATGAATCCCAATTTAAAGCTTTCCATTGCTTTCCTAATCCAAAATCCACATTCTGCCCAAGCAACACATTCATGCCTTTAAAATCAACACTTTACTCCCTTACTTCCTAGTACCAACACCATTCTTTGTCAGTATTCTGCTGCTGTTAAGAGACATCATGGCCACAGGAACTCTTTTAAAACAAAGCATTTAATTGAGTTTTCAGAGGGTTGGCCCATTATCAGCAGAGCAGGAAGCAAGGGAGCACCCAAGTAGGAAAAAAAAATAAAGACCCTAGAGAAATGACTGAGGGTTCTACAATTATTTTTCAGGCAGGAAGAAGAAAGAGATGCTGGACTTACAATGAGGTCCTGAATCCTCAAAGATCAGCCAGTGACAAAACTTCTGAGAGCAAAATCATACTATTTAATTTTTTAAATAATGTTACTCCCAGATGAATAAGCATTCAAATATATGAGACTATGAAGCCATTATTCAAAGCAACAAGAATCATTTTAACGTAATGAACAGCTCATATTTTTATATATAAAAATACAAATACTAGAGTTGACTGTAAGAAGCCATAGCCCAAACCTTTGTTTTATTTAAAAGATTTAATTTAGTAATTTTAATTGTGTATATTGTTTGTGCAACTGTATGTGGGTATGAACATGTGCATATGTAGTGCTCATTGAACCCAGAAAACAGTATTAGATGTCCAGAAGCTGGAATTATAAACTTTGTAATTTTTGAACTTGTGTGGATGCTTGAACCAAATCTGTATACTCTGGAAGAGCAGCAATTGTTGTTGCTCTTGAGGCATCTGTTCACCACAATTTTTCCTTCTTATTATGACTGCTAGACTATAATCAATAGAACTTACAGTCACAGTGTAATACCATATTTTTTAAATAAATTTGGTATATGATATTGTTTTCTAAATGTGCAAGCAGACACGGTGAGCTCAGTGTATATTTTGTAGTTTTATGTATTGGAATCACAGTAAACATAGCAGAAGTAACTCTAAAGGCTTACACTTAGCCTTTCCAAACATAATAATCCTCTCTCCACAGGTCAGTCAACCAATGTGAGAATTGTGCCAATTTCAGAGTATATCTATCCCAATTATACATTCTGGAACTGGGGAAATAACCACAGGATGTGTTCGGGGACCTACTGGACCTACTGTGAGTCAGACATCAGTCAAAACTCAATTAATCACCTGTCCTCCATAAGCCCCTACTTTAACTGGAGGGTCACAATTTTCCAGATCTCCTGGGATCAGTGTAAGTCAGAACCAGCCTTGGCATGATGTGCAGGGCCAGGGACAGCTTGTTGAGATCTGTTATCTTTTTCACCTTTATTTCAGTTCCAGTGTGTATACGCAAGCCACTGTGTTTCCACATCAAGCATGGTTCCAATGAACCCTTATGACAAAACAAAGGTTTTTGTGTTTGTTTGGTTGTTTAGTTGGTTGGTGTAGGCTTTTTGTTTTTGTGATTGTGCAGAACAGTCTTCAAAATCAGAGTATCTGGGAAAGTGAAAAACTTAATCTCTACAAAGGTGGACCTAAAATATATCTTTAACACTAATCAAATTAAGTTTAAAATTGCAAGTTCTTACTTGCACAAACAATGCTAACACTCTACCCCCACAAGCCAAGAGCTAGGGCAGTGGAGGATAGGACTTCAGGATTTGTTGTTTATGATTTTTTTTTCATAAAATACATGCTTGATGAAAACATTTTGAAGCCAACCTATGCAACCATTCATTTTCACATCTCCCTTTGCAATAGTAGAAAAAAGAGGGAGTATTTTTCTGTTTTTTATAAAATCTGAATTTTCTATATATTTTCTTCATGTTGTCTATATATCTGTGTGTAGATAATTAAATCTGCATTTTGATAAGTTGATAAATAAATCCAGATAGATAAATATAGTTTGGGGATTTCTGAATACTTAAGTCTGAAAATGAAGGTTACTCTTAATTTTAAATATATTACATAAAATACAAATAGAATAAGTTTCTAGTCTAAGCTCTATTATAATTTCAACCCATCACTCAAAAGTTACTTTCTCAAAAGATTTTCTATCTATTGGCTTGAATATTGGCTGATAAAATATGATTAAACACCACAAAGATTTGGTGTTACTATTCTATATGTGTGATTTTCTGCACTGTTTTAAGTATGTGACTTTCCCAAGAGGGCTGAGAATTATTACATTAATCTCTTTCAAGTCTCCATGCATATTCTTTATGTGTGCATTAAAATTACATATAAAGAAAGAATATATTGAATTTCTGTATTTCATCTGTCCCTCTAATTTATATCTATTTTTATTAGATCCAAATCTGCATTAAAAATTACCCATGCACCAGTCATTAGAATCCTTGTGTTGGGCTAAGAAATTATAGTTGTCATATTACTCAACCACTGTCTTAGTTCATTTGAGTTGTTAAAAAAAAAAAGCTGTGACTGGATATATTATGTAATATATCCATCTATCATCTCAGATCTGAATTACAGCAAGTCTAAAATCAAGAATTTGACATCCATGTGTTTCTTTTTGCCACATCTCCACAGAGAAGAAAGTATAACAGAGAAATTCTCCTCCCAGTTACAAAGCAATTCATCTAAACTGTCAGTTAAATAATTTTTTAAAAAAAATTAAAAAAAAACATTCTCCTGTCTTTAACCTGGACTCCTAAAATCTGTCCATCCGTATAATCAATGTAGCCTTAGAAATGTTCAAGCAAATATCATTATTTTCTTCTAAATCTTTTCATGTTTTAACCTCACATTTTGACTTTTTAAAACCCATCAATATGGTTTTGCCTAATCTTGGAATCTTTCTTATTAGAATTCAGCTTTCTCCCTGAATCTTGGACATTTTTGGGATAGGAGACAAAAAGAAAGTTGGAAGCAGTTAGCAAATTCTATAGTTTAACCAAAAATAACCATGATACTGACAGAGAGAGGAGGCCAAGGAGACATCTCAAAATTCCCAAGTAGATATTTTCTTCCTAGTGAAGAAAAACCATCAAAAATTCTAAGCATCTGTGAGCTTTGCAAGCTAAACTGATGAGCAGCCATGCAAGATATACCCACGGGAGCAATAGCAGCATGCATGTTATGGGAAGAACTACTAGCTTTCTTGCTGGAGTTATAGCCCACTTTGCAAGTGACAATTAATGTCTGGTGTAATAAATGTGGCCAAACCCCCCTGTCTGAGAGGCAATCGTCCCTACTAATATGCTTTTCTTTTAAATAGACACTGTAGAAGTCAGTTTTAATTCCTCAGATGGAGGCATGGAAGATCTGTACCCAAACTTTACAAATGCATGGGTTTGGCTGAGCACTGAGCATTTCTAACTCAGACCTAACTATCCTCAGGCCTAAGCCTGGAAGCTTCCAGCCTCTGTTCAATCTAATCTAGACCTAGAATGTTTCAGCCTCTGAGACTTACTACAGAATATACTTTCCCTTTCTAGTTCTATCTGAACTTTACTGTCGGTTTCAACTCAGCTTTTTTTAGGCAAAATCCTCTCCAAGCTAACTGTTTCAGATGGGTTTTTTTCAGCTTATCACAGAATTTCTCTGCTTGACCTGCAATTAACTCTGGCTATTTGTTCTAATTTTCTGGCTCACTATTCTCTGGCTTCAGTAGACTCTGCAGACCCGCACTGCATGAATTGCACAAACTGAATGGAACTGATAAGCAAATTCAATTAAACTTAACTACAGTACACTAACTTCACTGACTGAACTGATTCACCTCGCTCCTCTGTCCCTCTCTCTCTCTCTCTCTCTCTCTCTCTCTTTCTTCTTTATTCTTCTTTATTCTCTCTCACTTCCCTCTTCTGTTCTCATGAGTTTGTCATATCCTGTCTCTTACTCATTCTATTAAATAATTTTCTCATTTGTTACTTTCTTTTAAAAAATATTTATTTATTTATTTATTTATTTATTTATTTATTTATTTATGACCTGAGTGTTGTCCCTACTCCAGAGTGCTGTCCCCTCACCTAGTCCTTCCCTCCTCCCCCTCCCCTTTACCCCTGAGAGGATGAGGCATGATGAGGGCCTGTCCTGGGTCATCAAGTCTCTGCAGGATTAGGCTCATCCTCTCCTGCTGAGACAGGACAAAGTAATTCTCTGCTACATATGTACTAGGAGCCTCATTCCAGCTCGTATAAGCTCTTTGGTTGGTGGCTCAGTCTTGGAGAGCTCCCAAGGGTCCAGGTTAGTTTACACTACTGGTCTTCCTGTGGGATTTTCATTCCCTTCAGGACTTCAATTCTTCCCCTAACTCTTCCATAAGAGTTCCCAACATCCATCCAATGTTTGGCTCTGGATACTTGGATGTGTTTCAGTCAGACGCTGGGTAGAGCCTCTTAGAGTACAGTTATGCTAGGCCCCTGTCTGTAATCATAAGTATCATTAATACTATAATGGATTTATGATTGGCCATGGAATGGGTCTAAGGTTGGCCATTCCTTTTTGCTCCATCTTTTGTCCCTGCATTTCATTTAGACAGGAGAAATTTTGTGTCAAATGTTTTGTGGGTGGGTTGGTTTCCTTATCCTTCCACTGGGGCCCCTGCCTGGCGACAAAAGGTGGCATGTTCAGGTTCCCTGTCTTCACTCTTGGGCATCTTGGCTAAGATTACCCACATACATTCCAGAGAGCTTTCCCCATGCCAGGTCTCAGGGACTGCCTAGAGATCACCTGGCCATGTCCCCCTCCCCACAGCTACAGATTTATATTCATCCTCCTGGCCCTCTGGGCATCTTTCCTGTATCTTAACACACCCGATTCTTACCCCTTATCTCCCCTCCTATCCTATACAACTAAGGTTCCTCCTCCCCTCTGCCTCCCGTGACTATTTTTACCCATCCTGTGTACTATCCAACCATCCTTACTTAGGTTTTCCTTCTTATTTAACTTCATTGGGCCTATGGGTTGTGTCATGGACATTCGGTACTTTTGGGCTAATATCTACTTATCAATAAGTACATACCATGCATGCCTTATTGGGTCTGGGTTACCTTACTCAGCATGATGTGTTCTAGTTACATTCATTTGCCTGGAAAAATTCACGATGTCTTTGTTTTTAATTGCTGAATAATATTTCATTGTGTAAATGTACCACATTTCCTATCTATTTCTCAGTTGAGAGACATCTAGGTTGTTTCCAGTTTCTGACCATTGTGAAGAAGTCTGCTATGAATATAGTAGAGCAAATGTCTTTGTGGTATGACGGGGCATCTTTTGCATACATGCCAAATAGACCTTTGGGAAGGAGTATATCCAATTTTCTAAGAAGAGGCTAGATTGATTTGCAGCAATCTCAGCAGCAATGGAGGAGTATTCCTCTTTCTCCACATTCTCAACAGCATTTAATATTGACTGAATTTTTGATCTTCACAGGGTCATTTTGATTTGCATTTCCTTGATGTCTAAGGATGTTGAACATTTCTTTAAGTGTTCCTCAGCCATTCAAGATGCTTTTGCTGAGAATTCTCTCTTTAGCTCTGTACCCTATTTTTAAATGAGGTTATTTGGTTTTATAGAGTCAAAATTCTTTTGGATATTAGCCCTGTATTGGACATAGAGTTAGTGTAGATCTTTTCCACATCTCTAGGCATCCTTTTTGTCCTATTGACAGTGTCCTTTGCTGTATAGAAGTTGAACTTAGAACATGAGTCATTGATTTTCTGTTCAGGAAACTGTCCTGTATCGATGCTATTTTTCACTTTTTATTGTATTATATCTCGTATATTCAGTCTTATGTTAGGATCCTAGATCCACCTGGAATGAATTTGTTCAGGGTGATAAATAAAGATCTATTTGAATTCCTCAATATGTAAATTATGCCAGGACCATTTGTTGAAGATGTCCACCCCCCCTCCAAACACACACACTATTTTAAGGTTTTGACTTTTTCGTCAAAAATCAAGTATTTTTAAGTGGGTTTATGTCTGAGTCATTGATGCTATTCCATTGGCCAACCTTTCTCTTTTTGTACCAATTTCATGCCATTTTTGTTACTATTCCTCTCTAATACAATTTGAGCAAGCCGGGCGTGGTGGCACACGCCTTTAATCCCAGCACTCGGGAGGCAGAGGCAGGCAGATTTCTGAGTTCGAGGCCAGCCTGGTCTACAAAGTGAGTTCCAGGACAGCCAAGGCTACACAGAGAAACCCTGTCTCGAAAAACCAAAAAAAAAAAAAAAAAAGAGAAAAGCACCGGGGCAGCTGGGGCGCAGGGTCTGCTGACACTCGCCAGCTACCCACAACACCCGCCACAGGATATTAAGACTTCTGGTGAGTGGAGCACAGCTTCTGCTCCAATCCAATTGCGTGGGACCTGAGACTGCATTAGTTAGGGAAGCAGAAACCGGCCTGAGTAGGACCACAGGCCTCATCCGGCTGGATCAGCGCCAGGGTAGCGGGAGCACAGGGTTGCCTGACACCCGCCAGCTACCCACGACCCCCGCCGCAGGATTTTGGGACTGCTGGTGAGTGGAACACAGCTTCTGCTCCAGTCCAATCACGCGGGACCTGAGACTGCTCTGGTTGGGGAGAGAGAAATCCGGCCTACATAGGGCCACAACCCTCTTCCGGTCAGAAAAGCACCCGGGGCAGCTGGGGCGCAGGGTCAGCTGACACTCACCAGCTACCCACAACACCCACCACAGGATCTTAAGACTTCTGGAGAGTGGAACACAGCTTCTGCTCCAATCCAATTGCACGCGGGACCAGAGACTGCATTAGTTAGGGAAGCAGAAAAACGGCCTGAGTAGGACCACAGGCCTCTTCCGGCTGGACCAGCACCGGGGTACCATCAGCTACCCACGACCCCCACCGCAGGATTTAGAGACTGCTGGTGAGTGGAACACAGCTTCTGCTCCAATCTTTAAATAGTGACAATGATAACAACTAACCCCAGAGATTACCAGATGGCGAAAGTTAAACGTAATAATCTTACTAACAGAAACCAAGACCACTCACCATCATCAGAACCCAGCACCCCCACTTCGCCCAGTCCAGGGCACCCCAACACACCGGAAAAGCTAGACACGGATTTAAAAGCATATCTCCTGATGATGATAGAGGACTTCAAGAAGGACTTTAATAACACACTTAAAGAAATGCAGGAGAACACTGCTAAAAAGGCAGAAGACAATAAAGAGGAAGCACAAAAATCCCTTAAAGAATTGCAGGAGAACACTGCTAAAGAGTTACAAATCCTTAAAGAAAAACATGATAACATAATCAAACAGGTAGAAGTCTTTACAGAAAAACAGGAAAACACATCCAAACAGATGATGGAAATGAACAAAACCATACTAGACCTAAAAAGGGAAGTAGACACAATAAAGAAAACCCAAAATGAGGCAACACTGGAGATAGAAACCCTAGGAAAGAAATCTGGAACCATAGATACGAGCATCAGCAACAGAATACAAGAGATGGAAGAGAGAATCTCAGGTGCAGAAGATTCCATAGAGAACATCAGCACAACAATCAAGGAAAATGTAAAATGCAAAAAGATCCTAACTCAAAACATCCAAGAAATACAGGACATAATGAGAAGACCAAACCTACTGATAATAGGAGTGGATGAGAATGAAGATTTTCAACGCAAAGGACCAGCAAACATCTTCAACAAAATTATAGAAGAAAACTTCCAAAATCTAAAGTAAGAGATGCCCATGAACATACAAGAAGCCTACAGAACTCCAAATAGACTGGACCAGAAAAGAAATACCTCCCGACACATAATAATCAGAGCAACAAATGCTCTAAATAAAGATAGAATACTAAAAGCAGTAAGAGAAAAAGGCCAAGTAACATATAAAGGCAAGCCTATCAGAATTACACCAGACTTTTCACCAGAGACTATGAAAGCCAGAAGATCCTGGACGGATGTTATACAGACACTAAAAGAACACAAATTCCAGCCCAGGCTACTATACCCAGCCAAACTCTCAATTAACATAGATGGAGAAACCAAAGTATTCCACGACAAAACCAAATTCACACATTATCTCTCCACGAATCCAGCCCTTCAAAGGATAATAACAGAAAAAAACCAATACAAGGACAGGAACCACGCCCTAGAAACAACAAGAAGGTAATCCCTCAACAAACCTAAAAGAAGACAGCCACAAGAACAAAATGCCAACTTTAACAACAAAAATAACAGGAAACAACAATTACTTTTCCTTAATATCTCTTAATATCAATGGACTCAACTCCCCGATAAAAAGACATAGACTAACAAACTGGCTACACAAACAAGACCCAACATTTTGCTGCTTACAGGAAACTCATCTCAGAGAAAAGGATAGACACTACCTCAGAATGAAAGGCTGGAAAACAATTTTCCAAGCAAATGGCATGAAGAAACAAGCTGGAGTAGCCATTCTAATATCTGATAAGATTGACTTCCAAACCAAAGTCATTAAAAAAGACAGGGAGGGACACTTCATACTCATCAAAGGTAAAATCCTCCAAGAGGAACTATCAATCCTGAATATCTATGCTCCAAATACAAAGGCAGCCACATTCATTAAAGAAACTTTAGTAAAGCTCAAAGCACACATTGCACCTCATACAAAAATAGTGGGAGACTTCAACACACCACTTTCACCAATGGACAGATCATGGAAACAGAAACTAAACAGGGACACAGTGAAACTAAGAGAAATTATGAATCAAATGGATCTGGCAGATATCTACAGAACATTCTATCCTAAAACAAAAGGATATACCTTCTTCTCAGCACCTCATGGTACCTTCTCCAAAATTGACCACATAATTGGTTACAAAGCAGGCCTCAACAGATACAAAAATATTGAAATTGTCCCATGCATCCTATCAGATCACCATGGACTAAGGCTGATCTTCAATAACAAAATAAATAATAGAAAGCCAACCTTCACGTGGAAACTGAACAACACTCTTCTCAATGATACCTTGGTCAAGGAAGGAATAAAGAAAGAAATTAAGGACTTTTTAGAGTTCAATGAAAATGAAGCCACAACATACCCAAACTTATGGGATGCAATGAAAGCATTTTTAAGAGGAAAACTCATAGCTCTGAGTGCCTCCAAAAGGAAACTAGAGAGAGCACACATTAGCAGCTTGACAACACACCTAAAAGCACTAGAACAAAAGGAAGCAAATTCACCCAAGAGGAGTAGACGGCAGGAAATAATCAAACTCAGGGGTGAAATCAACCAAGTGGAAACAAGAAAAACTATTCAAAGAATCAACCAATCAAGGAGCTGGTTCTTTGAGAAAATCAACAAGATAGATAAACCCTTAGCCAGACTCACTAGAGGGCACAGGGAAAGCATCCTAATTAACAAAATCAGAAATGAAAAAGGAGACATAACAACAGATCCTGAAGACATCCAAAACACCATCAGATCCTTCTACCAAAGGCTATACTCAACAAAACTGGAGAACCTGGATGAAATGGAGAAGTTCCTAGACAGATACCAGGTACCAAAGTTGAATCAAGATCAGGTTAATGATCTAAACAGCCCTATATCCCCCAAAGAAATAGAAGCAGTCATTAATAGTCTCCCAACTAAAAAAAGCCCAGGACCAGATGGGTTTAGTGCAGAGTTCTATCAGACCTTCAAAGAAGATCTAATCCCAGTTCTTCACAAACTATTCCACAAAATAGAAACAGAAGGTACTCTACCCAACTCATTCTATGAAGCCACAATTACTCTGATACCTAAACCACAAAAAGACCCAACAAAGATAGAAAACTTCAGACCAATATCCCTTATGAATATTGATGCAAAAATCCTCAATAAAGTTCTTGCTAACCGAATCCAAGAACACATCAAAACAATCATCCATCCTGACCAAGTAGGTTTCATCCCAGGGATGCAGGGATGGTTCAATATACGGAAATCCATCAATGTAATCCAGTATATAAACAAACTCAAAGACAAAAACCACATGGTCATCTCGTTAGATGCGGAAAAAGCATTTGACAAGATCCAACACCCATTCATGATAAAAGTCTTGGAAAGATCAGGAATTCAAGGCCCATACCTAAACATGATAAAAGCAATCTACAGCAAACCAGTAGCCAACATCAAAGTAAATGGTCAGAAGCTTGAAGCAATCCCTCTAAAATCAGGGACTAGACAAGGCTGTCCACTTTCTCCATACCTATTCAACATTGTACTTGAAGTCCTAGCCAGAGCAATTCGACAACAAAAGGAGATCAAAGGGATACAAATTGGAAAAGATGAAGTCAAAATATCACTTTTTGCAGATGATATGATAGTATATATAAGTGACCCTAAAAATTCCACCAGAGAACTCCTAAGCCTGATAAACAGCTTCGGTGAAGTAGCTGGATATAAAATTAACTCAAACAAATCAATGGCCTTTCTCTACACAAAGAATAAACAGGCTGAGAAAGAAATTAGGGAAACAACACCCTTCTCAATAGTCACAAATAATATAAAATATCTTGGCGTGACTCTAACTAAGGAAGTGAAAGATCTGTATAATAAAAACTTCAAGTCTCTGAAGAAAGAAATTATAGAAGATCTCAGAAGATGGAAAGGTCTCCCATGCTCATGGATTGGCAGGATCAACATTGTAAAAATGGCTATCTTGCCAAAAGCAATCTACAGATTCAATGCAATCCCCATCAAAATTCCAAATCAATTCTTCAACGAATTAGAAAGTGCAATCTGCAAATTCATCTGGAATAACAAAAAACCTAGGATAGCAAAAACTCTTCTCAAGGATAAAAGAACCTCTGGTGGAATCACCATGCCGGACCTAAAGCTCTACTACAGAGCAATTGTGATAAAAACTGCATGGTACTGGTATAGTGACAGACAAATAGACCAATGGAATAGAATTGAAGACCCAGAAATGAACCCACACACCTATGGTCACTTGATCTTCGACAAGGGAGCTAAAAACATCCAGTGGAAGAAAGACAGCATTTTCAACAAATGGTGCTGGCACAACTGGTTGTTAACATGTAGAAGAATGCGAATCGATCCATTCCTATTTCCTTGTACTAAGGTCAAGTCTAAGTGGATCAAGGAACTTCACATAAAACCAGAGACACTGAAACTTATAGAGGAGAAAGTGGGGAAAAGCCTTGAAGATATGGGCACAGGGGAAAAATTCCTGAATAGAACAGTAATGGCTTGTGCTGTAAGATCGAGAATTGACAAGTGGGACCTCATGAAACTACAAAGCTTCTGCAAGGCTAAAGACACCATCAATAAGACAAAAAAACCACCAACAGATTGGGAAAGGATCTTCACCTATCCTAAATCAGATAAGGGACTAATATCCAATATATATAAAGAACTCAAGAAGGTGGACTCCAGAAAGTCAAATAACCCCATTAAAAAATGGGGCTCAGAACTGAACAAAGAATTCTCACCTGAGGAATACCGAATGGCAGAGAAACACCTGAAAAAATGTTCAACATCCTTAATCATCAGGGAAATGCAAATCAAAACAACCCTGAGATTCCACCTCACACCAGTCAGAATGGCTAAGATCAAAAATTCAGGTGACAGCAGATGCTGGCGAGGATGTGGAGAAAGTGGAACACTCCTCCATTGTTGGTGGGATTGCAAGCTTGTACAACCACTCTGGAAATCAGTCTGGCGGTTCCTCAGAAAATTGGACATAGTACTACCGGAGGATCCAGCAATACCTCTCCTGGGCATATATCCAGAAGATGTCCCAACCGGTAAAAAGGACACATGCTCCACTATGTTCATAGCAGCCCTATTTATAATAGCCAGAAGCTGGAAAGAACCCAGATGTCCCTCAACAGAGGAATGGATACAGAAATTATGGTACATTTACACAATGGAGTACTACTCAGCTATTAAAAAGAATGAATTTATGAAATTCCTAGCCAAATGGATGGACCTGGAGGGCATCATCTTGAGTGAAGTAACACAATCACAAAAGAACTCACACAATATGTATTCATTGATAAGTGGATATTAGCCCAAAACTTAGGATACCCAAGATATAAGATACAATTTGATAAACGCATGAAACTCAAGAAGAATGAAGACCAAAGTGTGGACACTGTGCACCTTCTTAGAATTGGGAACAAAACACCCAGGGAAGGAGTTACAGAGACAAAGTTCGTAGCTGTGATGAAAGGATGGACCATTTAGAGACTGCTGTATCCAGGGATCCGTCCCATAATCAGCTTCTAAAAGCTGACACCATTGCATACACTAGTAAGATCTTGCTGAAAGGACCCAAATATAGCTGTCTCTTGTGAGATGATGCCGGGGCCTAGCAAACACAGGAGTGGATGTTCACAGTCAGCTATTGGATGTATCACAGGGCTCCCAATGGAGAAGCTAGAGAAAGTACCCAAGGAGCTAAAGGGATCTGCAACCCTATTGTTGGAACAACATGATGTACTAACCAGAACCCTGGAGCTCTTGTCTCTAGCTGCATATGTATCGAAAGATGGCCTAGTCGGCCATCAATGGAAAGAGAGGCCCATTGGACTTGCAAACTTTATATGCCCCAATATAGGGGAATGCCAGGGCCAAAAGAATGGGAATGGGTGGGTAGGGAAGTGGGGGGCGCTATGGGGGACTTTTGGGATAGTATTGGAAATGTAATTGAGGAAAATATGTAATAAAAATATTTAAAAAAAACAAAACAAAACAAAAAACAATTTGAGGTCAGGGACTGTGATTCCTCCATACGTTCTTTTGATGTTCATGACTGTTTTGAATATCTTGGATTTTGTTTGTTGTTTGCTTGTTTTGTTTTTCATATGAAATTAAAATTTGTTCTTTCAAGGACTGTAAAATATTGTGTTCCGATTTTGATGGGAATTGCTTTAAATCTGTATATTGCTTTTGGTAAGATGGTCATTTTCAGTGTTAATTCTGCCAATTCATGAGCATGGGAGAATTTTCCATCTTCTAATATTTTCCTTATTTTTGTGTTCAGGGATTTGAAGTTCTTGTTATACAGACATTTCCCTTGCTTGGTCAGAGTTATATACCAAAGTACTTTATATAATTGGTGGCTATTGTGAATGGGGATGTTTCCCTAATTTCTTTCTCGGCTTGTTTGTTATCTGCATAAAGGAAGGCTAGTCATTTGTTTGAGTTAATTTTATATCAAGTCACATTGCTGAAGCTGTTTTCAGCTGTAGAAAATCCTTGGTAGAATTATGGGGGTCACTTATGTATACTATCATATTATCTGCAAATAGTAGTTATAAATTGACTTCTTTCTTTCCAATTTGTATCTCTTTTATCTACTTTTGTTGTCTTATTGTTCTAGCTAGAAATTCATGTACTATTGAATAGATTGGAAGAAAGTGGAGAGTCTTGTCTTATCCCTGATTTAAGTGGGATTGATTCATGTTCCTCTCCACTTAATTTGATGTTGACTAATTTCTAGATGTTTATTGTATTTATTATGTTTAAGTATATGCTTTGAATTCCTGATCTCTCCAAAACTTTTAAAGTGAAGGGGAGATGGAATTTGTTGAATGCTTTTTCAGCATCTAATAGGGTAATCATGTATTTTTTTTCTTTGAGTTTATATATAGAGTGGATTACATTGATGAATTTTCAGATATTGAACCATCCCTGCATCACTGGAATGAAGCCTACTAGATTGTGGTGAATGATGTTTTTGATTTGCTCCTTGATTCAATTCACAAGTATTTTATTGTGTGTTTTACATTGATTTCATAAGCAAAACTGATCTGATTTCTTTTTCTTTTGGAATCTTTGTGTGGTTTAGGTATCAGGGTAACTATGGCTTCATAGAATGAGTAATTTAGAGTTCCTTCTGTTGCAATTTTTGGTGTAATTTGAGGAATATTGGTGTTAGCTCTTTTTTGAAAGTCTGGTAGTACTCTGCAATAAATTGATCTGGATCTGGGCTTTTTTGGGTTGAGAGGCTTTTAAAGACTGCTTCTATTTATTTAGGGGTTATAGGACTGTTTAGATAATTTATCTGATCTTTATTCAACTTTTGTAAGTGGAATTAGTCTAGAAAACCCTCCATTTCACCCATTTCACTTACAGGGTTTTGCAGTAAGACCTCTTGATTTTTTTTTTATTTCCCCAGTTTATATTGATATGTCTCCCTTTTCATTTCTTATTTTGCTAATTTGGATATTGTGTCTGTATCCTCCAGTAAGTTTGGCTAAGGGTTTATTTATCTTTTTGATTTTCTCAAAAAAAATTCTTTACTTTGATGATTCTTTGTATAATTCTCTGTGCTTCTAATTGATTGATTTCAGCACTGAGTTTGACTATTTCCTGGTGTCCACTCATCTTAAATGTGTTTACTTCTTTTTGTTCTAGAAGTTTCAGGTGTGCTCTTAAGTTGCTAGTATGATATGAGATCTCCCCAATTTCTTCATGAAGACACTTAGTGCTTTGAATTTTTCTGCTAAATCTGCTTTCAAAGTTTCCCATAATTTTGATTATGTTGCACCTTCATTTTCATTGAATTCTAGAAAGTCTTTAATTTTTTTCTTATTTCTTCCCTGATCAAATGATGACAGAAAAGAATGTTGTTCAATTTCCATGAGTATGTGGGTGTTTTGTAGTTTCTGTTGTTGACATCCAGCCAGTATGTGGGACGGAAGATGTTCAATCTTATCTCTTGGACCCCTGGCTTGTTACTGCCCCCATAGCCCCTGCAGGAGAGGTGTGTGACTGTCAGTCACACAGACAATGTCTCAAGCTCCTGGCATTCTGGCTAGACTCTACCCCCACAGTTACCTGACTATAGCTAGGTATGCTCCTCCCCACAGTTACCTGATGGTCTAGCCCACTATAAAAGGGACTGCTTGGCCCCTTCTCGCTCTCTTTAAGCTCTCACCCTTTCTTACTCTTCTCTCTAGCCCTCCTTCTCTCTCTCTCTCCCTTCCCCCCTCTCTCCAAGTGGCCATGGCTGACCTCTCTCTACTTTCTTTCTTTCTTTCTTTCTTTCTTTCTTTCTTTCTTTCTTTCTTTCTTTCTTTCTTTCTTTCTTTCTTTCTTTCTTTCTTTCTTTCTGCCTTTCTACAATAAAGCTCTAAGGCCATAGACTGTCTCTGCTCATCAACACTCACTGTGCTTGAATGATGGGATAGGCTTTCTTTCCCCTAATGAGTCACATCTAACCTGCCACCGGAAGGCCTTCCTGTGCTCCAGCCACAACTAGACCAAGGACTCTTGCCCATGTGAGAACCACCCAGTATCCTCTCCCCATGCCCTCTCCTCCCTTTGGCCCTGGGGCTAATTGAGCCACCCCTGAGCCCCCATTCTGTTCTCAGCTCTTCCCTGGTGTCCAGTGTGAGATGCCAAGATTGTGAAACTGGTACTTAGGACTGTCCCTTGTCCACCCCCGTCCCCTCACACACACACCAAGCTGGAATTCTGTGGCTTCACACAGCCAGACACGCACTTGGGGCCATGTGAAAATCCCACTCCTTTTATTCCCCCGGGGCCTTCTGCCCAACACTACTCCAGCTTGTTTCTTGCTTCTTTTTTGCTTATAAAACCTTTTACCAACTCTTTACTCTGAGATAGTGTCTACCTTTGCTGCTTAGGTGTGTCTCTTGTATGCAGCAGAATGATGGGATCCTGTTAAATATGCATTTTGTTAACCTATATTTTTTCCATTGGTGATATGAGTCTAGTGATTCTGAGAGAAATTAGTGATCAATGATTGTGAGTTACTGTTATTTTAGTATTGGAAATGGTACTGTGTATGTGTATGAATCTCTTCTTTTTGGTACGCTGTTAATTTCCTTTGTTTTCTTGACTGTAGTTAAGCTCTTTATCTTGTTTTGCTTCTATTATCCTCTTTCTGTAGGACTGGCTAAGTAGAAAGATGTTTACATTTGGTTTTGTTATGGAATATAATAGTTTATCTATGATGATTAAAAGTTTTGATAGTCTGGCATCTGTAGTCTCCTAGGGTCTGCAAGATATCTTTTCAGGATCTTCTCTGTTTTAGAGTTTTAGAGTCTCTTTGGGGGAGTTAGGTATAATTCTGACAGGTTGACCTTTAGGTTTCTTCTCTTGCAGCTTTTAATATTCTTTCTCTGTTCTCTACATTTAGTGTTTTATTATTGTTTGGCAGGAGGATTTTCTTTTCTGGTCCAATCTAATTGGTTTTGTGTAATCTTCTTGTACATTTATAGCCATCTCTTTCTTTAAATTAGGGAAGTTTTCTTCTATCATTTTTATTGAAGCTATTTTCTAGACCTTTAAGTTGAAAATGTTACCTTCTTCTATTCCCATTATTCTTACATTTGGTCCCAAATATATGGGATGTTTCAAATTAGGAATTATTTTACATTTGACATTTCTTTGATCACTGTATCTATATATACTATCTTCTATTTCTGGGATTCTCTTTTTCATCTCTTGTATTCTCTTGGTGATCTTTGCATCCATAGCTCCTGTTCTTTTTCCTAGGTTTTACATCTCAAGTGTTGCCTCCATTTGTGTTCTTTATTACTTCTATTTCCAGTTATTTATCTTGGACCATTCATTTCCTTCATCTGTTTGATTGTGTTTTCCAATATTGCTTTAAGGGATTTTTATTTGTTTGATTGTATATTCCTATATGTTTAAGGGAACTACTTATATTCTCTTTAACTCCCTATATCATTTTTTATGAGATGAGATTTAAAGTTATAGTCTCACTCTTGAGGTCTGTTTAGATAATCAAGACTTGCTGTAGTTGGTAAGGTGGCTTCTGTTGGTGCCGTATTGTATTGCCTCTGTTGATTATGTTCTTGCACTTGTCTTTGCCACCTGCTTCTCTCTGGTATTGGTTGGCTTGGTTGGTCTGGGTTGGAGAAGGCCTCATAGGAGGCAGTCAGTGCTATAGGGTCAGGGAGCAAAACGCTGATCCAAAACTGCAGGTATAGGTGCAAACTGTAAGGAAGATGGACTTCTGAAATGGTAGGGTAGAGCCCAGGGCTTTTAGACTTTGTTGGTTCCCAGCTGATAAGCAGATTGGGGCAGGGGTCTTACCCACGTATGAGGTTAGAGCAAGTCTCCTGGGTGGCAAGCAGGACTGTAAGGTAGGAAGCAAAGAGCTGATCCTCGGATGCAGGTGGAGGTACAGACTGGAAGGCCAGTGCATGCATGTCTGCTTCCTTCTATAAACTAGTTGTACCTTTATTGTTTGGGATTAAAGGTGTATCCTAAAGGCAGGTTTGTACTGTGTCAGATCACACAGAACTTCCGAATATGTAATCTTTATACCCTTATATAAATGCTTCTCAAAACTTTTATTGCAAAAGCATCTTGTTAGATTTTTTTTTCTTAGACTAGCTAATACAGAGAATCACAAATGGTCAAAATTGAAAATAAATGTCCTAAAATGCTGAGCCCTAAATGGTTAAGCTATATTAGCCCTGCTTCCCCGGAGGTTCACAGAATGTCACGCAATGTGGGTAAAAGATTGTAAGTGTCATAGATCATAGAGGATTTGTGAAATATTTTCTGAACATGGCAGGGCCATGCACTCATGATCTCACAGGAACTGTGGTTGCCAGTACAGACAGACCTTCATGTGATAAAATAATACTCCAGGTCCAGAAGGGAAGATGCTCAAGATATATCAAGTTGGTATGAGAAACACTTGGCAGTTGAAAGACACGAGGTAGAAGAGAGCAGCTTTCTTTAGAAATGTGACCCATAGGATTTTGTCCATGTTCCATCTGATGGTAGCCTATTTCCATGTGTAATTTGAAGTAATAATTAGACTCAGTGTGTTATAAAATCCTGGCATGTGGTTACAAGAAGCATGTGTTGCAGGAGTCTAGAAAGAATGTTACCTAAATATTTTATATTAATTAATGAAGATACAAAGTAATTAATAATAATAATAATAATAATAATAATAATAATAACAATAGAAAAATACCACAAACATTTTCTTAAAATATAACCTAGTGTTAGAGTTGCCAATTCCTTTACTATATTGATTGTATTATCACTTTGCTAGATAAGCTTACTGTCAGTGATTTTGTGTTCTATTGGTTGTTTATCATAGTTTATAGACAGGATCTCATCTTTAACAGTCTTGCCTTGAAACTTTAATATTGATAAGTATGACTATTAATTTCCAATTCATCTGTTCCCCTCTTCTAAGTGCTTCTAAGGGAATGAGAAGACACACTAGATTCATATGTCAAAGGACATGAAATCTAGTGCTTTATGAATATTAGATGAACATGCCCCAAAGTGTTCTACATTTCCAACTCTTAATACTTCTTATGAGAAACAAGAAAAAAATAGGAATTCAAACAAAGTAAAAAGAGTGATCACACTCAAAACCCATAGAACGTTAATGCTGGAACCTATGACTCATTGCTACCAACAGTTATATTCTCAAAAGTCCTGTATAATATATACTATACCTGCATATGACATAACCAAATTCTCTTGATTAAATTAAATATGTTTTGGAAAATTATAATAATTCCTTAAGCAGCATAGCCACTCTGGATATAATAGGCACTGTATTTTGTTCAAACTGTGCTAAGAAAGAAGAGACTTTTTATTAAAATCTAGAAGTCCTCATTTGGATCTGTGTAAATGTATCAAAGATGCTTACATCACAGAAAAAACTCAACCAAAGTCATACATCCTACTATGTTTCTGTTTATACTCTTTTAGTTCAATGCATTCCTTCATGGAACCGTGTTACATGTACACATTATATAAAACATCACAGGTTCATTTTAGGTGATTTATTAGCAGTAGTGTTATTAAAAATGTCTTTAAAATTAAACCAAGAGAATTGTAAATATACAAGATATAGGGTAATTAGCAGAAATAATACACATAAAACAAACACATTTGCATCACAAGACAGTGAATCTGTAAAAATAACAATGTATTTAACATACACACCTAATATTGAAAAAAATACAGTCATGTATGTTTTTGTTACTATTCAAATGAACTCCAATTTAAAACTGAAAAAAAAAGCAACCTTTTACATTCCTCTAGTGAATGCTACAAGTGTTGTATGATAGAATTATTGTATTTCAAACATATAGCACTATTTGATATTTCTCAGATCCCTCTTATGCTTTTAGACAGACATACTAAAAAGCTCAAGTTTTGAAGTAGCCTGTATTATAAGCATTAGGCACAAATTGAGTGTCTAAAATGTTTCATCTTTATTTTTGTAGTGAATAGAATCAGCTTTATAAACTTAATCGATTTCTTTTAGACAATTATCATGAATACTCATGAATTGTGTTCATTTTCCATTTAAGCTACAAATAGTCAATACTAGGACTGCAATATACCAACTTTGTCAAAGCACCCAATGCTTTTCACTGCCTTATGTCTGGATGTTCCTGGTCCAAAATGATTCATGTGCCTTATGTCAAAAATTGAAACTCAGTGAGGTTTTCTTTCATTGTAAATATAATACTAAATATTGGAATCTTCTAACAAACAGGTCATGTTCAAAACATCTAATTTAATGTCAAGAGGAGGAGATTGAGATGCATTTTCTTACAAAATAACAGCTAAGCATCATAGTTAATTTGGGGGAAATAAAGAAAGAAAAATTTCTTGCACACAGGAATCATGAATAGAGATTTACCCTATCTTGATAGAGGCAGCAATTGTCTGTCTTCCATTGCTCTTCCACTCACACACATTCTTTTGTTCCTAATCACCTGTGTTTGGACATCATTGAGAAAGGAGAAAGTGGAAGTCACAACTTTCCCAGGAACTTGACTGATTTAGAAGGAAGATTACCTCAGTGATTTTTGCCGGGTTCCCAGGTAACACCAATCCTGTCATCAACCAACAATGGTTCTTCTTAGATCCAGATCCTTTTAAAGTATAATGGACAACAAATAGATACAAAGGTCATAGGTTAGAAAATCATTGCAAAGATAGATTATGGAGATACAGCATAGAAAGAAAATTCAGTTGAAACTGTTGAATTTGATCATGAGGGAAATCTTTCACTGGGTAAGGTTTCACTTGGACCCATGAGGAAAGGATGGAATCAGCTCAGTAGAAGCATATGTGAAATAACTAACAGGTACGTGAGGAGGACTGTAGATGGGTACATCTACACTGTTATGTGGCATCACAGTGGAGCGAGTACTATGTCTTTATCTATTTGTATCTAAAGCTGTAATATTTTAATTTTATTTAAGTGGACTTAGAATGAAAGTCTTAATAAAGCAAGAGCTATTACTAATTAATGTTAAAATAAATACCCAGACTGAAGGGTCATCATTTATTTTCCTTCCACTTCCCTCCTGTTTCCCTCTTCTCTCTTCCTCCCTTCATTTCTTGCTTTTTGTATTTCTCTTATGCTTACGAAAAGGTAAGATTTTAAATAAGTAAGAACATGAAAAATGAATCATTTGTGGGTCATTGTCTCAAGCATATGTATGTGCCATTACATGTAAAGCTATATGATTATTTATAAGCCAGTGTGTTCAGTCCATTGGTAACATATATACTATAAAAACTCATGACAATTAATGAGAGTTTGAAGTGAAAAGTGTAATATTTTATAGGGACTCTTTTAGAAACGTTTCAAGTTTGCACAGAGCTGTTGCAAAGCCGTCAATGAGATGTTTAATAATTTAAAAATTGGGATCTGGGGGTCTTCAGAGAAGAAAGGGTAATAAAATATGTTTTAAGCCAAAGAAATCCAATTTTCAGGTAAAGGTGGCCCAGGCATAGATACTTGGAGACTACTACAAACCTGCTCTTTTGGGGAAAGGGGGAACTTTAAGAAGTGGCTCAGAAAAGAGAGATTTAAAGTGATAACGAAAAAAGAAAAGAGTAGCTGTGCACATTAAGAGATTATTTGAATAGAGTTTGGCTTCATGTTAAAAGGCTAAGCTGACTCCATGACAGGTTTCAAATTGGTAGTCTAGGAGACTAGGCCTAAAGAACTGGGCAAGTCGGTTAAAAAAAACTCAGGCTTCAGGCAGTTAGTCAAAAAGTAGAAAGTGCCCAGCCACTTAGCCTGAAGCAAGGACAATGAGTGAGCAAGTTTCCAGAGCAAGGTTCAGCCCCCATGCCCAGTAATGAATGGCCCAGTAATCTTGATAATGGGGAGACCCCAGCATGCTGGACTTAGAATAATACACACTTTGCATTTACATACAGAATTCAGGGTGTCATTCTTCAGTGAATCAGGGACCCTTACACATAGAGATGGAAGGTTCTAGATATGTTCTGTAGACTACCATAGAACATATAGAAAAATGAATAAGGGTATGAGAGAAAATATTATTATTTCATCTTTTCTTTCTTCCTTCATCCTTCATGTTTTTGTTTTGTTTTGTTGTTGTTCATTTGTTTGTTTTTGAGTTTTTAATAGAGAAGACATCCTTGTAGATAGATGGGGTCTGAAAGCAAGTAATATGCAATTTAACTTTGACCATTTTGCTGTTATATAAGAAAACTAAATAACTTTTATTCCATGTTTTTTTTTTTTTAATGGTTACCAATAGTGTCCAACAGGTAGCAGGAATAAACATTCAAAGTCTTATATTAAGTGCAATACACACCTGAAAAGTACAAGGTTCATATTGTACCCACTAATCCTAAACTGCATAATAACACAGGCATTCTGCATGTTCCTCTATATCTATGTTCATGCAACTTCAAATCATCTCTGTGGATGAAAGCACAATATTAAATTCAGCAGCTTCATAGTTGGCTAAAATTAAGAACTCTAGACTAACTTGTAACATGAGTTTATTTAACACGTTCCTCCTCCTAGATTTGAAGGAAGATATCTGCTTATTTCTTATGGTGTCTCTTTTAAAAATCCTAAGATTCTCAGACACAGGCACAAATATAATCCTAAGTATCAAATTAATTATGAATATTACTGTTATCTGCCTTTTAACATTAAAATTGACCACAAGTCACTCAAAGGAATGGTCACTTAATTTCAAAATATCATATAAGTCAATGGTATTTTTAATTGTCCAAAGAATTAAAATAATCCAATCTATAAATAACTATACTGACTTTTTAGAACATTTTAATTTCACTAATTAGAAAACTTTCTGTGTGAAAATCAGAAGCAATGTGGACCTCATTTTTATACACATGCTAATTAGTATATTACAGACAATTAGCAACTTTACAAAGTAAGTGGCATAGCTAATAACATTAGGGCATCTAACTCAATGTATGAAAGAGGTAAGCAGTCCCCAAAGTATAAAGATGATTGATCATGAAAGAGCCTGATTAGGCTTATCAAATACTGTAATCTTGACCTACCCCTGAACTTACCAGCAAGTCAACAAATCCTTAATTATCAGCATTAGTACTTTCAAAACTATGCAGAGTTAATTACTGTCTTAATGCATGTCTTCATATTAACAGGTCCTCTCCACCACCCACTCAGGGAAATTAGTTTAAGAAAATACCACCTTTGAGAATAACAACACTGTAATTTTTTAAACGGATAAACATGTGTTATTGAGGAGCTTAATGAAAAACAAACTATTGTATAAAAATATGACTATAAAGGAATGTAGGTACAGTTTCAATAATTGCTATTTTCTATGGTTTACTCAGAATCTAGATTCTGGATTAGTTCTTTGGTAATCTGAGTGCATCTTGGCTTTGTGTTTTTAGTGATCCATATTTCAGTTTTTAAAATGACTGATAAGTTATTTGTCCACTGCCAGTGAAATTAGTCAATTCAAGCCAGAATATATCAAAGGCAGGTTTATTGGAAAGTTGCTCTTAGGTGAGTTCACTGGCCCCAAGGACCAGAAAGTCCCATGGGTGGTGAAGTGGGGGGGGGGGGAAGGGAGAGGGAGATGGAGAGGGAGAGAGAGAGAGAAGAGATGAAGAAAGACAAAAATGTCTGGATTATATTGGGAAGAGCCTCTTGGGAAAGGGCAGCTCAAGCATTGGGCTAGAAAGTTCACAATTGGAGACAAGGTATACAAGGTAGGGACTGAGGGATGCTGGGAGAACCTGGTTTGATATGTAAAATATGCCTGTTAGTCCTTTGTCCCATTGTCTGAAATGAAACATCCCACCTTCTGTTGATTATAAACGAATAACAGATGCTGTAATATATAACAATTTCCTGTTGACACTGAAGTGCAGTTTGGGGATGTGTACAAAAATGTGGGATGTTGAACAAGGCTAGGAAGAACTGGTTGTTTCACTTTTGTCCAGGTTGTGGGACCATCTGGGGAAAGGAGTATGTAGGTTCAACTGAAGCAATCTGTGAGACTGGGCTAGAACTCCTGTAGGTAATTGATTTATAGCTTTTATGGATTCATATTCTGAGGGGTCACCTGGATATCATAGGCAGAAGATAAAGTTAAGAAGTTTAAGGAGAGATACTTTTTCTTGGGTGTACATTTGAAACTCTTAGGCCCATGGTTTGGGTAGCTGGAGAAGTGTGTGGGTTCCCAAGCCCAGGGAAAGGGAAACAGATCTCACCCTCAGGAATATGCAGGTGGAGGGGGGAGAAACACACTGTTAATTAATGGTATTTAATCTTTAGTTCATTTGCCCTCTGAGAGGCAGATTCAAAGAGATCCCCTGAGGTTACAAGAATCTTTTTGAAGTTTACAAAAAGATAAATCCTTCATGAGGAGTAGCGACAACAGAATGGAGAAAAATCCCTGCAAAGTTAATGACCCTGAGATCTTGAACCATATGAAAGATTCCATTAGGTTTCTTAATTGCTAGTATAGGGTGTTAAAGTGGAAAGAGGTAGGACAGAGAAGATTTTTTTTTTTTTCTTAAAAGGTCAGAGATGATAGGCTTAAGTCTCCTGAGGCTCTGGAGAGAAAGAGGGTATTGAGCTTGGGTGATATACCTGGTAGGGTCCTGTAATTCAGTGACAACAGGAGAAAGGTGTTTAGGAACAGAGGGGTTCTGGATGTCCCAGATTCAGGGTTCTACCTGAATGTCTGATAAAGAAAACCATGCTAGTTTGGGTGGCTAGGAGCAGGTGAGTAAGGGGTTGCTGGCAAGTTTGGAATTAGGCAAATGGGGGATGGGGGAGCAAAAGAAATAGAGACTCCAATTCCTAGAAGTCCCCTTCCTAATAAGGGCACAGGACACATTGGCACTACCAAAAAGGAATGTTTAAGAGGAACACCCCTAAAAATGCAACTAAGTGGTGGAGTTTGGTGAGGAAGGTAAGGTCACCCTCCTACCCCAAAAGTAAGAAAACTAAAAGTAGAGGTGGGTCCCCCAAAATCTGTCAGGACCAGGTAAGTGGCCCAAGTGTCCAAGAGGAAGGACATGGGACACCCAGATACCATAATGACTACCTGGGGCCCCCTGCTGGTGATAGAAGTGGTTGGGTCAAGGGAGCTCAGACCTCTTCCATAGTCCATAGCCAAGCCTAGGAGATCAGCTGGAGGGTTACATGGGAGTGAGGTCCCTATGTCCTGACCAGCATGAGGGTACTTTGGGCATAGCCTTGGTTGCTTGCAGGGTTGGGTTAGTGCAAGCCCTCACCCAGGAGCTTTGTTGACCACATTTGCAGTAGGGATTTGGTAGTTCCTGAGACTTAGATAGCCAGGAAGCCTAGGCTGTGGATGTGGCTGGTTGCACAGCCTTTGGCAGCATAAGGTATTTCTGTCTGCAGGCCTTTTTATCTCTATGATGCTATACTTTTAAAGCCAGTGCCAAGACTTCTGTCTGTGTAGTTTCGGGCCTCCTCTCCAAACATCTAACTTTGGCCTTAATGTCAGGGTAGCTCTGGGAAAAGAAGCAGGTCATCAGGAGTTGTCTACCTTCTCAGTTTTCAGAGTCTAAATTAGTACATGGTTATAGGATTTTTGTAAGGTGCTCTAAAACTGAGTCAGGTTTCCTTGTTTATCCTGGAGGACCTCTTGGAGCTTTTCAAAATTTACTTGCTTTAGGGCAGCTCGACAGAGACTGGCTAGGAGGAGAGTTGCGAATTGGTTCCTGGCTAAAATATCACCTGTGGAATTATAATTTAATTGAGGATCCTGGTGGAGTACTGTCTCAGAGCTGATCAGGTATGCTGAGTCTGTCAGGTGATGCTCATATGCATGTATTCTGTCCCGTTCCTAAACTTGCCTGCTCTCATCAGGAAGTAAATTATTACTGAAAATCATATGTATATCATGGAAAGTCAAGCTATAAGACTGAGTGATACACTGAAATATTTTAATAAAGGCAGTAGAGTTAGCAGTATAAGATTTCAGTCGTTTATTCTATTGGAGAAAGTTCATTTAACAAGAGTGGCATGTGCACTCTGATTAGGCCATCTACCCCAGCAACTTCCCTTAAAGGAAGGACTGATGCTGGGTTAGGCTGGGTCAGGGAAGGAGTACAGGGCATGGCTGTATATTTAAAGTGAGTGGTGGGAGGGCTGATAGTAGGTGCCAGGTAGGAAGACTGGAGCAGCCTGCAGCTGACACAGAAGAGGAGTCTGCAGAGGTCTAGCAAGGAAGCTCAGGGGAAGTCTGGTGAGAAGAGGAAGCTGAGGAGGCTGGGGTATTAGAGGTTGTAGGAGCAAGTCAGTGGTGGTGGGAAGGCTCATTACCTGGATCAAGAATTGTAGTGTCATCTTGTAGAGGTTTCATAGCTAGAAAGAGTCGAGTTGGAGGACAGGAAGAGCAAAGAGAGGGTTTGGAGTGAAGATGGGTAACAGCTTGGACCATAGAAGACCTCCTTCCATTTACCAGTCTGCTAGCACTATATATGAAGATCCCTTAGAATGGTAGAAAAGCATGTGCAATTAATTTGCCACTTAGGATTAGCAAAAGGATTCTCTACGGCTGATTCCAGAGAACTACATTGAGAAAGTAATGGAGGAGGAGTGACCTATCTGAATGTAGATGGCAAGCTCCAGTCTCTCTAAGTCTGTGGAACAGAATCCTAGCTTCTTCAGACTTTTGCCTTGAGTTTACAATAATAACTCTGGGTGGGGAAAATAATGACTATTTATGGGGAGATCAGCTTTTTAAATATACCACAAAAGATGTGTCAATGCTTACAGAGGAATTTTAAGCCAGCAACATGGCTACTCTGATCACATCCAAGAACTTTCTAATCTGTTTGATCCATCTGGAATGTCGATACTTTGTAAAATGTTTCAACATATTTGTCTCCTCAAACATGAATTTGATCTTTTTCAGTGAAAATATTCTAGTACTTACTCTAGCTTTTAAATATATAGAGGCCATTATTGTTATATGGCATCTATTTTAGTTGTTTAACATATAAAAGTTTTATTAGGCAGTCAACAATAATACAAAGAAACTATATTGGCAGGTTGAATAAATCAAGAGACACTTGATCCAGTTGCCATTTAGCAAATGATGATCAGTCAGTTACTTCTCCATTTTTAGTAAAATTGAAACAAATATGTTATTCAATTCTAATTGCATCCAATTTGTAAGATTATTTATGTAATAGGTTAGAAAAATCATACATTCTTCATTATCCACAAAACAGAAAATGTGTTATAAATAACAATAAGGATGGCTCAAAAAGTCATAAGGAATCTTACTATTATCTATTTAAAATATTTATTTATTTTTTACTGGATATTTTCTTTATTTACATTTCAAATGTTTTTCCCATTTCAGGTCTGCCCTTCAGAAAACTCCTATCACATAATACATGTGTTTGGTGTTGTTAATTCTCCAAGAAGAGAAATCACCAATCAGGGTCTTAGAATGGCTGTGTGAACTCCAGTTTAGATTTTAAAATCAGGTAGAGCATCACAGATTCTGAAAGAAAGGCACTCATGAGTTTATGATTGGTCTGTTGCCTAGTAGAGCTGACTGTATCCATCCCGAGGCTCATTTGTAAAGACCCCTTTATTTAAACATAATAAAATGCATCCTTAAATAATGGGAACTCCCAGAGGCTTCACTTAGTAGGGCTTTATAAACAGAATCATGCTCATGAGTTATTCTGGAAGTAGTTTTAGTTGGTTATATTAAAGTAAAGCTTTAAGAAAAAAAGCAATATATTATTTTAGACTACAAAGAATTATCCTTTCAGAATGACACATCAGATAACTTAAATGACTAATACTATTTTTGTTGATTCTATCCTAACTATGACTGAATTTTCAATGAATATTTTATTTAGGAGTCAGTTCCTTAAAAAAACCGGGTGGTGGTGGCACGAGCCTTTAATCCCAGCACTTGGGAGGCAGAGGCAGGCAGATTTCTGAGTTCGAGGCCAGCCTGGTCTACAGAGTGAGTTCCAGGATAGCCAGGGCTATACAAAGAAACCCTGTCTCGAAAAAAAAAAAAATCTAAAAGAAAAAATCTATATTCTCTCTATCACACTCTATTTCTTCAGGTTTATTTATTTTTTGGACAGGAAAGATCTCTCTCTGAACACATGGTGCCTGTTTTCTAGACTTATATGGAAGTCAGCAAGGTAAAGAAGTTCTCCTCCCAACCCCACTTAGAACAGGCATTGAAGTATGTTGTAAAGAAGCTGGGATACCACTGTGCCGTTCTGAATTCTGGCTGGTCCTCATAATTTTTTTTGA
Organism: Mus caroli; assembly: GCF_978045245.1. Lineage (NCBI taxonomy): Eukaryota > Metazoa > Chordata > Mammalia > Rodentia > Muridae > Mus > Mus caroli. The sequence continues at coordinate 117,392,591 of NW_028227258.1, read as the reverse complement.
ATTCAGTTTATTTTGTGATTATTAATCATTACATTGCCATCAATCACATTTTCTGTTAAAATAATGATGTAGATTTTGAACATTTTCACATGATATATTGTTAAAATTTTTCATAATTTCAAATATACCTGTCCTTAAAAATACAAAATTATAGAGTAAAATTTAAGAGGTAATTATTGTGCCAGGTGTAGTAGTACATACTTATGATTCAGCAGTCAGGACTAGGGAAATGAAAGTTCAATGGCAGCTTGGACTGCATGGAGGACTCAGCTAAATATGTGATACTTTCAGAAACAGTAAAAAGTTTTTTTTTTTATTGTATATTTTATGTATTTACACTTCAAATGTGTACTGGCTGGTTTTGTGTGTCAACTTGACACAGCTGGAGTTATCACAGAGAAAGGAGCTTCAGTTGAGGAAATGCCTCCATGAGACCCAACTGTAAGGCATTTTCTCAATTAGTGATCAAGGGGGAAAGGCCCCTTGTGGGTGGGACCATCCCTGGGCTGGTAGTCTTGGGTTCTATAAGAGAGTAGACTGAGCAAGCCAGAGGAGGCAAGCCAGTAAAGAACATCCCTCCATGGCCTCTGCATCAGCTCCTGCTCCCTGACCTGTTTGAGTTCCAGTCCTGACTTCCTTTGGTGATGAACAGCAGCATGGAAGTGTAAGCCGAATAAACCCTTTCCTCCCCAACTTGCTTCTTGGTCATGGTGTTTGTGCAGGAATAGAAACCCTGACTAAGACAAATTGGTACCAGCAGAGTGGGGTATTCCTGTGACAACCTGACCATGTTTTGGGGAGGACTGTGGAAGGACTTTGGAACTTTGGGCTTGAAGATCCATTCGTTGTTAAGAGCTCTGTCAGATGTTGTGTAGGAGCTTGGAAGATTATGCTGAGAACAGTGCAGAAGATGGAGGCCTGGTTTGTGAAATTTCAGGGGGAAAATTAAAGACTCTCTTCAGGGCCATTGCTGTTTTTATTGTGAAGATTTTGTATTTCTGGTTAGCTGGGGCTGAAGAATCAGCTGTGATTAACAAGATACCAGAACTACTAAAGCAAAAACTTTGCATTACTGGGACTATTGATGCTGGTTAGCTGGAGCTAAGAAATTAGCGGTGATTAAGAAGAGACCAGCATAGTTGAGGTGACATCTTCTGGGAAGTGTTTTCTGAAAGCACAAGGAGGCTGTGTTCCAGAGATAGGCAAGGTTGTACTCCTTCTGCAGTGGGACTTGGTAATGTGTAAGGGTCACCCAGGTGGTACTGGTTTTGAAGGCATGAAGGGGTCACACAGCAGCTCAGGCTCGGCACTGTGAGAGGCCATGGAAGGCCATTGGTGAAGGTGCAGCCCCAGTTGTAATTGAAGGCCCAGGACTGAAGGGGTCATGCAGTGTTTTGGAGATGTCAGTACCACGAGATGACCACCAAGAGCAGCAGCAGCAGTGGAGTACAGGCATCTGGAGCCCAGAGGATGACATGTGTGCTACAAAGGGCATGGCTGGAGAAGTGACCCAAGCCCTTGGAGGAGCCCAGAAGATCGTGAGTTGGATCCCAGACGTTGGACGGTTGGAGATTGATTTTTGCTTTGATTGTGACTGTGCCCTGATATTTTCCCTCCTGAAGGAAGAAACTGTTTTAGTGGAGCCCACAGTTAAGAGACTTTTAATTGTAAAAATACTTTGGATTTTAAAAGAGATGGATATTTTAAAGAGATTGAAATTTTAAGAATATGTAAAGACTGTGGGACTTTTAAAGTTATTTAGATCTTGGGGATGAATAAGAATGTAAGGGTTGAGGCTTACTAGTGATGTGTTTGTGTGTCAAGTTGACAAGGGGTCAATTGTACTGACTGGTTTTGTGTGTCAACTTGACACAGCTGGAGTTATCACAGAGAAAGGAGCTTCAGTTGAGGAAATGCCTCCATGAGATCCAACTGTAAGGCATTTTCTCAATTAGTGATCAAGGGGGAAAGGCCCCTTGTGGGTGGGACCATCCCTGGGCTGGTAGTCTTGGGTTCTATAAGAGAGTAGACTGAGCAAGCCAGAGGAGGCAAGCCAGTAAAGAACATCCCTCCATGGCCTCTGCATCAGCTCCTGCTCCCTGACCTGTCTGAGTTCCAGTCCTGACTTCCTTTGGTGATGAACAGCAGCATGGAAGTGTAAGCCGAAATAACCCTTTCCTCCCCAACTTGCTTCTTGGTCATGGTGTTTGTGCAGGAATAGAAACCCTGACTAAGACAAAATGTTATCCATTTTCCAGTGTTTTCCCTTCTGGAACTCCCCTCTTCCATCCCCCCTCCTCCTGTTTCTATGAGGGTGCTCCCCACTCTCACCCACCCACTTCCACCCCACTACCCTGGCATTCCTCTACACTGGAGAATAGAGCCTTCACAGGACCAAGGGCTTCTCCTCCTATTGATGCCAGACAAGGCCATCCTCTGCCACATATGTGGCTGGAATTTTGCTGCAAATGCTTTTGACTAATATGCCATTTCTACAAGCATTGTCACATTAGCACAAAAAAAAATTAAAATACATATGTGTAGTCATTTTGTCAGTTCCGGTCCTTACTTTTCTTGGCCTAGTATATTCTTGGAAAATTCTTTCTAAAATCTTTGGTTTTTTTTTTTAGTATTGATTTTTTGTAGATTTCTAATAAGTGTCAATCATAAAGCATCTCTTCCCAAATACCATTGGGCAGAGCCAAGTATTTCCTGTTATTATCATTAACTTTTAAATAGTGTTTGGCTTCTATTTGTACAATTTCTACTTGAAAGTTACCAGGGAAAAATTCATTACTCAACAGTATTTTTTAAAAGCCTTATAAAAAGTGAAAATAGTATTCAAAACAAGGATATCATGATTTTTGCAGGCAAATGGATGGAACTAGAAAATATTATCCTGAGTGAGGTAACCCAGACAGTCCCCAAAAGACATGCAGGGTATGAACTCACTGATAAGAGGATATTAGCCATAAAAATCACAGAATACCCGTGATACACCCCACAGACCCAAAGAAATTAAATAAGAAGTAAGGTGATAGAAAGGATATTGAATCATACTTAAAAGGGTAACTAAAATAGTCATAGGAGTCAGAAGCAGGCAGGGAAGTGATGGTAGAGGGGACAGGGAGGGGAATATAGAGTGGGTATAGATCGGGTATGGAGAGAGAAGAGATGAAAAGGGCCAGGAGAATGAATGGAAATATGCAGCTTCTGGGGGTGAGGGAGTGGGGGAAATCTTTAGGAAGTCCCAGAGACTGGAGAGTCTTCCAGGAGACAGTGTGGCTAATCTTAGCCAAGATGCCTAACACTGGGGACGTGGAACCTGAAGAGACCAACATCCCGTAGCCAGGCAGGAACTCCCATGGAGGTATAAGGGCACCAATCCACCCACAAAACTTTTGACCCAAAATTTACCCTGTCTAAAAGAAATACAGATACTGAAGGAATGGCTAAACAGTAACTGGCCCAATTTGAACCTCATCCCAGGGCAAGCAATAGTCCCTGACATTATTAATCATACTCTGTTATGCTTTCAGACAAGAGGCTTGTATAACTATACTCTGAGATGTTCTGTCCAGCAGTTGACTGAAACAGATGAAGATACCCATAGCCAAACACTGAATGAAGCCCCTGACATGTATGTAGTAGACAGGCAGATCACTCTCTAGTCTTCATGTGTTTCCTCCACAGCTGGAGAGGAGGTTGGTTGTTGATTCAGGAGCAATTAAGCACCACTAATTTTCAAGTAAATTGTACTGACATCAGGGAATACAGTTTTCTATCCATTCCTTCCTGATGTATTAGAACAAAACAGTCTGGTCTGTTGGTTTCCTGTCTAGTGCTATTTTCACCTTTTTACCATATTAATTTTCTTCAGTGAAATTGGTGCATGTATGTCTCCATCATGGTAACTGTTTCTTGGTTGTCTCACAAGAAGGCCTGGCTTATATATAATAACCTTTTCTCTGCATCTTTGGTCTGGCTACATAATTATAGCAATCAAATTAAAAATTAATTGTCACTAATTTACTCTTGTTCACTGAGTATGAGATCTTAAAATAAAATTAATGTCTGCAGAAATGTAATAGATTTAACATATGCTCATAGTGTCAGAGACTGAGGCTCAGTCAGTTTCATATAATTAAGCATATATTTCGAATAAATGGGTCTAAAACATAACATTAATACAATAAAATAGGTTAATCGAATGACAATCTTAATCATTATTTTACATAACTCCTCACTGATTGTAGACAATTGAAAATTATGTGATTACACTGGCTATGTGTAATGATTGTTTGAAGTCTCCCTGTGTGTGTCAAATTAACTTACAGAAGATGTGTAAGGAGATAGCCAAAGATACAGTATAGGGGCTTTGAAAATGGTGTCCATGTTACATTATCATCTTTCCCTCCTACACATCATGTAAAGCAACAGGGAGAATAAGAATTGCATTACCACTGAGCACTATATCTTCAAATTCAATGTGATATACAGTTTTAGTTCACAAAAGGCTACCAAAATCCATTGAATCTTCACAGGTGTCATGTGAACTTTATTCAGTTGGTATGAATGAGGCAGCTCCAAGGATGGGCTTCACAAACACACTTCCCGAAAGAAAGGAAAAATCCTTAGGGAAAACACTCTATCTTTTATTTTTAATAACCACATATGTAACTTTAGTGGGTTGGGACCTGGTGGAATATGTTTCACAGAGATATGGATAGGAACATCAGAGAGAGAATCATATCAGGGGACCTGAGCTGAAAGGATTTTGGTGTCAGAAAGGATATATCCTGAAATCAGTGAGCTTGGTGTGAATTGAATAATTCCATTTTGCATGGCCTTTGATAAAGTTAAGATGTACAGGTTTGGCAGAAATATCCCTCTGCAATCAACTTTCTACAATGAATCAGAAGACAGAGCTACAAAGAACAAAGAGGAAAGCTTATTTGTAATAATCTGCCTGTTTCTAGAGCTTCAGTCACTGACATCTTTATCTCAAACAAGAAACACTGTAAATTGAAACAAAAAAGGCAACATGTATAATAAGGAACACCAGTGAAAAACATCTTTGAACATTGCTGTGTTATTGGTTTTTTAACCAAACTTCAAAGGAGACACGAAATTCTTACATTGCCCAACAGTTATTTAGTGGAAAAACCTGAGAGCAATTAGAAAGCACTCCATGATCTGTTTTGAAATAATCACATCATTTATCTGTCTCTTGTAGGTTGGAAAATTATTATGCAGCAGCACAAATATTCAAAAAACAAATAGTGATAATAATACTAATAATTATAGTAATAATAATACATCATTACTGTGTTGCATGGTAGGGCCTGGGTGCAAGGTGAGAGAGAACTAAAATCATCAGATACCCAAAGATGAAATTTAAAGCATACCTTCAGAGAAAGTAATGGGAGTGGTATATGTTATAAAAATAATAAAGATTAATAAATCAGCAATGAATTTATTTAGAAAAATAAATCAATAGAAAAAAAACTTAAGAGGCTTAGAGTGGCAGTACATTCTGTAACTTGCTGTCAAAAGGATGAATTCTTACCCTACTTAAAAAGTATGACACTACAACTATAAAATGTAGTATATCAATGTATTTGTCAAGGTTATTTATGGGAACAGAACATAAAGAGTGTGAGAGAGTGTGTAGAGATGTGTGTATGCATGTGTGTGTGTGTGAATAAGATCCTTAGATTATTTTACACAGTGATGTGCAGTGAATCCAACAATAGCTGTCTCACAGTGGTGAATTGAGACCCTGGTAGCTTGGCCCATAAGATTGGTGCTTCAGTATTCCCGGTTTTGCTTTAAAGACCAGGAGGATCCCTGGAGAGATGATAATATTCATCTTAAGATGGAATCACAAAGAAATTGAGCTCTGATATGAATGAAAGAAAGGAGCCGCATAACAGGGTAGATGAATTTGAAAATGAGAGAAAAAGGCAAAGCAGGCAAAGTAAATGTCAGTCATTCATCTCTTCTATCTCACAAGCTGGCTCCAGTCACCATCCTCAGCTCCTACAGAACTTAGATTCCAGTCTTCCCCACCATTCCTGGTCTCATCAGGGCCTACATTTCTTTGTCTCTTCATATCTCTGTATTTTTGTTTCAAACGGTATTCCGCCTTATAAGTTACCCTACTTCATTTTTATATTTACCTATTGAGGGGCACACTACTGATTGCTTCCAAATTTACGCATTTACAAATTTTAATGTTTTTAAAGTTAGGCTTGCAAAAGTTGCTTTTACAATCAGTTATGAGCTGGTTCATTAGCTAGAGGCATTTTCTGTCAAGGCTGATATAATGATTTTGAAACATTGGATCCATATTGTAGAAGAAAAAAGCCAATGTCTTAAAAGTTTTCTTCTGACTTTCATACTATGGAATGAAAACACATGTACGCGCACACACACACACACACACACACAAACACACACACACACACACACACACAAATACGCACATGTAAAGGAGAAATAGGGAGGGGAGACAGACAAAGAGAGAGAAACAGAGAGATACAGATAGTTAGGTTGGTAGATAGATAGATAGATAGATAGATAGATAGATAGATAGATAGATAGATAGATAGATAGAATAGATAATTAAACCACAATAAAAATTCAGTTGTGATCTGTTACTTGTGTGAAGGCTCAGTGCCAAGTGTTTGTCCTGCAGTCATGTCGAACTGAGTTTAGTGGTTTCAGCACCCAATTAAAAGCCATAAAATCAAGGTAAGGTGAAGAAATCTTGTATCACAAGTTGAGGGACTGGTGAGATGGGGTGATTGGTGTAGCTCAATGGCCAACAGCTGGCCATGCTAATGGAAAGAATGACCTTCCCTGACTCAGTAAAATACCCTGTCTCAAAAATGACAAAATAAGACACATATGCTAAGCTACACACACACACACACACACACACACTCATACACATATCACACATAAACAAAACATTAAAAAATTTAAAAATATTGAAAAAATTTAAAATAGTTTCCTAATTTATAAATAGTATTTAATACACAGCAAACTTCTGAACTATTTTTTATGGAATTTTCATGAGAGCATGGTACTAATTTCATGGTGTCAAAATTTATGACCATTCATTCAAAAGGCCCCATTAAACATAAGCAGACTGTCTTTCTTCCCTGTGATGATTAGTTATAGTAACTGGCAAAAGGAACGGAGAACACAGTCACACTTGCTAGCACTGGAAGATCAGACCTCAAACTATATTCCTACCAGACCTTTTGAATATTGGAGCAACAGGTGTGAAACACTACACTTGGTTCCCAAAATATTTACTGCATATTTCTGTCGTAAGAATTTGACACTATTAAAATGTGATCTTATTCATATACTTCCTGAGTAGTTCCTAGGTCTAATTCATCATTTAGGGTGACTTTAAATAGAACAACATATTAGGCAAAAGTATATGACTATGAAAGGACATACACAGTAGTAAAATGAAGGAATTTATTTGAATCAACTTATAATGGAATTTATATTCAATACATAATGGTATACAGAAGAATCAACGAATTTTACAGCCATTAGTAAAGCCTATTGTGCAGACATCAAAATAAACTTTATGTTCTAATTAAGCACTGAAATTGCTGTTTACTGATTTCTTGGGTATTAACGCAAAGGAAGAGAGGGTTAAGAATCATTGTTACAATAGAAAGAACTTTTTTGTGTACAGTTGAGACCTCCTGGGCTTCTCCACATCCACTTTGTAATATCTATTGTTGTTGTCTTTGTTCAGCTCATGTTTAGTAAGTCATGTTGAAGAGAATTTGTGGGTATAACTTCTGACATTATTAGGAAACACGGTCTCACAGCAAACTCGCTGATCCTTTGGCTCTTATAGTATTTCTGCCCCTTCCTCTGCTCTGTTCCTTGCAGCTTAAGTATGGGAATTGAATTTTCTTTCATTTTATTCCTTTTTCTTTTTTATTGAAAAGATATTCTTTTCAGTCCAATGTATTCTGATTATAGTTTTCTTGTCGTCAACTCCTCTGAGAATCTGCCCACCTTCCCTCCTGTCTGAAGCTACACCTTTTCTGTTTCTTGCTATAAAACAAACAGGTATAAAATAATAATAATAACATAAGATAAAAGCAAACATGCACAAACAATAGGACAAAAATGCAAACAGAAGACAAAGAGCCAAAGGCCAAGTACAGGATACACAGTAGATATATACACACACGTTTGTATACCCAGGATCAGTTGAGATTACACTACACATTTCTCCATTTTGTTTGATTATGTGTTTTCTGATCTGTGTTTCAAAGAGAAATTTTCTTGATGAGGTGAGGACTATACTTACATGTAAGGATATTTAGTGTATAGTTAGGGATTACACTGGTTTAGTAAAGTGGTATTTTTAGGTTCTCCTTTAATATACAGTACTTACCTAGATCCTGGTAATTGACTAATTTTTCAGTACCAGGAAATATTTCCCTCATTTTGGGAGGAACTTAAGTCTAAAAAGGGAGGTAGCTACTGGTTACCACCAAGGTATGCTCTGGCAACTTTGGTAATGCTGATAGCTAGAGAAATTATGTTCCCCAAGGAAGAGCACACCAACTGGCTGTCCAATGAAAAATGCCTAATCCTTAAAACATGCTTACAATGCATACAATTAACATTACATAGGCTGAGCAAGTTGTATTTGTGTACGTGTTTGTGTGTGTGTGTGTGTGTGTGTGCTCACACACGTGCATCCATGCATGTATGTTGGGATACACAGACCTATACACCCACAAGAAGACAATTTGTATGAGTATGATCATTCCTTCTAACATGTGTGTCCAGGAAATCAAACCCAGTTTCTCAGGCTGTCAACAAATTCCATTAACAGTTGAAATGTTTTGAAACATAATCATATTCTAAATGTAACAATATCCTCGTGTAAACTTTGTAGACTTCAGATGCTTTGTAATCAGTTGATTTTGCTATTATATCCAACAAATTCTTTATTATGAAGTAGGAAGGAGTACTTCATTTGTCTCAACTAGAAAATTTATCATCTACCTTTTACATCTTTTGTCACCTTATGTAATTAACATGAAGTCTTACTATAAACCTGATGATATTGGCACTAATGAGCATTATTTACCACAAATTTGCGCCACTGCTATCTGACATACTGTTTAATTATTTAGTTAGTGCTAAATGATTTAAAATTTACATATTTTTATACAATAGATTATTGACATTATTAGCTTATATACAAGTGAAGATTAATTATGCAGGAACTTGTTCTGCAGCCAAAGCGCTTGTTTTTTGTTTTTTTTTTTTTCTGTAGATTTTTAAAAATGAGATATACTAGTAACTGTCTATGACTTTTCTAACTGCAAAAATGATGGTGAGATGAAGAGGAAATGAAATTATTTTGACATCTTTCCTTCTCTACCATCTGCATATGTATAGTAGTATATACAGCAAAATCATACAGCACACACAACATGAAATTATAATTTAAAATATTGTATTACATAAAAAATAGTCACTGCACTGTATGTAAACATGTAGTCTAACTGCAGACTTTATTCATAACCTCTCTCATCAAAATGACTGAAAAACCCTTAAAGAACTGTTCTACATCTCTAGCCACCAGGAAAATGCAAATCAATTTGTGATTTCTTGACTTTGTGAATCTCAAATGTGCTTTGACATTTCATCTTATTCCTACTGGAATAACTAAGATCAATCAAACCAGTGACAGCTCCTGCTGGCAAGGATGTATAAGGGTAACATTCATCTCTTGTTGATGGGAGTGCAAGTTTACACAGCCACTGTAGACATTAGTGTGGTAGTTCCTCAGGAAGAAGAGAATATGTCTACCATTAGATACAGTTATGACATTCTTGGGAATATACCCAAAGAACAATTCACCCTACCACAGAGACATTGCTCAATGAAGTTTATTGCTACTCTGTTTCCATAATACTCAGAAATTGGAAACAACCTAGATTTCCCTCAACAGAAGAATTAATAAAAATGTGGTATGTTTACAGCATGGAGTATTACTCAACTTTATTAAAAAATGATATCAGAAAATTTGCAGCTACGTGGGTGGAACTAGGAAAAAAAATCAACCCAGGTGATTTATTCTTGACTTAGGAAGACAAATATGGTCTATATTTACTTATGCATGGACATTAGATATTAAATAATTGATAACCACAGTATAATATGTAGACCCAGAGAGAATAGAATAAGTTATTAGGACTTACATATGTATCTTACTAGGGTAGGACAATAGGATAGATAGATAGGATAAACAGATGATAGACAAACAGAGAGACAGATGGGGAGATAGACAGAGAGATAGTTAATGATTTGGGGTGTGCCAGAATGAGAGGATTGAGTCAGAGGAGGAGGGGAAACGAGGACAAAGGAAGAGAATATAAGGAGAGACAAAGTTAAGGGGCAGTGGAAAGGTGGTATGGAAACATTGCATAGTAGAAGCTCCATAAAATATATACATACACGAAGGAGATATAAATAAACTCACTAAAAATTCAGGTGCCCATCTCTTGTCAACAAAAGAAACTTCTAGTACCAGGATTGGGTCACAATTAAGTTTGTAACCAAAGGGGTTCCAAACAAACAACCTAGACTTCTGCTCTTTTAAAACTGACACTAAGCCCTTATTGCTAAAGAAAGCACCTACACAACTCATGGAATATGGAGAAGTCCAGATGGTGCCTACACAGAGACTTCATGCATACATTCTAGCATATTTGGTCTAGGAAGGTGGTATGAACACTACCAGAAGTGGAATATAAATGCCAACCTAGTGAAAAATGTTTTGATCAAAATGGTGTCCTGCCTACAATATATGCTAGAGCAACTGTGGCACAAAGCTTGTGGGAGTAGCCACCTAATATCTGATTTGACTTAAGGCCCACTGTAGGAGATGGAAGCCATATCCAACAATGCTTCCATGACTAGATAATCCCAGGGACCTTCGGTAAACTTAATACTACTGTTTAAAACAAAGGAAGAAACCAATAAACAAAAAACCGAAACCATAGTGAAAAGATGACACCTAATGACACTTGTATATTCACATACCAGCGCCTTGTTCATTCATCACCAAAGAAGCTTCCTCCTACAGCACATGGAAACAAATATTCAGACGCACAGCCAGACCTTTTACAGAGACCAAGGCACTTTGGAACACTCAGGCTTAAATGGGGTGTCTTCATCATATCCCTTCTTCACTGCTCTGAGGAAACCTGGGAAGAAGAGGAAATAATCTAAGAGCTAGAAGGCATGGAGGACACCAGGAAAACAAAGACTTCCTAAACAACATGAACAAAGCTGTCTTACATGAATTCACTAATCTGAAGCATTATGCACTAAGCCTCACTTGTCTGCACCAAGTCCTCTGAGATTATATTTAGGATTCCAGTTTAGAGTTTCCTTTGCATTTCTGAGTGTGCCAATGTCTCCTACTGCAGGGGGAAGCTTCTTTGGTGAGCAAGGCCTTGGTACATGAATATAGAAAATGTCATTAAGTATCATTTTTCACTATGATTTGTTTATGTTTGTTTGTTTTAAACAGATGTATTTGGTTTTACCAGAAGTCCATAGTGTTTTGTTTTGCTTTGCTTTGCTTTGCTTATTTTAAACAGTAGTGTTTTGTTATCTTAAATATTTAACCTCAATCAAGGGTTTCTACCCTGCCATAGATCATTTGATTCCCAGGTAAAAGACACAAAACTTTTATATTTATAATAAGCCTTAATCAGCACTAGAATTGGGTAGATATCAAACCTCTAAGCTTTTTTTTTATTAATAATCCCCAGATATGATTGTCATGTTCTGCCTGGGTGACTTGCCAGCCCTTGTGGTGATATTTTCAAGATTTACCTAACCCATGGCGTCTTCTCTTCATTCCAATTTCTCTCTCTTCTCCTTGTGTGATCTTGTCCCAGTCCCTAAGCCCCCAAACCAAAACTCTGCCTCTATTTTCTTCCCAGCTATAGGCTGTAAGAATCTTTATTCAACCAACTTTTTAAAATGAAGGAACAAAGTTACATAGCATCACTTGGTGTATGTGAGGATCTCCTCATCCCTGGGGTCAACCAGATTTTATGGGCCAGTATTTATCATTTACAATACATAGCCAAAGACCAAACCTCAACAGTATTTGGTTTGGCCTGAGGTCCCTGGGATATCTAGTCTATGGCTCTCTGTCACCCAAGCAGAGTTGATATGGAGTCCATCTCACCCAGTAGGCCTTAAATCAAATCAGATATTGTCACAAACTCTGATTCTTGTGCTTTATTTTGTTGTATATGTTATATTATATTATATTATCATAGAAACATGTTTGTTTTATAATCATAGACAGAAAATAAATGGATCTAGATTGGATGGTAGGTAGGATTGGACTGGGGGAAACCAAAATCAGTCAGGATATATTAAATAGAAAAAATGTATTTTTATGAAAGGAAATAATCACTCATTTATAGTAATGAAAAAGATATTCCAAATTACATTGAGTACTATAATGTAATCTGCATACCTAATACGATAAATAGGAATCAAGAAGCTATGCCCTGCAAGCATGATAGAAGAAACTTGGAAGAAACTCTTTAATCTTTCCTTTCTTCTGCAACATGCCGCTAGCCTAAAGTTTTATTTTTCCAAACTGACATTTTCTTATGTGAAGTCTAAGTATTTGTTTTGAGAAATCTACTCAAAGACCACAATAGGATGGTGGTAGTGGGTGGTGTTGCGAGATGATGTCAGAAATATTCAGGTGTATCAGAAGTAAGTAGAAGGCAAATGAGGCCTTGCCTTAGAATGTTAAGGATATTTCTTAAAATAATCTGGACCTCTGGGAGCTCCCAGAGACTAAGTCACAAACCAAAGAGCATACATGGACTGGTCCATGGCATCCTGGCTTATATGTAGTAGAGAACTTCCTTCTCTGGCCTCAGTGGGAGAGAATGTGCCTAATCCTGTAGAGACTTGATGCATCATGGAAGGGGGATGCAGGGAACAGGGGGTTGGGTGGGGAGTTTGGGTATGGGAGGGTGAGTTGAGAAATGGAGGTTGGAGGAAGTAGGGGATAGGGAAGTACCCTCTCAGAGCTAAAGTGGAGGGTGGGGGAGGTGAACAAGTCTTGGAAGGAGGACTGGGAATGGGGCAACATTTGGAATGTAAATAAATAAAACATTTTTAAAAAAATAAAAGTATTGCCTTGGCAGTGGTGGCACACGCCTTTATTCCCAGCACTTGGGAGGCAGAGGCAGGCTGATTTCTGAGTTTGAGGCCAGCCTGGTCTACAGAGTGAGTTCCAGGACAGCCAGGGCTACAAAGAGAAATCCTGTCTCAATCCCCCCCCCAAAAAAATAAAATAAAATAAAATAAAGGTATCAATGGTGAAATTTACTAATATCTTAGGCTGCAGAGAAGTACCTGATATGACACTAGTCACCTGATGTATGTATTTAGGAAATCTATTTTTATAGTCAAATTATTTTTGCAAGTACCTATATTCTATGTAGAAACATGGGCCCCATGTTTTTGCATACTTGTTGGTAAAATAAGGAATAAGCACAATCAGGCCAAGAATCTGAACAAGGATGGTTCTTACTATATCTAGCCAATCACAGCAGTACACTGAGCAAACTCAGGATGCCGAATTTGCTCAGTTTCTCTCCCACTTTCAGAGTAATATCAGAGACTGGAGTCACTGTGATAATCTCTGTGTGTCTTCTTAGTCTATCAATGTGAGGTCTCTTTCAAACTTCTGAGCAAGGCACTAGAAGAGCTTCTTTTGAGATTCCTACCTGGACTCTCATGAATGAATGAGTCTCTGTAAATATCTGAGCATTTTAACTCTGATTCTCCCTCCCAGCATAACTATGTTCCCTGCTACATTTCAGAGAGGGCATGTTGAATTACAGCAGATTTTGTGTTAGTGCCTGGGATACTGATTTTTAAAGAAAGCAGCATGGATGCAGAGACAGTGCAGTTCTGGGAACAACTCAGCAGCTTTCCTCAACTTTCACAGCTCCCGTAATGGATGCTGCTCTGCCTTGAAAGAAACCTGTCCTCTATGATGTCCTTCAGTTCTCGGGTCTCGAGTGTAAAGGGAACTATACATTATCACTTGCACAAATTCCGACGTTTGTCAGTGCATGTACACTCCCTTCTAAATCTTCATTTTCACCCAATAAGCACAACATATTCTTTATTTTTTTAAACTCAGTTTTTGATGATTTGTAGCTTTTGTTTATTAATTATTTAGTCTGAATGAAATACATCAAAAAGAATGTCCCACATATGATCTTGTTGGTGATCTGATGGAATTACTGTTTCAGACTCTAACATTTCAGGTTGCTATTGAAAAATTGTCAGTGTAGCACTGGAAGAGTAAGTATGTTTGTATTATAAATATGGTGGCAAACTCTATCAGAAATTTTACCATCAAATGGGTTTTTAGGGGGGGTTACATAAAAGGAGGTTATGGAAGGAGGATTTATCTCTCCAGGATGAATCCTAAGATGGCATGTTTGAAGTCATGGTCTGCAAAGATTCCTTTAAACCAAGTTGTCTTTGGAGGCTCTTCTTCTGCCACCTAATCTTTCTCTTGTAGCTTAATCATTAATCCTTCTAAGACTATTTTAACACATCGGCCTCTTTTACTATACTGTATCCCATATTTAAAAAAATAAATTATGCAAAACAATTCCTGTTTTTCATTTTTTCCTACAATCATATTAGATAACTGAAAATTATATTTTATATTATTATCATTTTTTGTGCCCTTCCCCCAGCCTTGAGCAGTCTAAATAGACCTTTAAGTGCTTGCCATGAGCAGGTCTTAAAGACCCAGGTGGAATCAATTTCCTACAGAGTAGACTGCCCCAATGAGCTTGCTTTGCAAATCAATCCAGCTGAAACTAAGGATGGGTCTGTGGACTCTCCCTATATAAACGCAGTGCTGACAATTAAACTTTGACCCTTGATCAGAAACCTTTGTCTTGGCTTCATGCTTCTCTTGCACTCCGTTCCTTTTCATTTCCAGCCCTGCTCTAAGGTACCCAGTTCTTCCATGGCTGCTGGACGGCTACAATATTTTTCAAAGAGTGATGTTGGATCTTTAAGGTATGAAGAAATCATATGATGCGTAGAAATTATGAGAGATTTGTACTAATCAAAATATCATTTTTTTCTTAACCCTTGTAACTATAAAATCTTGGTTTATTTTGTATGTTTTGCATTATTTGTTTTTGGCATTATTGTTGTTGTTGTTGTCTAAGACAGGGTTTCTCTGTGTATTCCTGGCTGTCTGTGAACTCATTCTGTAGACCAGATTGTCCTCTAACTTAGTGATCTGCCTGCATTCCCTGTCTGTGCTGGGATTAATGGGATGTGCCCCCATTGCCTGGCCTAATATCATGTATTCATTTATTGAGCACTTTATATTAGGTACAATTATATATTGACTATGATATATTAGTTCAATTAATTCTCAGAAACGATGTATAATGTGAAGTAATACTCTTATTCCAATCCTTGCCTTCCAGATAAACAATCGGGATAGAGAAAGTAAAAGACCTTATCTCTTTTCAGAAAGCTTATATTACATTTTGTTGGTTATTTTTTACTTCACTAAAGCCAAAACATATAGCTAACATAATATTTTGCCTTTGTTAATAAGCAGAACTGTAATCAGTAATCTATCAGTAAAATTTTAATTGGAGGTAAGCTGTTGAGCTAATTCATCCATTTGAGAGAAATTACAAATATTTGCTCTTAATCCATTTAACTTCATAAAGTTGAGAAAAGTTAAATTAATTTCTGCTCACTGAATCAAACCAGTCATTTATGTATTTTGAGTACTTAATTTCATAAGGCAGACAGAGCTCAATCCATTAGTACTTTCTGTGCCATTGATTATTTGGTATCTAGTGTCAATGCCACCTGAATTAATGGTATCAGATATTTATCAACAGAGGCAAAAATATTAACCTAATGTTTGAAATTTGATCCATGAAGTGGTTATTTCCTGGTGTAAAGATAGTGATTATTATTATTATGAAAATATTATTATCATTATGGTGATGATAATGATTATAATGATGTTATAACTTTTAAGTTTGTGTCTATCAATGTGAGGGAATATACACTACAATGGATGTGCCCCTGGACAAAGAAGAAGGGTGCCAGATTCCCTGGAGCTGGAGGTAAAGGTGGTTGTGTAGCATCCAAGATGGCCACTAAAAAGCAAACTGTGGTTCTTTCAAAAAGCTCCAATGTTTTATGACTAATGATCCACACTCTTGCCCCAAGGAGATGGTTGCTATTACAGAAGTTGACATATACCCCACATCTACTGAAATCCAAGTATCAACTTAATAACATCAATATATTTTTATGTGTTCAGTACTGAAAAAATACATTAGCATGTTCTAAACGATGAGATGTTTTCCTGTTCAAGCTTTCCTTTGTAGAGGGATGAAATCTATCTTTGGTATTAATTATATATAGACTAATCCATCAAACACAAAGTACTCATGTAGAAACATAGAGAGAAATCTATGTTTACAACATTACTAATTTGAATCCATGGACATCCTACATGGGACAGTCATGATAAATGTTTGGGCTTTTCCACTGATAAAGGCAAGGCAAATTTGGAAATTGAATCACAACTTAAGTTCCTATAGCATTGGTAAAGATACCTTCTTAATGACTGATTCACTGAGGTACTGTTAAACTGATGAATAAAATCCTAAGTCGAGAACCAACCTATTATAAAAATAGATACCCAATACTCAAGCTATTTGATTCAGAATCATCATACACATATGATGACTAACTGCTTTTTTTCAATACTTCTTTATTTATATCTCTTATTATTTTTTTTTACTGATTATCAGTAGCAAGAATCTAGTTTTGTGAGAAATCAGAGTAGAAATATTTCAAAGATCTCATGGATATTTATAATTTTATAATCATAGGCATATATGCTCTATATTTTAATATATATTAATAGTACTAAGGAGTAAACCAAGGTCTTTGTAAATATGTGCCTTTGAGTTACATCTATGTCACTTGTATGTATTTTAGGATAGAAATTATTTGTGGAAATGGAATTTGCTTTCTCAAAGTTCAAAATTTATGTTGCATACAACTTTTAGAGCAATAATTCAGTACAGAAAGCTGCTCTAGTTTATTAAGACAAACTCTACTTACTGTGCACATTAGTTATCTTAGATATAATAATGCTCATTTGGAGAATTGGCCTGTGTTTTATTGGATGTTTAGCAACTTCTTTGGTATCTACTATCCCAGAAGATGCCAGTAAAACTCCCTCCAAACCAACTTCAGAAAATGCTTCCAAATATCATCTGTGATCTTCTGTGGAATAACCATGAATATATTTCAGAATCACTGCACAAAGCTTAGATGGATGGCTTTCTAAGACTTTCTGATAGCATGGCCAAGGTAACTCTTACAAAAGAAAGCACACCTTCTAGTCTTTCAAAAACAGTTCATCAGCAAGTTTCTAAACATATGCATATGTGAGCCTAAGAAGGACATTTTCCCTCATCACAATGAGGGAAGGCTATGGCTTCTGCCCATCACATGGTCCTTCTGGTCATTCCTGCTTTTGTTGCAAGAAGTTCTCTGAGGTATGAAATCACAAGGAGGAGACTAGAAGATATATGCAAGCTCTAAGAAAAAGTGAGTTGAAAACAGTCTAGCAAGTTCAAGTTTTACAATCTGACAGTTATTATTTTTCTTGTTGTTTTGGGGTTTGTAAGAATCTGTGCTTGGAGCTGTGCATGGTGATGCACGCCTTTAATCCCAGCACTCAGAAGGCAGAGGCAGGCTGATATCTGAGTTCTGTGTAGCCTGGTCTACAGAGTGAATTCAGGACAGCCAAGGCTACACAGAAGAAACCCTGCCTAGAAAAACCAAAGAAAACAACAACAACAACAACAACAACAACAACAATAACAACAAAAAAGAATTTGTGCTTGGGTCTGTATATATTTGTGTTCACTACAGAAAAATCTATAGATTCTTGTTTATCTCACTCTGTACTATGATTTTCTTTTTTTTTTAAATTATTAGGTATTTTCTTCATTTACATTTCCAGTGCTATCCCAAAAGTCCCCCATACCCTCCCCCACTCCCCTTCCCACCCTCTCCCACTTCTTGGCCCTGGGGTTCCCCTGTACTGAGGCAGATAAAGTTTGCACGACCAATGGGCCTCTCTTTCCACTGATGGCCGACTAGGCCATCTTCTGATACATATGTAGCTAGAGACACGAGCTCTAGGGGGGTACTGGTTAGTTCATATTGTTGTTCCACCTATAGGGTTGCAGATCCCTTTAGCTCCTTGGGTACTTTCTCTAGCTCCTCCATTGGGGGCCCTGTGATCCATCCAATAGCTGATTGTGAGCATCCACTTCTGTGTTTGCTAGGCCCCGGCAGAGTCTCACAAGAGATAGCTATATCAGGGTTCTTTCAGCAAAATCTTGCTAGTGTATGCAATGGTGTTAGCGTTTGGAGCCTGATTATGGGATTGTGAAATTCCTAGGCAAATGGATGGACCTGGAGGGCATTATCCTGAGTAAGGTATAGTAATTTTCTATGGCAAACTTTATAAAAATTAGACTAGAAGGCTGAATAATACATGACTTAATAAACTTCTAATTGTATGGTCTCTAGTAAGTTTGTTGAATTTTATGACATCTTCAACATAAAATACTTGCTTGATGTCTATGATCACTTACACAGAAAGAACTTTTTCTAAAACATAAAAGCATCAACTTCAGAAATATGTACTTCAGATTTGATAATGTGCCCAAAGATATTGCTTTAGATAACACTGTTTTAGATGCTGGAAGCTGAACAATTCTTCTGCGTGAAGATGACATGATCTGAGCTTTAATTCCTAACTCTATGAGCCAGATAATTTACTTATTAATTCAGACTTATTTGGGTCAAATACATTTTCTATCAAATGATGTTTCAATCAGAACAGAAAATTTAATCCTGTATATACAGCGTAGATTGGCCAGGTTGTGACTGGAATATGCCTCTAAAAAGTAATTAGGGATACTAAGAGAGTAGGGGTTTGAGAGATGTAAGATTGGTACCCTTGCATCTCATTAAATCAGTGATTTAAACTGTGCATGGTAAAATCGGAGGGATAAGGACATCCAGGATTTTCTACAAATTTCTTCTGTGAATATAAAATTTTGGACAAATAAACTTATCCAAAGAAACATATGTCCCAAGAATATCTGGACAAATTAAATGATAAAATTACAAATGTCTGTAGTTAGTCTGAAATTATGCTTTCAAAAGTACTTCTTCTTTTGACAGTTTTGGGAATGGTATTCTTATTTTAATTTCAGTTAATGCATTTTAAAAGTGAAGATCACAGTAATTTTAATATTTAATATTCTGATTGTGAAACTTTAATGTGTCTCCTTCTTACTTATTCTGTTTTATTTTGAAGAGAAATGCAAGAATAAATATATTTAAGTGGCTTGTACTTTGTTAACTATCACAGTGTATGCTAAAACAAATTCAAAAAACTTAGTCAGATTTACCAGATGAAATACAATTAAAGTATTTTTTGAAATACTTTTTGTGACTTCAAAAAAAGGAAGTAAAATGAAGATTTCTTTGATGACTCTTACTGGTAGCAGGGCAGAGCAGTACTGTATATATATAAATATATATATAATACTTGCACGAGTTTCAGTCCAGCTTGACATTCAGACACACTGTTTCAAAAACAAAAATAAAAACAAGCAGGCAAAAAGGAATCAAAATAAGAATATGAGAAATGCCAAGTTTAACTATGTAGAAAATTTATGCAGTCAGTAAATTCTTAATAACCAATTAATCATGACTAAAATCATTGTTCTATATCAATACTAAATATCCAGCAATTGGTTAAATTTGTAGAAAAAATTATATAAAGTGAACTAATATGAAGTTAATCACACAAAAATTGGAAATATCTGAAGAGAATACAGTTTTTTAAAAGTAGAGAAAATTCTCATATTATTTTACTATAAGATGGCATAATGACTTTATATTATTCTAACTATAGTAATCTAGTATAATGTAGTAAAATGTGGATCTAGTGAAGAATATGCTAGGATTCCTATCACTGCCAACCACAGAGAAAAGATCCCTGAATATGTTGGTTAAAATGACAACAGATTTATCTAATTTACACATGAACTATTGCATAATAAAAGGTGTGTGAACTTAAATTTTAAAATCAGGAAAATGAAGTAATATGAATAAATGTTTCATTTAATAGCATTAAAAATTGGAAAATATATAGAAACTGAAAATAGGCATTGATATTAGCATTTTGTACATTAGAAATGATCAAAACTTGACTTTAAATGTTAATTATGAAAAATATTGGATGGAACCAAACAGAAAAGTACTATTACAAGTAGTATGTTCTCAGATGTAATAAATTAAATAGTGTACATTAAGGGAAATGTTATGATTATTACAAGAATTTAATTATCCAGCAATTTTATCAAAACATATAAATACTTTTTTATTTTAGTGGAAATTTCTTCATTTTAATCAATAACGATGAGGAACTGCATTGGATACATCATGGTCTCCCGTTTTGTTAACACGAGGACTTCATAGTTGTTTTCCAAATGGTCATACAACTAAAGTTTTTGCAGAAATTTGTAGGAATGTTTAAACATTATGTATTTCTAGCCAGGTATGGTGGTACACACCTTAAATCCCAGCACTTTGTAGGCAGAGGCAGGCAGAATTCTGTGAGGTCAAGACCAGTTGGTGTACAGAGTGAGTTCCAGAACAGCCAGAGGTGTGACACAGAGAAACCCTGTCCTGAATGACCAGAAAAAAGATGTTATAATAATATAATTACATCACTTTTCTTCTTCCTTTCCCCCCTATATTAATCCTCCCATAAGTCCCTCCTGGCTCTCTTTGAAATTCATGACCTTTATATTTTATTAGTTATGGTTGTATGCCTATACATATTGTATACACATATACATTTACATGTACATAAGTACAAACTACTCAGTCTATATGCAAGATTACATGTTGTATATTTTTGGTCTGATAATTTGATATTGGATGCTGGTACATCATGGATATTAAGAAGAAAACTTGAAACCACTGCTTTACCAAAACAGTATAATCCTTCACTATTTTCTAAATATTGGTACTTATGCCAACAGATAGGTATACCTGCAAGGCTTTGTGCAGATTAATATTTCAGCTCACTTTTAGATGGCCAGGTCTTGTAAAATGATGGTAGTTACTTTAGAGTTTGTTTAACTTAGGAGATGGCTGCATATCCATCAGCAGCATGAGCTTCTAAGCTTCTGACTTTCATCTTCATCTGTTTCTGTCAGTGTCCTGGACACTGATAGCTCTCATACAGGGTTAATAGTTTATGTCCTAATGTGACATGGCATACGAACATCTTAATTCAAACATTTGATTGTTTTTGTTTTAAGTGTTTAGTTGTCGTGTTTATTATTATACTATCTTGGTTTAGCTCCAAAATTTTATTTCTTAGTCTGTACATTCTACGTCTTCTAATATGCTTCACTTAAACACAATAATCCAGTGCTAAAAGTAAACATAAGGACTCCCTATACATTTTCACTAAATGCTAGGCACGTTTTGTAATACTGCCCCCCACCTCTCACCTTCAAAATGGTTCCTTAATCTTTATGCTGATTACACATGTATCATTTAATCACCAATAATTTTGGAATATTTCAGCCACATTACTTCTATTGACTTCATATTTAATTATATTTTCTCTAAAATGAGTATTTTTACGATTCATAACATTTTATATTCATTTTTGTATATGTGATAATGACTTATGTAGTCTGTTATGGAATGTTCTGTGTGAGCTTGAAAATGTATTTGACATCTGATGGATACACTTTACATAATGTTAATTAGATACTGGCAGTTGGTGGTGCTGTTCATACAGTTTTGTTCACCTGTTGTTCAACCTATCAAACAAAAGAATGCTATAGACTCTGGCCTCAGCAATATGTTCATGTACCTCTCCCTAAAATTTAATCAGATTACATTCATATATTTTGATGCTCTGACCTCAAGTACATAAAACAGTAACTGAATCTTTTAATAATTAATTCACTTGTCATTGTCAGTACTGCCTCTTATCAATGTTGATTTTCTAATATTTGAAGTATATTTCAGTTTAAGTTTATAGTTAAGATTTCAGTACATTTTTACCTTGTGGTAAGGTACATCTACCTTCAGTACATCTACCCTTGTGGTAGATTTTTGTGAAGAATTTATTCTTGCTTCTATTCCAGCAAGCCAATGTGATGGACAAATATAAAGCTATTTTTACAACATGGACTCTTTCCTTTCTGGAATATTTTTCCAATTTTATAGGTTTTATTTTTTTCTTTCTATCATTAGTAATTCTTACTTTTACACAGATTTGTGAGTCACTCCACCATTTCCAGGACAGTAGTTATGCCTATGACATCAGTTCTGAGCCACCTCCGTAAAATATTAATTTCATTTTCTTCAGCACCTCCTTCTTGTTTACAATCACACTGCTGGACAGATTCCAGGCACCTTCCTTTCAGGTTAGTCCAAACAGTAATAGAATGTTCTTGATGGATAGATTTGAAAATGGATATGGTTAAGAAAAGAATCTTTATTCTTCAAAAGCTTAGTGGGTGTCTTGGGTAATATGGGTGCTGTGAGAACATTAGGAAGAGGTCTGTTTTGGCTAATCTCTGAATGCTTGGGGAAAAGTCAGATTTATTTTATTTACAAAATCTTCATAATACTATAATTATTTTAATAGTTTTTATTAAACAATTAATACAAATGATCTTATAATAGGTTAACCTGGTACAAAGATTGTGCCTGAAGAGATCATAGGCTCAGGTTAACAATCTTCTTTTGCTGTATTGCTAAGTAGTCATGCAGTCAAACAGCATCTTAAATATTTATTTCATACCCATAGATATGAGATGCTGTCTGTATTTGTCACAGAAGCTTCTTTTTGTAGTGCATAATGATGGATGCAAAAACTTACGACTGACCCATATGTCAATTGAAAATGACATACAGTGTTCAGATGCGGATAGGCTACATATAGCAGACTCTTATCATTCCAGATTCAGTGTTCTTTGCAAGTAAGGGTTGAAAGAATCTAGTAACTTTTACATGAGGAGTAGTACTGGAGTGTGTTGACTTTTGGATATGGGGTGCTTGCTTACAATCACCAACTCCATAATATCAAGCCAATCAAAAGTCCAACCAGAATGCAGCAAGGGTCTGTGAGGTACTACCCATATTTGAACATCTATTGGTATTTAATAGCTGCTGAAGTATGGGGACCATGTCTTCTATTTGGAGAGTATCACTGGTGAGATATTCATATCCCAGGAAATGGCCATAGATCAATGTGCATATGGGCATCCAGGCATTACTAAATGAATTCAAATGTTTATTATATAGGAATACTCAGTGAGGTCAAGAAGTTGAGAGATAGACATGAGGGGGATGAATGAGGTTGTAGAGAAAATTGGGGTGAGACCTTGGTGAGTTAATATGATCAATATATATTGTATGAATTGTTAAACTTTCAAATAATAAATATGTTACTTAATAAATAAAATACATACTTAAAGAAATCATTACGTTATTAACTTTTGATTTTTGCTGAAATAAGCTGAGACAAAATAGATTTTCTTTATACTTGTTTTGCCTACAATTTTTAGTAGAGTTTAAATAAGAATTTTGTATAGGTAAGAAAAAATCTTGAGGAAAAAATATTTTACCTAGAATATTAACATGTATTATACCTTTTAAAAATTATATAAACTTTTTCAATAGGATGCAGTCCTTCTAAAGAATTCACCATCATATTTTATGAAATGACAAAATACTTTATACAGGCAATAATTTATTCAAAATAATTGAAACTATTACTCAGATATCATGATAAACTTGTGAAGATTTCTTTAGTTTCAGCCAATGACATATATAAAACCTCTTATTAAATGTATAAGCCTAAGCATATAAATATATGTACATCACTCTTATTTTTGATTTTATCATATGGTCTGATATTAGTTGAGTAAAAAAGTTTGATCCTTTATAACTGTCATTTAGTCTTCCAAATGCTTAAAAGACTAATCCTTGAATGAAGTAAATAAGAAACCTTTTATTAAATTATGTTTTATGACATAATAATTAATAAATCTGGTTATATATATATATCTAGTATGAAATGATTATATTTGGTAATCCACACCAGGCAGGATGGCTTTTTATGGCTGTTATAGCTACCTATGTAAACACCTGCTGTGAAGAAAATTGCTTCCTAATTTAAAATTTCTAAATTATAGTATTATACAATACTTAGAGAAAACAAAGGTCTTATGGAATGAAGGATAATAATATTAAATGTTATATTTAAGTGATATGAGAAAAGTGATACTGGATAATTTTTGAAACAATATCTAAATTAATATTTCTTCCAGGAAAGTATTATCCTTTAAAGTTTGTTGCAAATATCAAATTGAATATATCTTCAATCTAGCATTTGTATAAACAATCAATTCAATTTATCTTCCAGGTTGTTTTATATTTTCAATTTATGCTCATACAAAATCTTATGAGTTACAGGTCTGCTTAACAAAAGAATTTGAAAGATCATTTCTGGCTACCTCCAGCCCACCTACAGCGCAATTAGGCGGAGAGTTCTACGGTTCCCAGAGGACTCTCCACCCTACAGGCACCCTACCATGGCCAGGATCATAGGATCACTGGGGAGTGGAACACAACATCTGTTCCAACACAACTGGGAGGGCCTGGGGCCAGCAGGAGCAAGTACACAGGAGCATGGCCCAAACAGCAGGTCATGTTCCTACCAGTAGGTACTGGTCAACATTAATTTCAAACTCAGGAGACAGCTCAAAAATTCCCAGAGGAAATAACAATTTCAGGTGTTCTACCATGCCCAGGAACTTAGGATCCCAGGATCTCAGAACTCCAGGATTCCAGGAGCTTGGTTATATAAGAATCCCAGAATCTCAGAGGGAGTTTGACTGTCAAGAACTCTGACACACCCAGAATCTCAGGTTCACAGCATCACAGAATCACAGGATCACAGAAAAAGCTTACTCAACCAGGAAGGACAGGCTCCAATCAGATATATTTAGGGCAGGGAACAGTTGAGATAATCAAATGGTGTGGGGAATGTTTAAGAACAGAAGCCACAGATAATAAGGATACTTGGCATCATCAGAACCCATTACTTCCACCATAGCAAGTCCTCATGAATACATCACAACAGAAAAGTAAAATATGGATCTAAAGTCACTTCTCATGATGATACAGGACTATAAGAAGGTCATAAATAACTCCCTTAAAGAAATACATGAGAACACATGTAAACAGGTAGAATCCCTTAAAGAGGAAACACAAAAATCCCTTAAAGAGTTACAGGAAAGCAATAGAAAACAGGTGAAAGAATTAAACAAAACCATGAAGGACCTAAAAATGGAAGTAGAAACAATAAAGAAATCACAAAGGGAGACAACTCTGGAGACTGAAAAATTAAGAAGGAAGTCAGGAGCCATAGATGCAAGCATCAACAACAGAATACAAGAGAAGAGAGAATCCCAGGTGCAGAAGATACCATAGAAAACATTGACACAATAATCAAAGAAAATGCAAAATGCAAAATGATCCTAATGCAAAACATCCAGGAAATTCAGGACAAAATGAGTAGACAAACATAAAAATAATAGGTATAGATGAGAAGGAAGATTTCCAACTTAAGTGCCAATAAATATCTTCCAAAAAATTATAGAAGAAAACCTCCCCAACCTAAAGTAAGATGCCCATGAACATACAAGTACCCTACAGAACTCCAAATAGTTTGAAGCAGAAAAAAAAAATCCTCTCATCACATAATGATCAAAACACCAAATGAACAAAAAAAGAAAGCATATTAAAAGCACTGAGAGAAAAAAAAGTCAAGTAACATATAAAGGCAGACCTATCAGAATTATACCTGACTTCTCCCCGGAAACAGGATCAATATGATAAAAATGGCTATCATGCCAAAAGCAATCTATAGATTCAATGCAATCCCCATCAAAATTCCAACTCAATTCTTCAACGAATTAGGAAAGGACAATTTGCAAATTCATCTGGAATAACAAAAAACCTAGGATAGAAAAACCTCTTCTCAAGGATAAAACAACCACTGGTGGAATCACCATGCCAGACCTAAAGCTGTACGACAGAGCAACTGAGATAAAAACTGCATGATACTGGTACAGCTTCAGACAGGTAGATGAATGGAGTAGAACTGAAGACCCAGAAATGAACCCACATGCCTATGGTCACTTGATCTTTGACAAGGGAGCTAAAACCATCCAGTGGAAAAAAGGCAGCATTTTCACTGAATGGTGCTGGCACAACTGGTGGTTATTATGTAGAAGAATGCGAATTGATCCATTCTTAGCTCCTTGTACTAAGGTCAAGTCTAAGTGAATCAAGGAACTCCACATTAAACCAGAGACACTGAAACTTATAGAGGAGAAAATGGGGAAAAGCCTTGAAGAGATGGACACAGGGGGAAAATTCCTGAACAGAACAGCAATAGCTTGTGCTATAAGATCAAGAATTGACAAATGGGACCTCATAAAACTGCAAAGCTTCTGTAAGGCAAAAGGCACTATCAATAAGACAAAAAGGCCACCAACAGATAGGGAAAGGATTTTTATCAATCCTAGATCAGATAGGGGACTAATATCCAATATATATAAAGAACTCAAGAAAATGAATTCCAGGAACTCAAATAACCCTATTAAAAATGGGGTACAGAGCTAAACAGAATTCTCAACTGAGAAATACCAAATGACTGAAAAGCACCTGAATAAATGTTCAGCATCCTTAATCATCAGGGAAGTGCAAATCAAAACAAAACTGAGATTCCACTTTACACCAGTCAGAATGGCTAAGATCAGAAATTCAGGTGACAGCAGATGCTGGCGAGGATATCGAGAAAGAGGGACACTCCTCTATTGTTGGTGGGATTGCAAGTTGATACAACCACTCTGGAAATCAGTCTGGCAGTTCTCAGAACATTGGACATAATACTACTGGAAGATCCAATAATTCTGGGCATATACCCAGAAGATGTTCCAACTTTATTAAGGACACATGCTCCACTATGTTCATAGTAGCCTTATTTACAATAGCCATAAACTGGAAAGAACACAGATGTCCCTCAACAGAGGGATGGATACAGAAAATGTGGTATATTTATACAATAGAGTACTACTCAACAATTAAAAACAATGAAGTCATGAAATTCTTAGGCAAATGGATGCATCTGGAGGATATCATCCTGAGTGAGGTAACGGAATCACAAAAGAACATGGTATGTACTCACTGATAAGCAGATATTAGCCCAGAATCTTAGAATATCCAAGATACAATTTGCAAAACACATGAAACTCAAGAAGAAGGAAGACCAAAGTGTGGATACTTTGTTCCTTCTTAGAATGGGGAACAAAATACCCATGGAAGGAGTTACAGAGTCAAAGTTCAGAGCTCAGACAGAGGAAAGACCATCTAGAGACTCCCACACCTGGGGATCTATCACATAGACAACCACCAAATCCAGAACTATTGCACATGCCAGAAAGATTTTGCTTACAGGATCCTGACATAGGTCTCTCTTGTGAGTCTATGCCAATGCCTGCAAATACAGAAGTGGATGCTCACAGTCATTTATTGGATGGAACAAAAGGCCCCTAATGAAGTACCTAGAGAAAGTACCCAAGGAGCTAAAGGGGTCTGCAACCCTATAGGAGAAACAACAGTATGAATTAACCAGTATTCCCCAGAGCTGTGTCTCTGGTTGCATATGTAGCAGAGGATGGCCTAGTCGGCCATCAATGGGAGGAGAGGCCCTTGGTATTGTGAAGATCATATGCCCCAATACAGGGGAATGCCAGGGCCAGGAAACAGGAGTAGGTAGGTAGGGGAGCAGGGCAGGGGGAGGGTATAGAGGAGACTTTGGGGATATCATTTGAAATGTAAATTAAGAAAATATCTATTTTTAAAAAATGGGAGTCGCTAGATGGTCCATCCTTTCGTCACAGCTCCAAACTTTGTAACTCCTTCTATGGGTGTTTTGTTCCCAATTCTAAGAAGGGGCACAGTGTCCACACTTTGGTCTTCATTCTTCTTGTGTTTCATGCGTTTAGCAGATTGTATCTTCTATCTTGGGTATCCTAAGTTTTGG
The DNA here is from genome assembly GCF_978045245.1 of Mus caroli. Classification (NCBI taxonomy): domain Eukaryota; kingdom Metazoa; phylum Chordata; class Mammalia; order Rodentia; family Muridae; genus Mus; species Mus caroli. The sequence continues at coordinate 117,364,213 of NW_028227258.1, read as the reverse complement.
GCTAATATCCATTTATCAGTGAGTACATATTATGTGCCATATCCAGGGATCCGTCCCATAATCAGCTTCCAAACGCTGACACCATTGCATACACTAGCAAGATTTTGCTGAAAGGACCCAGATATAGCTGTCTCTTGTGTGACTATGCCAGGGCCTAGCAAACATAGAAGTGGATGCTCACAGTCAGCTATTGGATGGATCACAGGGCTCCCAATTACTGGAAGATCCAGTAATAGCACTCCTGGGCATACACACAAAAGATGCTTTACTATTCTCCACTATGTTCATAGCAGCCTTACATATAATAGTCAGAAGCTAGAAAGACTCGAGATGTCCCTCAACAGAGGAATGGATACAGAAAATGTGGTACATTTACATAATGGAGTACTACTCAGCTATTAAAAGCAATGAATTTATGAAATTCTTAGACAAATGGATGGAACTGGAAGATATCATCCTAAGTGATGTAACCCAATCACAAAAGAACACACATGATATACACTCACTGATAAGTGGAGATTAAGCCCAGAAGCTTAGAATCCTTCTTAGAAGAAGGAACAAAATACCCATGGAAGAAGTTACAGAGACAAAGTAAAGAGCAGAGACTGAAGGAATGACCATCCAGAGATGGCTCCTCTTGGGGATCCACCCCATAAACAACCACCAAACCCAGACACTATGGCAGATGCCAATAAGAACTTGCTGACAGGAACCTGATATAGCTGTCTTCTGAGAGCCTCTGCAAGTGCCTTGCAAATACAGAAGTGGATACTCACAGTCATCCATTGGAAGGAGCCCAGGTTCCCCAATGAAAGATCTAAAGAAAGTACCCAAGGAGCTGAAGGGGTTTGCAGTCCCATAGGAGGAAGAACAATATGAACTAACCAGTACCCCCAGAGCTACTTGGGCTAAACCACCAATCAAAGAAAACATATGGTGGGACTTGTGGCTCTAGCTGCATATGTAGCAGAGGATGGCCTAGTCGGTCATCAATGGGAGGAGAGGCCCTTTGTCCTGTGAAAGTTCTAGGCTCCAATATACTGGAATGCCAGGGCCAGGAATGGGAGTGGGTGGGTTGGGGTGCAGAGAGAGGGGTGCAGGATAGAGGATTTTTGGAGGGAAAACTAAGAAAGGGGATTTACATTTAAAATGTAAATAAATAAATTATCTAATGAAAAATAAAAAAGAAAGATCAATATGTCTTAATAAGTTGATTAAAAATTATTCAACATATATGAAATATGTCTATCATACAAAGTTTAAATGTGTTCAAATAATAATAATTAATGGTCCATAGTGGGTTTGTGGGGAGAATAGATTCCAACAAATGGACTGATATACAATAAAAGATTAGAATATCCAGAAATGTAGAAATTGAAATGGGATTCATTTGTGAATTTTAACACTAAGTATTTTGTTCCTTTTTTTAAAATTAGGTAATTATTTCATTTACATTTCCAATGCTATCCCAAAAGTCCCCCACCCGCTCCCACACCCACTCCCCCACCCACTCACTCGCACTTCTTGGCCCTTGCATTCCCCTGTACTGAGGCAGATAAAGTTTGCATGACCAATGGGCCTCTCTTTCCACTGATATCCGACTAGTCTTCTTCTGATACATATGCAGCTAGAAACACAAGCTCTGGGGAGTACTGGGTAGTTCATATTGTTGTTCTACCTATAGGGTTGCAGATCCCTTTAGCAACTTGGGTTCTTTCTCTAGATCCTCCATTGGGGGCCCTGCGATTCATCCTATAGCTGACTGTGAGCATCCACTTCTGTGTTTGCTAGGCCCCGGAATAGTCTCACAAGAGACAGCTATATCAGGGTCCTTTCAGCAAAAGCTTGCTAGTGTATACAAAGATGTCAGTGTTTGGAGACTGATTATGGGATGGATCCCCAGATATGGCAATCTCTAGATGGTCCATCCTTTCGTAACAGCTCCAAACTGTGTCTCTGTAACTCCTTTCATGGGTGTTTTGTTCCGAATTCTAAGGGGCAAAGTGTCTACACTTTGGTCTTCGTTCTTGAGTTTCATATGTTTAGCAAATTGTATCTTATATCTTGGGTATTCTAAGTTTCTGGGCTAATATCCACTTATCAGTGAGTACATATTGTATGAGTTCCTTTGTGATTGGGTTACCTCTCTCAGAATGATGCCCTCCAGGTCCATCCATTTCCATAGGAATTTCATAAATTCATTCTTTTTAATAGCTGAGTAGTACTCCATTGTGTAAATGTACCACATTTTCTGTATCCATTCATCTGTGGAGGGGAATCTGGGTTCTTTCCAGCTTCTGGCTATCATAAATAAGGCTGCTATGAACATAGTGGAGCATGTGTTCTTCTTACCAGTTGGAACATCTTCTGGATATATGCCCAGGAGAGGTATTGCTGGATCCTCCATTAGGACTATGTCCAATTTTCTGAGGAACCGCCAGACTGATTTCCAGAGTGGTTGTACAAGCTTGCAATCCCACCAACAATGAAGGAGTGTTCCTCTTTCTCCACATCCTTGCCAGCATCTGCTGTCACCTGAATTTTTGATCTTAGCCATTTTGACTGGTGTGAGGTGGAATCTCAGGGTTGTTTTGATTTGCATTTTCCTGATGATTAAGGATGTTGATCATGTTTTTCATGTGCTTCTCAGCCATTCAGTATTCCTCAGGTGAGAATTCTTTGTTTGGCTCTGAGCTCGCATGAAAAAAATGAAATATGCCAAAGTAATATTCTCAGAAAAAAAATCGTGATAAAATTTCCTTATGATTCACTTCCTTTCTTTGATTTTTTTCTCTTCTAATTTTAAATAATCCTGTTTTTCTCTTTTGAAATAAACAGAATATTATCTGCTCTTGTACTAAGCAATTCTAATACACTAACTTGTCTAAATATGCAGAAAAATATTGTATTCAAATTTCTGTGATATCAGATTTTAAGTATTTGTTTTATTTGGTATTATATATTACCTTATGGATATATAAATGGACATATTAAAATATATGAGAATACATATTTAAGTCAACTTATTTGCTAGCTATTTTACACAAGTCAATTTTAATAAAATATTTGTATTTAAAATTTTTGTAACCTTTTAACATTGATATGTAAATCATGCTAGAATTCAATTTTCAAAATTTGTTTTCAGATTGTGTAAAACACGTAATAATTACTATGACTGGACAGAAGATAGTCATGCTCTGAGATCCAATTTATTCTTATACCAAAAGAATAAATTGTACAAATTGGACCCAGTCAATGAGGATTCTTACCTGACATATCACATTGTGAACAATTTCAAATAAATAAGTGATCAAAAGTAGAATCTTGTAGGAAGGATGCTATTTCAAACAACTGATTCCCTCTTCAGAGGTTTTTATTTATTAATTGTCTCTGTGTTTTCTATTCTTGAGATAAAATGTTTTAAAGACGAATGTAATGAGTAGCTGTGTCACACAATAAGGAGAGTTTTACTAATTTAAATAAATCAACTTTATAAAGAAATTTCCCAGGTCATTAGAAAGGTTAACAGAGTAAACTTCTCCTAATGGCTGTCATAATCTTCATCACATTATCTTTATCGCTCTCAATACAGCATCCCTACATAAGAAGGAAGAAGTGTCAGAATTCATAAAGCTCCATGACTTGAGGGAAGAGAATAATATCTAGAATATTAGTGTTGGCGGAACACAACCCAAGGAATATCTACTGACAAGGAGTATGTAAAATAAGAAGACAAATTCAATATAGGGGACTTCAAGAAGTAGAAGTTACTACAAAATTAATTAAACTATTTAAAGGAGCTTAAAATCACTTTACCACCAGAAAAATATTGAGATAGCAGTCAAATAAAAATAAGAAGCCTAGTCTCAAAAGATGTGAATTTTGGACAGTCTCTGCTAGATTACCAGAATTAGAAGATACTACCAACACCTTTGATTTCATTGGTTTTGCTTTTTTTTTTATTTCTGTTGAGATCCATTCCAAATTATAAAAGAGTAAATTGTGTATGCTGAGCAGTGGGATTTATAGTAATTTATTACAATAGAAATAAAACAGTGAAGGCCTCTAGCATTCTCTAGATTTGCTTATCTGACAAATCGATACCCTTGGGTTTGCCTTCCATAAACAGTCTTAACCAAGAAAGTATTTCAAAGAAAGTTATTAACATAAACTATTCTCCTAAGAAGCATCATTTGTCCGTGTCCTGGAGCATCCATTTACTATGATGCTTATAAGGAAAATATACCTGTTCCCCAGGCCTTCAGTCAGCCTAAGTAGCTTCACTCAAAAATTTCTGGGAAATAAGATGACGTGAAGACAGATGCCTTTGCTAATTCTTCTCTTTTGTTGTTATTTTGCATGCGATTCCATTTCTTTATTGTTACAAGTTTTGATCGGAATATACCCATTTTATCCTGAAAATTGAGTAATCCTATCATTAGCACCCAAAATTCTATAGATAAAGTACTTTGGTTTTTTTTTTTTAATATTTTTATTACATATTTTCCTCAATTACATTTCCAATGCTATCCCAAAAGTCCCCCATAGCGCCCCCCACTTCCCTACCCACCCATTCCCATTCTTTTGGCCCTGGCATTCCCCTATATTGGGGCATATAAAGTTTGCAAGTCCAATGGGCCTCTCTTTCCATTGATGGCCGACTAGGCCATCTTTCGATACATATGCAGCTAGAGACAAGAGCTCCGGGGTTCTGGTTAGTACATCATGTTGTTCCAACAATAGGGTTGCAGATCCCTTTAGCTCCTTGGGTACTTTCTCTAGCTTCTCCATTGGGAGCCCTGTGATACATCCAATAGCTGACTGTGAACATCCACTCCTGTGTTTGCTAGGCCCCGGCATCATCTCACAAGAGACAGCTATATTTGGGTCCTTTCAGCAAAATCTTGCTAGTGTATGCAATGGTGTCAGCGTTTAGAAGCTGATTATGGGATGGATCCCTGGATACGGCAGTCTCTAAATGGTCCATCCTTTCATCACAGCTATGAACTTTGTCTCTGTAACTCCTTCCCTGGGTGTTTTGTTCCCAATTCTAAGAAGGTGCACAGTGTCCACACTTTGGTCTTCATTCTTCTTGAGTTTCATGAATTTAGCAAATTGTATCTTATATCTTGGGTATCCTAAGTTTTGGGCTAATATCCACTTATCAGTGAATACATATTGTGTGAGTTCTTTTGTGATTGTGTGATTTCACTCAAATGATGCCCTCCAGGTCCATCCATTTGGCTAGGAATTTCATAAATTCATTCTTTTTAATAGCTGAGTAGTACTCCATTGTTAAATGTACCATAATTTCTGTATCCATTCCTCTGTTGAGGGACATCTGGGTTCTTTCCAGCTTCTGGCTATTATAAATATGGCTGCTATGAACATAGTGGAGCATGTGTCCTTTTTACCGGTTGGGACATCTTCTGGATATATGCCCAGGAGAGGTATTGCTGGATCCTCCAGTAGTACTATGTCCAATTTTCTGAGGAACCGCCAGACTGATTTCCAGAGTGGTTGTACAAGCTTGCAATCCCACCAACAATGGAGGAGTGTTCCTCTTTCTCCACATCCTCGCCAGCATCTGCTGTCACCTGAATTTTTGATCTTAGCCATTCTGACTGGTGTGAGGTGGAATCTCAGGGTTGTTTTGATTTGCATTTCCCTGATGATTAAGGATGTTGAACATTTTTTCAGGTGTTTCTCTGCCATTCGGTATTCCTCAGGTGAGAATTCTTTGTTCAGTTCTGAGCCCCATTTTTTAATGGGGTTATTTGACTTTCTGGAGTCCACCTTCTTGAGTTCTTTATATATATTGGATATTAGTCCCTTATCTGATTTAGGATAGGTGAAGATCCTTTCCCAATTTGTTGGTGGTTTTTTTGTCTTATTGATGGTGTCTTTAGCCTTGCAGAAGCTTTGTAGTTTCATGAGGTCCCACTTGTCAATTCTCGATCTTACAGCACAAGCCATTACTGTTCTATTCAGGAATTTTTCCCCTGTGCCAATATCTTCAAGGCTTTTCCCAACTTTCTCCTCTATAAGTTTCAGTGTCTCTGGTTTTATGTGAAGTTCCTTGATCCACTTAGACTTGATCTTAGTACAAGGAGATAGGAATGGATCGATTCGCATTCTTCTACATGTTAAAAACCAGTTGTGCCAGCACCATTTGTTAAAAATGCTGTCTTTCTTCCACTGGATGTTTTTAGCTCCCTTGTCGAAGATCAAGTGACCATAGGTGTGTGGGTTCATTTCTGGGTCTTCAATTCTATTCCATTGGTCTATTTGTCTGTCACTATACCAGTACCATGCAGTTTTTATCACAATTGCTCTGTAGTAGAGCTTTATGTCCGGCATGGTGATTCCACCAGAGGTTCTTTTATCCTTGAGAAGAGTTTTTGCTATCCTAGGTTTTTTGTTATTCCAGATGAATTTGCAGATTGCACTTTCTAATTCGTTGAAGAATTGATTTGGAATTTTGATGGGGATTGCATTGAATCTGTAGATTGCTTTTGGCAAGATAGCCATTTTTACAATGTTGATCCTGCCAATCCATGAGCATGGGAGATCTTTCCATCTTCTGAGATCTTCTAGAATTTCTTTCTTCAGAGACTTGAAGTTTTTATTATACAGATCTTTCACTTCCTTAGTTAGAGTCACGCCAAGATATTTTATATTATTTGTGACTATTGAGAAGGGTGTTGTTTCCCTAATTTCTTACTCAGCCTGTTTATTCTTTGTGTAGAGAAAGGCCATTGATTTGTTTGAGTTAATTTTATATCCAGCTACTTCACCGAAGCTGTTTATCAGGCTTAGGAGTTCTCTGGTGGAATTTTTAGGGTCACTTATATATACTATCATATCATCTGCAAAGAGTGATATTTTGACTTCATCTTTTCCAATTTGTATCCCTTTGATCTCCTTTTGTTGTCAAATTGCTCTGGCTAGGACTTCAAGTACAATGTTGAATAGGTATGGAGAAAGTGGACAGCCTTGTCTAGTCCCTGATTTTAGAGGGATTGCTTCAAGCTTCACACCATTTACTTTGATGTTGGCTACTGGTTTGCTGTAGATTGTTTTTATCATGTTTAGGTATGGGCCTTGAATTCCTGATCTTTCCAAGACTTTTATCATGAATGGGTGTTGGATCTTGTCAAATGCTTTTTCCGCATCTAACGAGATGACCATGTGGTTTTTGTCTTTGAGTTTGTTTATATACTGGATTACGTTGATGGATTTCCATATATTGAACCATCCCTGCATCCCTGGGATGAAACCTACTTGGTCAGGATGGATGATAGTTTTGATGTGTTCTTGGATTCGGTTAGCAAGAACTTTATTGAGGATTTTTGCATCAATATTCATAAGGGATATTGGTCTGAAGTTTTCTATCTTTGTTGGGTCTTTTTGTGGTTTAGGTATCAGAGTAATTGTGGCTTCATAGAATGAGTTGGGTAGAGTACCTTCTGTTTCTATTTTGTGGAATAGTTTGTGAAGAACTGGGATTAGATCTTCTTTGAAGGTCTGATAGAACTCTGCACTAAACCCATCTGGTCCTGGGCTTTTTTTAGTTGGGAGACTATTAATGACTGCTTCTATTTCTTTGGGGGATATAGGGCTGTTTAGAATATTAACCTGATCTTGATTCAACTTTGGTACCTGGTATCTGTCTAGGAACTTCTCCATTTCTTCCAGGTTCTCCAGTTTTGTCGAGTATAGCCTTTGGTAGAAGGATCTGATCGTGTTTTGCATGTCTTCAGGATCTGTTGTTATGTCTCCTTTTTCGTTTCTGATTTTGTTAATTAGGATGCTTTCCCTGTGCCCTCTAGTGAGTCTGGCTAAGGGTTTATCTATCTTGTTGATTTTCTCAAAGAACCAGCTCCTTGATTGGTTGATTCTTTGGATAGTTTTTCTTGTTTCCACTTGGTTGATTTCGCCCCTGAGTTTGATTATTTCCTGCCGTCTACTCCTCTTGGGTGAATTTGCTTCCTTTTGTTCTAGTGCTTTTAGGTGTGTTGTCAAGCTGCTAATGTGTGCTCTCTCTAGTTTCCTTTTGGAGGCACTCAGAGCTATGAGTTTTCCTCTTAGAAATGCTTTCATTGCGTCCCATAAGTTTGGGTATGTTGTGGCTTCATTTTCATTGAACTCTAAAAAGTCCTTAATTTCTTTCTTTATTCCTTCCTTGACCAAGGTATCATTGAGAAGAGTGTTGTTCAGTTTCCACGTGAAGGTTGGCTTTCTATTATTTATTTTGTTATTGAAGATCAGCCTTAGTCCATGGTGATCTGATAGGATGCATGGGACAATTTCAATATTTTTGTATCTATTGAGGCCTGTTTTGTGACCAATTATGTGGTCAATTTTGGAGAAGGTACCATGAGGTGCTAAGAAGAAGGTATATCCTTTTGTTTTAGGATAGAATGTTCTGTAGATATCTGCCAGATCCATTTGATTCATAATTTCTCTTAGTTTCACTGTGTCCCTGTTTAGTTTCTGTTTCCATGATCTGTCCATTGGTGAAAGTGGTGTGTTGAAGTCTCCCACTATTATTGTATGAGGTGCAATGTGTGCTTTGAGATTTACTAAAGTTTCTTTAATGAATGTGGCTGCCTTTGTATTTGGAGCATAGATAATCAGGATTGATAGTTCCTCTTGGAGGATTTTACCTTTGATGAGTATGAAGTGTCCCTCCCTGTCTTTTTTAATTACTTTGGGTTGGAAGTCAATCTTATCAGATATTAGAATGGCTACTCCAGCTTGTTTCTTCATACCATTTGCTTGGAAAATTGTTTTCCAGCCTTTCATTCTGAGGTAGTGTCTATCTTTTTCTCTGAGATGAGTTTCCTGTAAGCAGCAAAATGTTGGGTCTTGTTTGTGTAGCCAGTTTGTTAGTCTATGTCTTTTTATCGGGGAGTTGAGTCCATTGATATTAAGAGATATTAAGGAAAAGTAATTGTTGTTTCCTGTTATTTTTGTTGTTAAAGTTGGCATTTTGTTCTTGTGGCTGTCTTCTTTTAGGTTTGTTGAGGGATTACCTTCTTGTTGTTTCTAGGGCGTGGTTCCTGTCCTTGTATTGGTTTTTTTCTGTTATTATCCTTTAAGGGCTGGATTCGTAGAGAGATAACGTGTGAATTTGGTTTTGTCGTGGAATACTTTGGTTTCTCCATCTATGTTAATTGAGAGTTTGGCTGGGTATAGTAGCCTGGGCTGGAATTTGTGTTCTTTTAGTGTCTGTATAACATCCGTCCAGGATCTTCTGGCTTTCATAGTCTCTGGTGAAAAATCTGGTGTAATTCTGATAGGCTTGCCTTTATATGTTACTTGGCCTTTTTCTCTTACTGCTTTTAGTATTCTATCTTTATTTAGAGCATTTATTGTTCTGATTATTATGTGTCGGGAGGTATTTCTTTTCTGGTCCAGTCTATTTGGAGTTCTGTAGGCTTCTTGTATGTTCATGGGCATCTCTTTCTTTAGATTTGGGAAGTTTTCTTCTATAATTTTGTTGAAGATGTTTGCTGGTCCTTTGAGTTGAAAATCTTCATTCTCATCCACTCCTATTATCCGTAGGTTTGGTCTTCTCATTGTGTCCTGTATTTCTTGGATGTTTTGAGTTAGGATCTTTTTGCATTTTACATTTTCCTTGATTGTTGTGCCGATGTTCTCTATGGAATCTTCTGCACCTGAGATTCTCTCTTCCATCTCTTGTATTCTGTTGCTGATGCTCGTATCTATGGTTCCAGATTCCTTTCCTAGGGTTTCTATCTCCAGTGTTGCCTCATTTTGGGTTTTCTTTATTGTGTCTACTTCCCTTTTTAGGTCTAGTATGGTTTTGTTCATTTCCATCATCTCTTTGGATGTGTTTTCCTATTTTTCTGTAAGGACTTCTACCTGTTTGATTATGTTATCCTGTTTTTCTTTAAGGATTTGTAACTCTTTAGCAGTGTTCTCCTGCAATTCTTTAAGGGATTTTTGTGCTTCCTCTTTAGTGTCTTCTGCCTGTTTAGCATTGTTCTCCTGCATTTCTTTAAGTGTGTTATTAAAGTCCTTCTTGAAGTCCTCTATCATCATCAGGAGATATGCTTTTAGATCCATGTCTAGCTTTTCCGGTGTGTTGGGGTGCCCTGGACTGGGCGAAGTGGGGGTGCTGGGTTCTGATGATGGTGAGTGGTCTTGGTTTCTGTTAGTAAGATTATTACGTTTACCTTTCGCCATCTGGTAATCTCTGGGGTTAGTTGTTATCGTTGTCACTGTTTAAAGATTGGAGCAGAAGCTGTGTTCCACTCACCAGCAGTCCCAAAATCCTGCGGCGGGGGTCGTGGGTAGCTGGCGGTTGTCAGGCAACCCTGTGCTCCAGCTACCCCGGTGCTGATCCGGCCGGATGAGGCCTGTGGCCCTACTCAGGCCGGTTTCTGCTTCCCTAACTAATGCAGTCTCAGGTCCCGCGCGCAATTGGATTGGAGCAGAAGCTGTGTTCCACTCACCAGAAGTCTTAAGATCCTGTGGCGGGTGTTGTGGGTAGCTGGCGAGTGTCAGCCGACCCTGCGCCCCAGCTGCCCCGGTGCTTTTCTGACCTGATGAGGCTTGTGGCCCTATGTAGGCCGGATTTCTCTCTCCCCAACCAGAGCAGTCTCAGGTCCCGCGTGATTGGACTGGAGCAGAAGCTGTGTTCCACTCACCAGCAGTCCCAAAATCCTGCAGCGGGGGTCGTAGGTAGCTGGCGGGTGTCAGGCAACCCTGCGCTCCAGCTACCCTGGTGCTGATCCGCCGGATGAGGCCTGTGGCCCTACTCAGGCCGGTTTCTGCTTCCCTAACTAATGCAGTCTCAGGTCCCACGCGCAATTGGATTGGAGCAGAAGCTTTGTTCCACTCACCAGAAGTCTTAAGATCCTGTGGCGGGTGTTGTGGGTAGCTGGCGAGTGTCAGCCGACCCTGCGCCCCAGCTGCCCTGGTGCTTTTATGACCGGATGAGGCTTGTGGCCCTATGTAGGCCGGATTTCTCTCTCCCCAACCAGAGCAGTCTCAGGTCCCGCGTGAATGGACTGGAGCAGAAGCTGTGTTCCACTCACCAGCAGTCCCAAGATCCTGCGGCGGGGGTCGTGGGTAGCTGGCGGGTGTCAGGCAACCCTGCGCTCCAGCTACCCCGGCGCTGATCCGGCCGGATGAGGCCTGTGGCCCTACTCAGCAAATACTTTGGTTTTATGTGGAAAAAAAAAAGTGTATGTTGCCTAGGTTGTTGCAAACTTGATACATTAGAAAAGACAATTTTAGTAACTTCTTTTTTTCCTGCTTTTCATTAATTCATTTATATATTCTCTCTACATCCTAATTACTGTCCTCTTTCATCTTCGTCCCCCAAATACAGTCCTTCTCCCTTGCCACACCACCTTCTTTTCTGAGAGGGAGATGAACCCTGGGTAGCTCCCCACCCTTAATGTGTGCTTCTATTTGATGCCTATGATCTTGGAGCTAGAAGATAGCTCAATGGGTTAAGGCCCTTGCTGTCTACACGAAGACCAAGGTTAGTCTGTAGATTCTACAGGTTGGAAGGAGGGAAGCAACATCCTTATGTGGCAGAGTTTTAATCCAGCACCATGGATTCTCTGGCAAGTGATTACATCCAAAGATATGATCTCTCTGGTTGGAATACAGTTATGCCCTTGGTACACACCTTGATTCCCAAAGAGTAATGTCTAATTGAGGGGCAGACAAAGTGACTAATCAGAGAAAGATTTGACAGAAAGAGTCAGAGATAGGATATAACCAAATGTCATGAGAATAGACAGGAAAAAAATTAAAAAAGGCTACTTAAAGAGCAGCAAGAGAGAGAAAGCCATCACAGTTTGGTCGAGTTTGGTCCAATTTGTTTCAGTTGAGTACAGAGCAGTAAAGTTTATGGAGTCCAAAGGCAGACTTTCCAAGCAGAATGGTTCAGTAAGAAGCTGAGAGAAGGGTCGGCTGACACTCGCCAGCTACCCGCAACACCCACCACAGGATCTTAAGACTTCTGGAGAGTGGAACACAGCTTCTGCTCCAATCCAATTGCTCGCGGGACCTGAGACTGCATTAGTTAGGGAAGCAGAAACCAGCCTGAGTAGGGCCACAGGCCTCATCCTGCCCGATCAGCGCCGGGGTAGTGGGAGCGCAGGGTTGCCTGACACCCGCCAGCTACCAACGACCCCCGCCGCAAGATTTTGGGACTGCTGGTGAGTGGAACACAGCTTCTGCTCCAGTCCAATCACGCGGGACCTGAGACTGCTCTGGTTGGGGAGAGAGAAATCCGGCCTACATAGGGCCACAACCCTCTTCCGGTCAGAAAAGCACCGGGGCAGCTGGGGCGCAGGGTCGGCTGACACTCGCCAGCTACCCACAACACCCGCCACAGGATCTTAAGACTTCTGGTGAGTGGAACACAGCTTCTGCTCCAATCCAATTGCGCATGGGACCTGAGACTGCATTAGTTAGGGAAGCAGAAACCGGCCTGAGTAGGGCCACAGGCCTCATCCGGGCGGATCAGCGCCAGGGTAGCTGGAGCACAGGGTTGCCTGACACCCGCAAGCTACCCACGACCCCCGCCGCAGGATTTTGGGACTGCTGGTGAGTGGAACACAGCTTCTGCTCCAGTCCAATCACGCGGGACCTGAGACTGCTCTGGTTGGGGAGAGAGAAATCCAGCCTACATAGGGCCACAACCCTCTTCCGGTCAGAAAAGCACTGGGGCAGCTGGGGCGCAGGGTCTGCTGACACTCGCCAGTACCCACAACACCCGCCACAGGATCTTAAGACTTCTGGTGAGTGGAACACAGCTTCTGCTCCAATCCAATTGCGCAGGACCTGAGACTGCATTAGTTAGGGAAGCCTAAACCGGCCTGAGTAGGGCCACAGGTCTCATCCGGGCGGATCAGCGCTGGGGTAGCTAGAGCGCAGGGTTGCCTGACACCCGCAAGCTACCCACGACCCCCACCGCAGGATTTTGGGACTGCTGGTGAGTGGAACACAGCTTCTGCTCCAGTCCAATCACGCGGGACCTGAGACTGCTCTGGTTGGGGAGAGAGAAATCCGGCCTACATAGGGCCACAAGCCTCATCAGGTCAGAAAAGCACCGGGGCAGCTGGGGCGCAGGGTCGGCTGACACTCGCCAGCTACCCACAACACCCGCCACAGGATCTTAAGACTTCTGGAGAGTGGAACACAGCTTCTGCTCCAATCCAATTGCACGCGGGACCAGAGACTGCATTAGTTAGGGAAGCAGAAAACCGGCCTGAGTAGGACCACAGGCCTCTTCCGGCTGGACCAGCACCGGGGTACTGTCAGCTACCCACGACCCCCGCCGTAGGATTTAGAAACTGCTGGTGAGTGGAACACAGCTTCTGCTCCAATCTTTAAACAGTGACAACGATAACAACTAACCCCAGAGATTACCAGATGGCGAAAGGTAAACGTAATAACCTTACTAACAGAAACCAAGACCACTCACCATCATCAGAACCCAGCACCCCCACTTCGCCCAGTCCAGGGAACCCCAACACACAGGAAAAGCTAGACACGGATTTAAAAGCATATCTACTGATGATGGTAGAGGACTTCAAGAAGGACTTTAATAACACACTTAAAGAACTACAGGAGAACACTGCTAAACAGGCAGAAGACACTAAAGAGGAAGCACAAAAATCCCTTAAAGAATTGCAGGAGAACACTGCTAAAGAGTTACAAATCCTTAAAGAAAAACAGGATAACATAATCAAACAGGTAGAAGTCCTTACAGAAAAACAGGAAAACACATCCAAACAGATGATGGAAATGAACAAAACCATACTAGACCTAAAAAGGGAAGTAGACACAATAAAGAAAACCCAAAATGAGGCAACACTGGAGATAGAAACCCTAGGAAAGGAATCTGGAACCATAGATACGAGCATCAGCAACAGAATACAAGAGATGGAAGAGAGAATCTCAGGTGCAGAAGATTCCATAGAGAACATCGGCACAACAATCACGGAAAATGTAAAATGCAAAAAGATCCTAACTCAAAACATCCAAGAAATACAGGACACAATGAGAAGACCAAACCTACGGATAATAGGAGTGGATGAGAATGAAGATTTTCAACTCAAAGGACCAGCAAACATCTTCAACAAAATTATAGAAGAAAACTTCCCAAATCTAAAGAAAGAGATGCCCATGAACATACAAGAAGCCTACAGAACTCCAAATAGACTGGACCAGAAAAGAAACACCTCCCGACACATTATAATCAGAACAACAAATGCTCTAAATAAAGATAGAATACTAAAAGCAGTAAGAGAAAAAGGCCAAGTAACATATAAAGGCAAGCCTATCAGAATTACACCAGATTTTTCACCAGAGACTATGAAAGCCAGAAGATCCTGGACGGATGTTATACAGACACTAAAAGAACACAAATTCCAGCCCAGGCTACTATACCCAGCCAAACTCTCAATTAACATAGATGGAGAAACCAAAGTATTCCACGACAAAACCAAATTCACACATTATCTCTCCACGAATCCAGCCCTTCAAAGGATAATAACAGAAAAAAACCAATACAAGGACAGGAACCACGCCCTAGAAACAACAAGAAGGTAATCCCTAAACAAACCTAAAAGAAGACAGCCACAAGAACAAAATGCCAACTTTAACAACAAAGATAACAGGAAACAACAATTACTTTTCCTTAATATCTCCTAATATCAATGGACTCAACTCCCCGATAAAAAGACATAGACTAACAAACTGGCTACACAAACAAGACCCAACATTTTGCTGCTTACAGGAAACTCATCTCAGAGAAAAGGATAGACACTACCTCAGAATGAAAGGCTGGAAAACAATTTTCCAAGCAAATGGCATGAAGAAACAAGCTGGAGTAGCCATTCTAATATCTGATAAGATTGACTTCCAACCCAAAGTCATTAAAAAAGACAGGGAGGGACACTTCATACTCATCAAAGGTAAAATCCTCCAAGAGGAACTATCAATCCTGAATATCTATGCTCCAAATACAAAGGCAGCCACATTCATTAAAGAAACTTTAGTAAATCTCAAAGCACACATTGCACCTCATACAATAATAGTGGGAGACTTCAACACACCACTTTCACCAATGGACAGATCATGGAAACAGAAACTAAACAGGGACACAGTGAAACTAAGAGATATTAGGAATCAAATGGATCTGGCAGATATCTACAGAACATTCTATCCTAAAACAAAAGGATATAACTTCTTCTCAGCACCACATGGTACCTTCTCCAAAATTGACCACATAATTGGTCACAAAGCAGGCCTCAACAGATACAAAAATATTGAAATTTTCCCATGCATCCTATCAGATCACCATGGACTAAGGCTGATCTTCACTAACAAAATAAATAATAGAAAGCCAACCTTCACGTGGAAACTGAACAACACTCTTCTCAATGATAACTTGGTAAAGGAAGGAATAAAGAAAGAAATTAAGGACTTTTTAGCGTTCAATGAAAATGAAGCCACAACATACCCAAACTTATGTGACGCAATGAAAGCATTTCTAAGAGGAAAACTCATAGCTCTGTGTGCCTCCAAAAGGAAACTAGAGAGATCACACATTAGCAGCTTGACAACACACCTAAAAGCACTAGAACAAAAGGAAGCAAATTCACCCAAGAGGAGTAGACAGCAGGAAATAATCAAACTCAGGGGTGAAATCAACCAAGTGGAAACAAGAAAAACTATCCAAAAAATCAACCAATCAAGGAGCTGGTTCTTTGAGAAAATCAACAAGATAGATAAACCCTTAGCCAGACTCACTAGAGGCCACAGGGAAAGCCTCCTAATTAACAAAATCAGAAATGAAAAAGGAGACATAACAACAGATCCTGAAGACATCCAAAACACCATCAGATCCTTCTACCAAAGGCTATACTCAACAAAACTGGAGAACCTGGATGAAATGGAGAAGTTCCTAGACAGATACCAGGTACCAAAGTTGAATCAAGATCAGGTTAATGATCTAAACAGCCCTATATCCCCCAAAGAAATAGAAGCAGTAATTAATAGTCTCCCAACTAAAAAAAGCCCAGGACCAGATGGGTTTAGTGCAGAGTTCTATCAGACCTTCAAAGAAGATCTAATCCCAGTTCTTCACAAACTATTCCACAAAATAGAAACAGAAGGTACTCTACCCAACTCATTCTATGAAGCCACAATTACTCTGATACCTAAACCACAAAAAGACCCAACAAAGATAGAAAACTTCAGACCAATATCCCTTATGAATATTGATGCAAAAATCCTCAATAAAGTTCTTGCTAACCGAATCCAAGAACACATCAAAACAATCATCCATCCTGACCAAGTAGGTTTCATCCCAGGGATGCAGGGATGGTTCAATATACGGAAATCCATCAACGTAATCCAGTATATAAACAAACTCAAAGACAAAAACCACATGGTCATCTCGTTAGATGCGGAAAAAGCATTTGACAAGATCCAACACCCATTCATGATAAAAGTCTTGGAAAGATCAGGAATTCAAGGCCCATACCTAAACATGATAAAAGCAATCTACAGCAAACCAGTAGCCAACATCAAAGTAAATGGTGAGAAGCTTGAAGCAATCCCTCTAAAATCAGGGACTAAACAAGGCTGTCCACTTTCTCCATACCTATTCAACATTGTACTTGAAGTCCTAGCCAGAGCAATTCGACAACAAAAGGAGATCAAAGGGATACAAATTGGAAAAGATGAAGTCAAAATATCACTTTTTGCAGATGATATGATAGTATATATAAGTGACCCTAAAAATTCCACCAGAGAACTCCTAAGCCTGATAAACAGCTTCGGTGAAGTAGCTGGATATAAAATTAACTCAAACAAATCAATGGCCTTTCTCTACACAAAGAATAAACAGGCTGAGTAAGAAATTAGGGAAACAACACCCTTCTCAATAGTCACAAATAATATAAAATATCTTGGCGTGACTCTAACTAAGGAAGTGAAAGATCTGTATAATAAAAACTTCAAGTCTCTGAAGAAAGAAATTCTAGAAGATCTCAGAAGATGGAAAGATCTCCCATGCTCATGGATTGGCAGGATCAACATTGTAAAAATGGCTATCTTGCCAAAAGCAATCTACAGTTTCAATGCAATCCCCATCAAAATTCCAAATCAATTCTTTAACGAATTAGAAAGTGCAATCTGCAAATTCATCTGGAATAACAAAAAACCTAGGATAGCAAAAACTCTTCTCAAGGATAAAAGAACCTCTGGTGGAATCACCATGCCGGACCTAAAGCTCTACTACAGAGCAATTGTGATAAAAACTGCATGGTACTGGTATAGTGACAGATAAATAGACCAATGGAATAGAATTGAAGACCCAGAAATGAACCCACACACCTATGGTCACTTGATCTTCGACAAGGGAGCTAAAAACATCCAGTGGAAGAAAGACAGCATTTTTAACAAATGGTGCTGGCACAACTGGTTGTTAACATGTAGAAGAATGCGAATTGATCCATTCCTATCTCCTTGTACTAAGGTCAAGTCTAAGTGGATCAAGGAACTTCACATAAAACCAGAGACACTGAAACTTATATAGGAGAAAGTGGGGAAAAGCCTTGAAGATATGGGCACAGGGGAAAAATTCCTGAATAGAACAGTAATGGCCTGTGCTGTAAGATCGAGAATTGACAAGTGGGACCTCATGAAACTACAAAGCTTCTGCAAGGCTAAAGACACCATCAATAAGACAAAAAAACCACCAACAGACTGGGAAAGGATCTTCACCTATCCTAAATCAGATAAGGGACTAATATCCAATATATATAAAGAACTCAAGAAGGTGGACTCCAGAAAGTCAAATAACCCCATTAAAAAATGGGGCTCAGAACTGAACAAAGATTTCTCACCTGAGGAATACCGAATGGCAGAGAAACACCTGAAAAAATGTTCAACATCCTTAATCATCAGGGAAATGCAAATCAAAACAACCCTGAGATTCCACCTCACACCAGTCAGAATGGCTAAGATCAAAAATTCAGGTGACAGCAGATGCTGGCGAGGATGTGGAGAAAGAGGAACACTCCTCCATTGTTGGTGGGATTGCAAGCTTGTACAACCACTCTGGAAATCAGTCTGGCGGTTACTCAGAAAATTGGACATAGTACTACCGGAGGATCCAGCAATACCTCTCCTGGGCATATATCCAGAAGATGTCCCAACCGGTAAAAAGGACACATGCTCCACTATGTTCATAGCAGCCCTATTTATAATAGCCAGAAGCTGGAAAGAACCCAGATGTCCCTCAACAGAGGAATGGATACAGAAATTATGGTACATTTACACAATGGAGTACTACTCAGCTATTAAAAAGAATGAATTTATGAAATTCCTAGCCAAATGGATGGACCTGGAGGGCATCATCTTGAGTGAAGTAACAGAATCACAAAAGAACTCACACAATATATATTCATTGATAAGTGGATATTAGCCCAAAACTTAGGATACCCAAGATATAAGATACAATTTGATAAACGCATGAAACTCAAGAAGAATGAAGACCAAAGTGTGTACACTGTGCACCTTCTTAGAATTGGGAACAAAACACCCAGGGAAGGAGTTACAGAGACAAAGTTCGTAGCTGTGATGAAAGAATGGACCATTTAGAGACTGCCGTATCCAGGGATCCGTCCCATAATCAGCTTCTAAACGCTGACACCATTGCATACACTAGCAAGATTTTGCTGAAAGGACCCAAATATAGCTGTCTCTTGTGAGATGATGCCGGGGCCTAGCAAACACAGGAGTGGATGTTCACAGTCAGCTATTGGATGTATCACAGGGCTCCCAATGGCGAAGCTAGAGAAAGTACCCAAGGAGCTAAAGGGATCTGCAACCCTATTGTTGGAAATACCTGATGTACTAACCAGAACCCCGGAGCTCTTGTCTCTAGCTGCATATGTATCGAAAGATGGCCTAGTCGGCCATCAATGGAAAGAGAGGCCCATTGGACTTGCAAACTTTATATGCCCCAATATAGGGGAATGCCAGGGCCAAAAGAATGGGAATGGGTGGGTAGGGAAGTGGGGGGCGCTATGGGGGACTTTTGGGATAGCATTGGAAATGTAATTGAGGAAAATATGTAATAAAAATATATAAAAAAAAAAAAAAAAAGAAGCTGAGAGAAGCCCATTTAAATCAGTCAGCTTGGAGAGGAGTTTGACTCAGAACAGCAAAGTTGAAATAGCTAGTCAGAGTTCAGAAAGAGCAAAAAAGGTTGAGTTTATTCAGCAGTAAAGCTCAGAAGTTGAAGCCTTCTAGGTCAAGGTTTGCAGGCTGAGCCTGGAAGTTGAAGCCTTCAAAATCTAGGCTTATAAAATATTAGATTGTAGAGAGGCTAAAAGTTTCTAACCTAGGCCTAGGATAGTTAGATAGAAATGCTCTGGGCTCTGCCCAAGCCTTGTGTATATAAATCTTGGGCATGGCTCTCATCTCATCCCTCCATCTGACTAAATAAAATCAAAATTACTTTTACCCTTAAGTTGTTAGATGGCCTCTGCATTAGTGTACAGATGTGTATACCTGGCTACATTATATAACATCACCCTTAACATTAGCTTCTAGAAGACAACTGAAGAGCAAATTGAACATAGACACATTATTTCACGCATAGCCCTTGTGTCATAGGTGCTTTCCTTCAAAGAATAGCTGAGAAATAATTCAGAAATAATGGACCCACAGGGCTGACGTGGGTTTTTAGTGGCTTACTTGGCTGAGCCCATATAAGATATAATTTTGTGAGATAGGAGGGGCTTTGTCAGATAAGAAAATTTGGAGCTAGAAATGTAACTCAGTTCGCCAAGGACCTAGCTTCTTTGCAGAAATCCATGGCTTCAATACCAAGGTCTACAAACCCACTCATGATGGTACACAACTGTAGTAAACATACATGGGAACAGGAAGCTGGACGACTAGAAGTCCAATCTTACTGCAGCTGCCCAAGTAGTATGAGCTAGCCTGAAACACGTGTGAGCCTATCAAAACCACCAAGTAAAAGGAAGAAAAAGACAGTAAAACAAAAAATTCCAATGAAAATACAACACAACAGAAAATTATCAATACATTTATTTCAATATTACATCAATAAGATTATAATTTTATAATTGTGGTTTAAATTAATGTTATTAAATACTAAGTTGCATACAAATTTCCCAAATTAAAAGTTAGTCCTCAATTTTATTAGTAATAAAATTAATTCTATGAATACCAATACTTACTTCTAAGGAAAGATGAATGGTATATTTCAAAAAAAATATTATTTTAAATGCAAAGACTACTTTATAAAGTTACTCTCAAAATGGCCATATTTCTTTATAGTATATTGTGAGATTTTAAATATTTATTTCTAATTTTTACTGCACATTATGTGTTTGTAATGTTCTTTCCCTCTTTCCAACTCCTCCCAGATGCGCCTACTTCATAGCTACTTGACTTTCTATTCTTTCTCATTCTTAAAAATACATTTAAAAAAATGTACATAAAACAAAACAAAACCAACAAACAAAACCATGAAATTGACCCAACTAAAACAAATAACAACTAAGTTGTCCATTTTTTCTTGGCCATCTACTCTACTGCCTGCCCAGGGATTGAGCTGATATTCCATTATCATTCCACTGACAAAAGCTGATTTTCCTCCTCTCAGAAGCTATCAATTGAAAATAACTTCCTTTTATTTTAGGATAGAATGTTCTGTAGATATCTGCCAGATCCATTTGATTCATAACTTCTGTATTACATACACTAGCAAGATTTTGCTGAAAGGACCCAGATATAGCTGTCTCTTGTGAGACTATGCCGGGGCCTAGCAAACACAGAAGTGGATGCTCACAGTCAGCTATTGGATGGATCACAGGGCTCCCAATGGAGAAGCTAGAGAAAGTACCCAAGGAGTTAAAGGGAGCTGCAACCCTATAGGGGGAACAACAGAATGAACTAACCAGTACCCCGGAGCTCTTGTCTCTAGCTGCATATGTATCGAAAGATGGCCTAGTCAGCCATCACTGGAAAGAGAGGCCCATTGGACTTGCAAACTTTATATGCCCCAATACAGGGGAATGCCAGGGCCAAAAAAATGGGAATGGGTGCGTAGGAAAGTGGGGGGGGGGTTATGGGGGACTTTTGGGATAGCATTGGAAATGTAATTGAAGAAAATACATAATAAAAAAATATTAAAAATTAAAAAAAAAGAAAATAACTTCTTAGTTAAGGTTAGGGCCTTCACCAATCGACGATTTTGTTTGGTTTAGATGTGTGCAGGCTTGTGCCTGTTGTCATAATCTATATAAACTAATACATGCATTATCCCTGCCACAAATGGAAAATGGTTGAAGTTATCCATCTCTGCATAATGGAATATTTCTCCCTCTTCTGGGTAGTTTCCAAGTCTAGAGGCAATGAGGATATCCTATCTATACCTTAGTGTTCCAAACTTACTTATTCTGTTTCCTCATCTCTGTGTTAATTAAAATTTATTGTAAGAAAAAGGTTCTCTGATGCGTGTTCAGTGATGCACCAATCTATAGGTATAGCATTATATCCTTCAGAGTTGCTTAACAGCTGTGCTTATTAAGCAGAAAAATAAGAGTAGATACTTTCCTAGTGCTCATGATGTAGCTGGTCTTAGGTCTTGTCCTCAATAATGGTGACGACTATAGGTTTAATTTCATTGAATGGGACTTGAATAAAAGCAAAAGGTGGTTGTTTATTCCACTTCCGTTTTTTGTCACTATTGCATCAATTTATCTTGCAGGCAGGACAGTGTTTTACTTCCCACAGCTTAACAGGGTGATACTGATGAGTACATTTCTATTCCTTTACTATATATTATGTTACAGCATTATGATGCTTAGCCCACAGTGGTGAGGCTTCTAGATGAGCACCATCTTGGTTTCTCCATCTTTGAGGTCATAAGTATATAGTATTTTCATCACCAGACTCTTACAATCAGGTTGTGAAAGGTATTTAATAATGTTGTCATTAGCTGTTGATGTTTGAGGGCATTATGGATCCCCTGTAGTCAATGGCCCTAAAAGATATAACAAATTCCTAATACTGGGGAATTATTCAGTAGCATATGATATCTAGTTGGGGCATTGTCTCGTCTCCATATTACATGCATGTATGATCATAACTTAGGAACCTTCTAAAGTAGTAGGTTTCCATATGGCTTTTACTAAGGTCTTTAGTGTTAGTTATCCCTCTCAGTATTCCTTCCTCTCCCTCCCTTCACATCCTCCTCCCCACTCAATCTCTCTATTCTAATTTCCCCTTTAAAACACAACAATAGGTATATTCGGGATACTCACATTTTAAGGAAATAGAAATTGGAAATTTAAGTAAAGGAAAGAAGTATTCCCCGAAAAGGGGGGGGGGAAGGGAACAAAAGAAAGAAAGAAAACGGAATTTGAAACTTTAGGATGCATTTGGAAATTATGCTATGTTAAGGTCCTAGCACCAACAGACTCTCTTCTGTATATGTGACCTTGCCAGTTATGGGAAGTTGGGTAATTAGCAGTTTTCTGGGTATGAACTCCCCTTGTATTGAGCAGGACTTAAGTCCAATTAGGCATAACATGATACAAAAAAAAAAAAGTACAAAATTAAGCTTTTATTATTTTAACTTTTTTTGTTTTGATATTGAGACAAAGTCTTTTTTTATAGGTCGGAATGTTCTGGAACTCAACATCTACTTGCTTTGTTTTCCCTGAGTTGGGAAGACAAGAATGCCAAACACAACTTGCTTTCCACTAAGGTAATATTTTTCTACATTAAAAATAGCTCAGTAATACATATTCTTTTGTTAATAGAGAAGTAACCACTAAACTGCACTTTGGAAATAATAGAATTGTTATGTTTTGTTTAAAATTTACAAGAACTGTCATTTAATATAAACCTTTCTGGCTAAGTGATTTTAGACAAAAGTATAAAGAAAAAACAATTGGTCAAACAATGCAATTGACTCTCTGCCACCTGCTGGAAGGAATAGAGAACTACATGAAATAATTTATTTTTCATTTGGTATATGCTTAAGCATAGCCAGGAAAACAATGTGTAATTTAATGCAAAAAAAAGTGTATGAATACTATTATCAATATTATATTACAACACTAAAAAGAAAATAAATGAATACACATTAAAATGCAATTTTACTTCACTTGTTTATTTCACATATACAAAGAAAAGAGTATTTGTGATTACCTTGAACCATTAGTAGTACTTGCATATCTTGACTTTAAAATTTACCTTACATCTCTGATATTATCAATTTTATTTTCACTGATAAAATATCACATAAACTGTTATTTGAATATGTGAACTATTAGTTCTTTATAAATGCCGAATGCCATTTATATACTGTTATTGTTCACTTATATTTTGAATTTTAATAGAAAATGTTTCTTGAATTTCCACATGTATCAATTTTAGAGCAACTGCAGTAGAGGCAGAGGAATGGCCATAGCTAATGTTATTAATATTACTTATAAGAGGAAAACTCACAGCACAGCATCCACAGCAAGAATATAAGCACGTCTCTCAAACTGACCATTAAAACTATTTAACATAAATCCAAACTCCACATACAGGTTGTCTCCTTACATCATGCCCTGATTTGGGAACAATCAGATACTCCACTTCAAGACAGACTCACAAATCTGACATTATAATTTTTTGATGATTTAAAAACCTTTAAACCTTGAAATGACTGGCATGTATAATTTCAGTAAATTAGCAACTAATTAATACTTAAATGTATGGAGTAAATATAGATGCTACATAATACCAGAACATTTTGAATTCTCTAATTAGTTTTCTTGCTGTGTATTGGCCTTCAGAATGGAGAGAATTTTTCTAAGTTCTTGGATCATCATATAAAGTATTTAAAAAAATGAAAGTAACTCCTTGTGGAGAACTAAAACAATGTACATAAAGATGGGTAATGAAAAATGACAGCTTAAAGAGAACATTCTGTTTTCTAGAAAGGACATGGCAATTGTGTTCATGAACTCATAGTAACATTGCTATCTATATGAGATTTGCAAAATATCAGGTCAACCAGATCAGTCCCACAGAGATTGAGGAACTATAGGCAGTTGATAGATGCTAGGGGAGGTCAAGGGCTTTTAGCTTGTGTGTATAAGTATTGGTAAGGCTCCCAACTATCCAGGGGTTCGCCACAAGCCCATGCAAAGATGAACAGCACTTATTAGACTCAAAGAACATTTTTTTTTAAAAAGAGACTACATAAAGCTGGAAGGGAGTCAAGGTGGACTTGGAGAAAGACAACAAGGGTGTGTGTTTTCATTTTACATTATGAAATTCTTAATGATATGAGAAGACTTATTATGGTGTAAATGCAAGGAAAGCCTGCCAGTGTAAAAGAACAGCACTGCATGCCAGAGAAGTGGCTATGAGGACCAAACTGAGCAAAGTACAGAAGAGCAGCAAACATTGTTTCCTGCCCTTTCCTATCCAGTATTTATGTCACTGTGATGCCATTCGCCTATTCAAACATATATAGAAAGGAGAGAGGGGAGAAATTATGGGCTATCTGAGTCTAGACAATCAAAATTGCATGCTGCTGCAGCTGAATCTGACACGCCTGCTGACTGTCCACCAACACACACCGGCTGGATCCGTTCTTGCTGACATGTTAATTGGCTGCTCTGTGTGTGGGAATTTCTTGCTGCACATGCTCTGGAAGATACCTTCTTAAAGTGACTTAGTTGATTTGGTTAAATTGTTTCCATGAGTTTCAGATTTGAAAATCCAAACTGAAAATGTTCCATTCTTTTAATCACATATCTATCTGTATTCTTGACTCGCTTCCATTTTATGCTTTAATAATTTAGCACAATGCAAAAATGTAAAAGCTTATTAAACACCTTTATTTAAGATATAAATGGAAATGAAGTGTATGTTTGGATTTTGTTTTTTACTTCATGAAATTTGGATAAATTCTGAGCTTTGTCCTATAGTTTTATATATTTATAGGTGCCACATGATTTTTCTCTGTTGCTTTGTGCAGAGTTTTGGAAGCATGCTCTCCACATGGCAAATACTACTCTTTCCTACAAGAAAATGGGATCTAATTTTATCATTCTAGAACTTTCAAATGCAGCAGAAATCCATCTAAAGGACATTGTAATTTCCTAGTTATCTATATCATAAATACAAACTCCTAGGTTTGCTTCTCAAATGAATGGTTTTTCAGAATCATTTTTTCAACTCTCCCATACCCACAGAGTTAATGTTTCACTTTTTTCCCCACTGGAAAATTCAAGTTTTCAGAAATACCATGCTTACAAGCTACTAACACCATGCCATGAGTTATTTCTCTAGAAAACAAGAAGATTCACAATTGTCAAACTTCATTTTTAATCTAGACCACTTCAACATCGGGAATATACAAAGGGATGATTGCTGAAATTGTCTAATCTTAAGCACATATATAATTGTATATCCACTCAATATACATTTCCTCAATATCATGTGTAGATGAATGAAAATACCCAGAATCTTTGTGAAAATACAGCCATGTTGTGTGCTTTTCCCATCATTGCTGATAGGTTAAAAGAGGAAGTAGATTATGTGTTGAATCACACATGCCAGCTAGGCCAATGAAAGAAACTGTCTCAAACAAGAGATATAGCAAGACTGTGGACTGAGAAACTGGATTAACTGACTGTGCCCTCTGACTTTCATTGTGGGCCATGGGCAGACTAACTGCACTCCTAGGTCTCTTCAGTAGGGGGTGCACCACACACACACACACACACAGCTAGAGAGAGAGAGAGAGAGAGAGAGAGAGAGAGAGAGAGAGAGAGAGAGAGAGAGAGAGAGAGAGAGAGAGAGAGAGAGAGAGAAAGGCTCTCATAATACATTCAGGTATACTTACACATAGACATTCACACACACACAGGCATGGTCACAGGTAAACACACTCACATGCATGAACACATGCATATACAGGGGTGTTTATCTGTCTGTTCCTCCTGTGCTGAAGCAGTGAACCTGAATTGTTGTTACCTTTCAAATGTCAGATAAGGAGTGAGTTCTGTATAACCCAGTTAGGCATTAAACTACACAATATCCTTTGGCTCAAAATGCTCTGAAAAAAATGATTTTGTTTGACTCTCGAAAGCAATGATGTTCAAATTTGAAAATGTTTTTCTATCAAAGTGGATACAAAATTTGTTCCCAATAACTTCTTGCAAAATTCCACTTTCTCAGACCACGTATGGTTGCCTGATATATTTAAAATCCAGATTATTAAGTAGGGCATCGACAGCGATCCCTGTGGTTCAAGGCCAACCTGGTGTACATAGTGAGTATGGCAGCCTGTGAATCCCAGGAAAATCAGAACTGTACAGAGAGACTTTGTCTCAAGCAAACAAAAAAAGCAAGCAAACAAACAAATAAACAATAAATACCTCTCACTAAATATAGGGTTCCCTATTAATATTTCTAAACCATTAAGGGGTTACTTCATTTTCATTTTGTAATCAAGGCTAACTCTACAGCAAGAGTCATTTTGTATGTAATGATCAAAATTGGATTAATTTGTGAAATGTCATTCTTGGAAAGGCTCACTTATTTTTAGAGAAGTCCAATAGTGTCTATGGAAAATTTTCTGTATTCCAGTTAAAGAATCATTTTTTCAACCTTACTTCTTTCTTCTCTTCTGAAACAGAATGATCACTCCATACTTCATTCTTAATTAGAAGCATGAATCATATGCTGATCACTTTTAATAACTTAAACTTTGACTTTCTAAATGTACATAATAACTTTTTAAATATATATTATACATAATAACTTAATTTATAGGTCTATGCATTCAGTTTGTGTTTTATGTGTAATATTGAATTTTCATGGATGCTTTAATTTAAATTATGTTAATCACTCTATCTGTGAGTGTAGATTATATTATACATCTTACATTAACATTATCTATTTCAAAATTATGCAAACATATCGGTTGATTTTTGTGTATATTTTGAATTTTATCCTATGTTTAAAACACAAAAATTTGTCTCTAATTCTCAATCAGTTTAATTTCCTAAACAAAATTAAGATAAAAAATATTAGGAAATATTTTAAAGAAATTTAGCATTTAAACACAAGGGTTCTTTCTTTCACTGTAGATTACAAAGAATCCTATTACAAGGCTGGAGAGATGTCTCTGTAGTTAGATTCCTTGATATACTGACTATGTTGGTATATTCCTTCAGTTCAAGCACTCAAAAGGAAGAAGCAGTCAGGCCATTCTGAATTTGGGTCCACCCTGGTCTACATAGTGAATAGCTGTCATACAATGCTAAAGAGTGAGACCTTGTCTAAAATAATGATAGCAATAACATACTTTATTATCCCTTTTGTTGTTGTTGTTGCTGCTGCTGCTGCTTCTGCTGCTGCTATTATTCTACCAAAAGTTAAACTCTTGGTATGCACAAGGGTCTGTGACTCCATCTCCATCTTCTGGTTTCTCAGTCACCTTTACATTCTCTCTCTCCCTCTCCTCTCCATTTCTGTATCTGATTCTTTCTCTTTGTCTCTGTCTCTGTCTCTCTCTCTTTCTCTCTCTCTCACACACAAACACACACATGCACACACACTACGATAAATCTTTTAATACCTGCAACATTTCTCTTAATATAAATGGAATATTTTTCATTTTTCTTAAAGCAATTATGATATGAACAACACATTGCTTAAGTGCAGCTGTCATCGATGGTCTTCATTTTACAAAGATAACTCAGTTCAAATTACCTTTTCTTTGCTCTTCAGAACTCTGAAGGTCTTATTCTACTAACACCAAGTACTCTTGTAAAAGCTGACTCTGCAATGTGAGAAAATTTAGCATTCTTTTTGTTTTATCGGTTGTGTGTTTCAAACGTTCAATATTTTGAACATGATGTGTCTAGGTGTAAATCTTTTGATTATTTTTTCTTGGTTTCCTTAAAAGCCATGGGAATATGTGCAATTATGTGTATCATCAACCGTTAGAAATTTAAGCCATTATTTGAATAAACGACGTATCCTGGTATCTAATTCTTCATGAATTCGTTAAGTCTCTTTTTGTAAAGATACAGGTAACACTGATTTTATTCCATGAATAACTGTTGAAATTTCTGTTTATTAATTTTTATACCTTCTGGTATAATTTTAAGTGCACTGATTTTTTAATTTGCATTTTAGTAAATCTATCTAAAACAAATCTACTAATTTCTTCTTGGAAAATAAGTATCTAGTATATCCTATCTCTTCACAACTTATTTTAATTTATTTTACTTGTGTATATATTTGCACCCCTGTGAAGATATATGTGCATATAAAGTGCATGTATGTACCTGCAGTGTCCCCAAGAAGGGCTGGAGAACAGGAGGCTTTGAGACCCAAGATGCAGGAGCAGGGAGTGTATGGATACTAGGAAGAGAACTCAAGTACCCACTTATGCAGGATTTGGTCTTAATTACTGAGCTCTCTCTTCAATTCCACATCTTTTCGTAATATTTTATTGAATAATGGGAATTTCACATAACGAACCCCAGGTACCCTCACTTCCATATTCTTCCTGATGTGCCCCCTCTCGGGTCCTCCTACCCCCCCCCCACAAAAAAGATACAAAAGGAAAAAAGTTTTGTGTTGCCTACTTACTCATTGGAGCATGGTCAAACTCACAATGCCAGCCCCTTAAAGAAAACTGAGTCCTTCCCAGCTACACCCCTGACAGAAGCTGTCAGCTGTGTCAGCATCCTTATCACAATTTTAAAGATTTCTCTTCAGTAACATTCTGTCTAGGCTCTTACTTTGGGGGATGGTAATAGATGTTGTCACAGAAACCTTCTATGCTACTCTTTCTCAACTAAGTGACTGAAGTCATCAACACCATGGGAAAAGTAGCTTTCATGCCCTTTTATTAGCAGACAATTTGAGTACAGATCATGGTTTTACACATGGTTTCTGGTGACAATACAGACCATAGACATCCATATGGTCTCTAGCATCAATATGTGTCACAGATTTTAGTAAGGTCTCCAGTGGCAGTACAGACCATAGATATCAACAAGGCCCTCTCTGCTGCTGCGTGAACTTTGGACACAATCACAGCCATCACATGGCAGACCAAGCCATTCATATCAACATGTGCCCTGGACAAAGCATCACCTTCTGACACAATGATGGCCTTAGGGATCAGCCCAGACCAGGGACATCCACAAGTCCTTCAGTTATAACTCAGTTTACGGACATCAAAGGGGCTACTGACTACTGCAGGATCACAGACACTCATAGGAACTTCCAGCTTCAACAAATCCTGGGGCAACAGACCATGTAATCCCACATTTTTGTTATAAACTTATAATTAAAGGCTTTAAAATTGTATCAATTTTGAAATACAGTATATTGGAAACATTAATGCATTTATGATAAACACTGTCAGTCATTGTTTTATAAATCACAGTGTTATTTAAGGAAACATGAATAAATATGTTTATACTATACAAAATAATTATTTCTTATAGTTACACAATTGTGCATGTTCTGGTACCAGTGGAGGAAAATGTAAGAATGACATTTTGCAGCATAAAATGCCAGGATTAGTGAGACAGCATGGGTCATAGAGATGCTATAGAGGATTTCTATCTGAGATGCCACAGGAGGAACAACACTCCCTTCTACATACAACTCTGCTGTTTATTTATCATCGAACCTAACCATCTTGTAATGAGTTTTTAAAATTTAGGTCAAAACTCTATTTTATCTCTATAAACAATAATGATTTTCACTAGATTTACAATTCTGTGTTCAATTTTTCACTTTCTTCATTTTTTGTAAAGTTTTATTTTATTTTTATTTCAACTTTTACACTCCATATTCCATTCCCTGCCCCCATCCACATTCCGACTGCTCCACATCCCACACCTCCTTCCTACCCAACCCTGTCTTCATGTGGATGCCTCCACACCCACCTCATCTCCAGTCTCTTGAGGGTTAGGTGCATCATCTCTGAAGGAACACAGACCTGGAAGTCCTCTACTGTATGTGTGTTGGGCAGGGGTGGGGGACACATATCAGCTGGTGTATGCTGTCTGTTTGGTGGTTCAGTGTTTGAAAGATCTCAGGGGTTCAGATTAATTAAGTCTGCTCGTCCTCCTACAGGGTCGCCCTTCTCCTCAGCTTCTTTCAGCCTTTCCTAATTCAACAGCAGGGGTCAGCTGTTTCTGTCCATTGTTTGAGTACAAATATCTTTCATTTGCTTGTTTCTTTTGGAGGGCAATCATGATAGATCCCGTTTTTTTGAGCACATGATAGCCTCCTTAATTGTGTCAGACCTTGGGACTTTCCTTTGATCTGGATCCCACTTTGGGCCTGTCTCTGGACCTTCTTTTCCTCTCCATTCCCATCCTTATAATTCTTTCAGACAGGAACAATTATGGGTCAGAGGTGTGACTGTGGGATAGCAACCCCATCCCTCACGTGATGTCCTGTGTTCCTGCTGGAGGTGGGCAATATAAGTTCCCTCTACCTACTGCTGGCCATTTCATCTAAGGTCCCTCCCTTTGAGTCCTGAAAATCTCTCACCTCCCAGGTGTCTGGTGCATTATGGGGGTATCCCAACCTCCTATTTCCTGAGGTTGCCTGTTTCAATTCTTTCTGCTGGCCCTCAGGGCTTCAGTCCTTTCCCCTCATCCAATACCAGATCAAATTCCCCTCTCTGCCCCCATATCCATTTGTACTGGTTGTACTATGTCCAGTTTTCTGAGGAATCACCAAACTAATTTCCAGAGTGGTTGTACCAGCTTGCAATCCCACCAACAATGGAGGAGTGTTCCTTTTTCTCCACATCTTTGCCAGCATCTGCTGTCACCTGAGTTTTTGATCTTAGCCATTCTGACTGGTGTGAGGTGGAATCTCAGGGTTGTTTTGATTTGCATTTCTATGATGACTAAGAATGTTGAACATTTTTAGGTAATTCTCGGGCATTTGATATTCCTCAATGGAGAATACTTTGTTTAGCTTTGTACTCCATTTTTAATAGGGTATTTGATTCTCTGGAGTCTAACTTCTTGAGTTCTCTGTATATATTGTATATTATCCCTGTATTGGATGTAGGATTGGTAAAGATCTTTCCCAATCTGTTGGTTGCCTTTTTGAACTATTGATAGTGGCCTTTGCCTTACAGAAGCTTTGCAATTTTATGAGGTCCCATTTGTCAATGCTTTATCTTAGAGTATAAGCCATTGGAATTCCATTCAAGAAAATGTCACCCGTGTCCATGTGTTCAAGGCTCTTCCCCACTTTCTTCTCTATAAGTTTCAGTGTATACCTGGTTTTATATGGAGGTGTTTGATCCACTTGGACTTGAACTTTGTACAAGGAGATAAGAATGGGTTGACTTACATTCTTCTACATGTTGACTGCCAGTTGAAATAGCACCATTTCTTTAAAATGCTGTCTTTTTCCCACTGGATGGTTTTAGCTCCTTGGTTAAAGATCAAATGACCACATATTAAAAGATCAAATATGTGGGTTCATTTCTGGGTCTTCAATTCTATTCCATTGATTTTTCTGCCTGTCTCTATATCAGTACCATACAGATTTTGTAATTATTGCTCTGTAATGTAGCTTGAGGTCAGGGATTATGATTCCACCAGAAGTTCTTTTATTGTTGAGAATTATTCTTGCTATCTCTGGTTTTGCATTAGTCCAAATGAATTTGCAAATTGCTCTTCCTAACTCTATGAAGATTTAAGTTGGGATTTTGATGGGGATTTCATTGAATCTGTAGATGACTTTTGGCCTTCACAATAGTCACAAATAATGTTACATACCTCACTGTGACTCTAACCAAGCAAGTGAAAGATCCATATGACAAGAAATTCAAGTGTCTGAAGAAAGAAATCAAAGAACATCTCAGAAGGTGAAAAGATCTCCCATTCTCATGGATTGGCAGGATTAATAGTAAAAATGGTGTTTGTGCTCTTAACCACTGAGCCATGTCTTCAGCTCAGGACTGTGGTAGACCTTGTCCTCTTAGGTAGATCTTCTATACAACCGAAAAGAATTTGGTACCAAAGATAGCAAAGGCTTTCTGCTCCTTGTCTGAAACCTCAAGTCCAGCCTAGGAGCTGGAATGCAGCTGCAAAAGGACATTTCTCATATGTGAGAGTGGTAAGCCCATGTTAGAGACTCCAGAATGCATACACAGGAAGCCGGATGAACCACTGGGATAAGAAGCTAGACTGTATTCCAGGGTCACTGGGTGTTCCTTATGAATAGCATGACAACATCATTTAGCTTTCATTTTGTCTAAAGGAGTCAGTGAATATTAGTCATGTGGTTCTACAAATAAATATTCTTATATAGAAATAGGGTCATTGCAAGTATAATTATTTAGGATGAAGAATTGCTTATATAAACTGAACCCTGTTATATATATTTTTGTTTATAATAGTTTCTCATCATTCTTTTCAGTTTCTTAAGTCTTTCAGAGATTCCAACTCAAATCCTGTTGTTTTTGTCAATAAGCCTATAAATAACTACATACATACATACATACATACGTCTTAAACTAATCATGAGAATCACTATATCTGTCTCTGGTTATATACAGAACACTGAGTTAACTTCAGTATTTCACTGTAAAATTTACTACCCACACAGTTTGTATTACATTTGCTTATATGTCATAGAGGTAACCATATAAAGCACTCTCTCTCTCTCATATATATATATATATATATATATATATATATATATATATATATATATCTGCTTTAGGTCTTTAAAAGGAAATTTAAATGCAAGAGATTATGTCAAGGTATCCCATCTTCCAATTGGGCAATAGATCCTGACTTTAAGTTAGGAAGGTCAGCAAATTACTAAAAGGTCAATGTGAAAAATACCTCCTGTAAGTTCTGCTATATTCTGCATTTCTAAAGGCACCTAGGGAATATTATGAGGTCTGTTTAATTAATTTAAGAACAATTACACAAGATAGGATCTGATGGGTGAAAGGTTCCATCTGTTAAGATTTATAAACTAAATAAAACATGCTCATCTTTTAATGATTAATCTTCACCAACTCCTTCTTCATTAAATAGGTTTTGTATCTGAGGAAAAATGTTTTCTTCAGTTCTTCTTTCTGCAGTATTTAACAGGTATTAAAACTCAAATTATAGACTTTATCTTGGATTATAAAGCAAACTAAGTCAGATCTTATCAATTTAAAAAGTAGAGATCTTTGTCCCCAAACCAGACCAACAAGTTACAAGGCTCCCAGAGCAACAGTGGGCCTGTCAGAAGGTATTTTCCACTTGAGTAAGCTCCTGAAGCTTCTGAGTTTTTGTTTTCCAGCCTGGTGTATGGCTCTTCCTTGATGTGTCATGTTTAAGCATTTTTTCTCCAGTTTTCTTCAACTCCCTTTGGCCTTGATTAATGGCTTGACTTAGCATTGGAAACAACTTTCCTCTTGACTCCTGCATAGTCCCTGTCACATAAACTCCTCTTCTGATCCTTGGCAAGAACTTGCTGCTGTACACTTTCCTTTTTCTAATGCTTCCCCAGGGATCCATTTTGTTCCTTCAGCCTGCTGCAATGCTACCCTTTGCTCCCCCCGTCTGGCAAATCTCATCATTATGGGTAGACTTAGAGTTGAGGGTTGCTCCATCATGTTACCCACTGATCTTGACACGGTCAACTTGTTCATTTTACATACACCTATACTTTCAAGAAATATTTAATTAGATCTTAATAATTTTCAGAGATACAGACTGTTAGGATATAGGGTTGTGCAAATTTTTGGTTTTTTGGCCCACAAGTGTCTTCTAGGAAAACAGGATTAAAAATTAAAAAATAACAACAAAACAAAACAAAAACAAGAAAATATATATATAAGAAAACCATAAAACAGCTTGGTCACTATTGGCTTCACCCTCCTCTAACCCCACTGTACATGTTCAGTTAATTGGCAAGTTATAACTGGCTCGAGCATCACTTAAATCTCATTATATTATAGTGATTACTTTTGAATAAGTTATATGTATTTACTTATTTACTCTTTCACTTACACATTCAACACTGATATGCTGTACTACTATGTATCAGAACAAAGACATGGGTTGATGTTAAGAATAAAAACCTGTAGTTGAAGTATTGAATAAAGTTAATAGAAAGACAGCTATTAAGATGAATAAAAGCCAGGCAAGGTGGCGCATGCCTTTAATCCCAGCACTTGGGAGGCAGAGGCAGGTGAATTTCTGAGTTCGAGCCAGTCTGGTCTGCAAAGTGAGTTCCAGGACAGTCAAGGCTACACAGAGAAACCCTGTCTTGAAAAACCAAATATATATATATATATATAAATGTAGGAATTCAAGAAATGAAAACCTGTGTTATATAAAGGGATATTTTGTATATTAAAGATTATTACAGAATTACCTAACTTGTTTTGATGTTGTCATGATATTTTGCAGTCTTTATGTGTTTATATTTGACATTTAAGAAACCTTCACCTATACATGTAAATACAGTATACTTTTTTTGAAACTAAGAAAACTATATATAATTAAACTTTTATAATACCTTTAAGTATTCTTACTTGACTGATGTGAAAATATAGTATATTTCGTACAAAAATTTTTTCAGCATTGCAAATTTTATCTGAGTCAACTTTAGAGGATCCAAACCCATTTCTAAATCTTGTGGACATAGCAATCTGAAGCATTGATAAAGCAAACAAATTTTATTAATGTTTAATGCTTATCACATCATTTATTTGATATTGAGCAGTATGATTTAATTCATACCCATTGAACTACTAAGTATATTCTGCTGAATACTCTTAAGTTCATTCTCCTCTCAACACCAGTCACTTTCATAAGCTACACAGAGCTAGGACTTCCTGGCCATGATTGTAATCTATTTTGGTTTGGGCTTGCATACGTATTGTGTCATAACCACTGTGAGTCTGTATGTTCAGTTTCCCTGCTGTGTACAGAACACATTGTTTCTATGCAGTTTATTCCCTAAATGTTTTTGTCTTCTTGCTGTGCAATGCACACTTCAGAAATCCCTTTTTTTTCCTACTAGTAGTTTCTAGCATGCCTTTACTTGTTACTATAGCATGTGGTATAGTTATAGAAATTCATTTATGATCACTCTATAGTATCTGCATATAATAAAAAAAGAATGGGATTAAAATTTCCTATAGGATGAGTGCTCCAAACTCTCATATTCTATACACCTTGGCTAGTCATGAGCTCTATGTAGATTGCCATCTATCTCAATTAGAAGATTCTTTAATGAGGTTAAGATATTCACTAATCTCAGGATAGAACAATGTTTCACTAAGAGTTGATTTACTACTATATTTCAATTCTGTCTCAGACACTCCAATGATGCCATGTCTACAATTCTCCATAAATTCGATTAGATGATTAATGTTTCCCTTCTGAGCTGCAACTCCCACATTGTAGTGCTATAAAAGGTATCAGTTTTGTTAACCTTCATATGGAGTGGCAGTCATTCTTTCCAAGCCATTTTTCATTTTTGTCTTCTTGCTGTGCAATGCACACTTCAGAAATCCCATTTTTTTCCTACTAGTAGTTTCTAGCATGCCTTTACTTGTTACTATAGCATGTGGTATAGTTATAGAAATTCATTTATGATCACTCTATAGGATCTGCATATTCCTTTGCCCTTACTAGATTTTCATATGTAGTTTTTGAGAATATATATTTATGAATAAAGACTTATAAGTATAAAATATTCAGAATAATTACTTAACAAATATTATTATTTATTTTATTCCTATATTTGTATATTTCACTGAGTCGTAAAAGTTTATGACATTATAATAAAATATTAACAGTAACATTTCTCACTGACTTATATCTACTTATTCACATGGAAAGAACTATCAAAGATAAGACTTTCCAACAGCTTCTACTTTGATACAATTTTATATAATTTTAATTCATTCATTAATGAAATTGCTGTTATAGGAATGTCTTGAAAATCTAGATGCAGCTCATAAAAGTCTAGACTGGTAATTATTCTTTCATTGTTTCTGTGAGACTGACCTCTTATGAGGAGGACAGGTAGGCAGGTGTTCTCTTACAAGCTTGGATATTTCTTTTACAATTTCATGCAAGCATATGACTATGTACAACATTCAGAGATCTGGTCCATTGTAGCCTGACTGGTCCTCCATTGTACCATATATGTCAGGGTATGTATATTTTAACTCTATTGTACATTTCATGGCTATGTATGCCACATAGAGAAATTAATACAGTATTGTTTGTGTAGATGTCTTTTTTGTTTGTTTGTTTGTTTGTTTCAAGACAGGGTTTCTCTGTGTAGCCCGGCTGTCCTAGAACTCACTCAGTAGACAAGGCTGGCCTCAAACTCAGAAATCTGCCTGACTCTGCCTCCCAAGTGCTGTGATTAAAGACATGTGCCATCATGCCCGGCGTATAGATGTCTTTAATAAATATCAAATATTTATATATGTTCAGTATTTCAATACCTACTAAGTTCCCATATATGCTTTTTTTCCCTTGAGATAGAATTTCAAAATGCCTAATCAAATCTATACTTAATATGCATTTTTGGCACTATTGTTTTACAATTGATTTCTATTTAGGTACTGTTTGCAATATTAAATCTTTTTATTATTATTGTGTATTTATTTCATTTACATTTCCAGTGCTATCCCAAAAGTCCCACACACCCTCCCACACCCACTCCCTCACCCGCCCACTCCCAACTCTTGTCCCTGGCGTTCCCCTGTACTGGGGCATATAAAGTCTGCCCTACCAATGGGCCTCTCTTTCCACTGATGGCCAACCAGGCCATCTTCTGATACATATGCAGCTAGAGACACGAGCTCTGGGGTGGGGGGGTACTGGTTAGTTCATATTGTTGTTCCACCTATAGGGTTGCAGATCCCCCCAGCTCCCTGGGTACTTCCTCCAGCTCCTCCATTGGGGGCTCTGCAATCTATCCAATAGCTAGCTGACTGTGAGCATCCACTCCTGTGTTTGCTAGGCCCCACCATAGTCTCACAAGAGACAACTATATCAGGGTTGTTTCAGCAAAATCTTACTAGTGTATGCAATGGTGTCAGCGTTTAGAGGCTGATTATGGAATGGATCCCCGGGTATGGCAGTCTCTAGATGGTCCATTCTTTCATGGCAGCTCGAAATTCTGTCTCTATAGCTACTTCCATGGGTGCCTTGCTCCCAATTCAAAGGAGGAACAAAGTATTGACACCTTGGTCTTCATTCTTCCCAAGCTTCATTTGTTTAGCAAATTGTATCTTATATCTTGGGTATTCTAAGTTTGTGGGTTAATATCCACCTATCAGTGAATACATATCATGTGAGTTCTTTTGTGATTGAGTTACCTCACTCAGGATGATCCTCTACAGGTCCAACTATTTGCCTAGGAATTTCATAAATTCATTCTTTTTAATAGCTAAGTAGTACTCCATTGTGTAAATGTACCACAGTTTCTGTATCCTTTCCTCTATTGAGGGTCATCTGGGTTTTTTTTCAGCTTTTGACTATTATAAATAAGGCTGCTATGAACATAGTGGAGCATGTGTCCTTCTTACCATCTGGAACATCTTCTGGATATATGCCCAGGAGAATTATTGCAGGATCCTCCCGTAGTATTATGTCATTTTTTTGGTGGAACTGCCAGACTGATTTCCAGAGTGGTTGTACAAGCTTGCAATCCCACCAAAAATGAAGGAGTGTTCCTCTTTCTCCACATTCTCACCAGCATCTGCTGTCACCTAAATTTTTTTATCTTAGCCATTCAGATTGGTGTGAGGTAGAATATCAGGGTTGTTTTAATTCGAATTTTCCTGATGATTAAGGATGTGGAACATTATTTCAGATACTTCTCAGCCATTCAGTATTCCTCAGGTGAGAATTCTTTCTTTAGCTCTGAGCCCCATTTTTTAATGGGGTTATTTGATTTTCTGGAGTCCACCTTCTTGAGTTCTTTATATATATATATATATATATATATATATATATATATATATATATATATATATTAGATATTAGTCCCCTATCTGATTTAGGATTGGTAAAGATCCTTTCCCAATCTGTTAGTGGCCTTTTTGTCTTATTGACAAAAGGTGTCTTTTGCCTTACAGAAGCTTTGCAATTTTATGAAGTCCCATTTGGAGATTCTTGATCTTTCAGCACAAGCCATTGTTGTTCTATTCAGGAATATTTCCCCTGTGCCCATATCTTCAAGACTTTTCCCCACTTTTTCCTCTATAAGTTTCAGGGTCTCTGGTTTTATGTGATGTTCCTTAATCCACTTAGATTTGTCCTGAGTACAAAGGAGATAGGAATGTATCAATTCTCTTTCTTCTACATGATAACGGCCAGTTGTGCCAGCACCATTTGTTGAAAATACTGTCTTTTGTTCCACTGAATGGGTTTATTTTCCTTGTCAAAGATCGAGTGAACATAGGTGTGTGGGTTCATTTCTGGGTCTTCAATTCTATTCCATTGGTCTACCCTTTTGTCACTATACCAGTACCATGCAGTTTTTATCACAATTACTCTGTAGTACAGCTTTAGGTCAGGCATGGTGATTCCACCAGAGGTTCTTTTATCCTTGAGAAGAGTTTTTGCTATCCTACGTTTTTTGCTATTCTAGATAAATTTGGAGATTGCCCTTTCAAATTGGTTGAAGAATTGAGTTGGAATTTTGATGGAGATTGCATTGAATCTGTAGATTGCTTTTGGCAAGATAGCCATTTTTACAATGTTGATCCTGCCAATCAATGAGCATGGGAGATCTTTCCATCTTCTGAGATCTTCTTTAATTTCTTTCTACAAAGACTTGAAGTTCTTATCATACAGATCTTTCACTTCCTTAGTTAGAGTCACACCAAAGTATTTTATATTATTTGTGACTATTGAGAAGGGTGTTGTTTCCCTAATTTCTTTCTCAGCCTGTTTATCCTTTGTTTAGAGAAAGGTCATTGACTTGTTTGAGTTAATTTTATATCCAGATACTTCATTGAACCTGTTTATCAGGTTTAGGAGTTCTCTGGTGGAATTTTTAGGGTCACTAGTATATACTATCATATCATCTGCAAAAAGTGATATTTTGACTTCTTCCTTTCTAATTTGTATCCCCTTGATCTCCAATTGTTGTCGAATTATTCTGGCTAGGTCTTCAAGTACAATGTTGAAGAGGTAGGGAGAAAGTGGGCAGCCTTGTCTAGTACCTGATTTTAGTGGGATTGGTTCCAGCTTCTCAACATTTACTTTGATGTTGGCTATTGATTTGCTGTAGATTGCTTTTATCATGTTTAGGTATGGGCCTTGAATTCCTGGTCTTTCCAAGACTTTTTTCATTAATGGGTGTTGGATTTTGTCAAATGCTTTCTCCACATCTAACAAAATGACCATGTGGTTTTTGTCTTTGACTTTGTTTATATAATAGATTATGTTGATGGATTTCCATATATTAAACCATCCCTGCGTCCCTGGAATGAAACCTACTTGTTCAGGATGGATGATCATTTTGATGTGTTCTTGGATTCGGTTATTGAGAATTTTATTCAGTATTTTTGCATCAATATTCATAAGGGAAATTGGTCTGAAGTTCTCTATCTTTGTTGGGTATTTCTGTGGTTTAGGTATCAGAGTAATTGTGGCTTCAAAGAATGAGTTGGGTATAGTATATTCTGCTTTTAATTTGTGGAATAATTTGTGAAGAACCGGAATTAGATCTTCTTTGAAGTTCTGAT
The DNA here is from genome assembly GCF_978045245.1 of Mus caroli. Classification (NCBI taxonomy): domain Eukaryota; kingdom Metazoa; phylum Chordata; class Mammalia; order Rodentia; family Muridae; genus Mus; species Mus caroli. The sequence continues at coordinate 117,324,360 of NW_028227258.1, read as the reverse complement.
AGAACTCTGCACTAAACCCATCTTGTCTTAGGCTTTTTTTTGGTTGGGAGACTATTAATGACTGCTTCTATTTCTTTAGGGGATATAGGCCTGTTTAGATCATTAACCTGATCTTGATTTAACTTTGGTACCTGGTATCTGACTAGAAACTTATCCATTTCATCCAGGTTCTCCAGTTTTGTTGAGTATAGACTTTGTAGAAGGATCTGATGGTATTTTGTTTTTCTTCAGGATATGTTGTTATGTCTCCCTTTTCATTTCTGATTTTGTTAATGAGGATGCTGTCCCTGTGTCCTTCAGTGAGTCTGGCTAAGGGTTTATCTGTCTTGTTGATTTTCTCAAAGAACCAGCTCTTCCTTTGGTTGATTCTTTGAATAGTTCTTCTTGTTTCCACTTGGTTGATTTCACCCCTGAGTTTGATTATTTCTTGCCATCTACTCCTCTTGGGTGAATTTGCTTCCTTTTGTTCTAAAGCTTTTAGGTGTGTTTCAAGCTGCTAGTGTATGCTCTGTCTAATTTCTTTTTGGAGGCACTCAGAGCTATGAGTTTCCCTCTTAGAAATGCTTTCATTGTGTCCCATAAGTTTGGGTATGTTGTGGCTTCATTTTCATTAAACTCTAAAATGTCTCTAATTTCTTTCTTTATTCCTTGACCAAGGTATCATTGAGAAGAGTGTTGTTCAGTTTCCACGTGAATGTTGGTTTTCTATTATTTATGGTGTTATTGAAGATCAGCCTTAGTCCATGGTGATCTTATAGGATGCATGGGACAATTTCAATATTTTTGTATCTGTTGAAGCCTGTTTTGTGACCAATTATATGGTCAATTTTGGAGAAGGTCCCGTGAGGTGCAGAGAAGAAGGTATATCCTTTTGTTTTAGGATAAAATGTTCTGTAGATATCTGTTAAATCCATTTGTTTCATAACTTCTGTTAGTTTCACTGTGTCCCTGTTTAGTTTCTGTTTCCAGGATCTGTCCATTGGTGAAAGTAGTGTGTTGAAGTCTCCCACTATTATTGTGTGAGGTGCAATGTGTGCTTTGAGATTTACTAAAGTTTCTTTAATGAATGTGGCTGCCCTTGTATTTGGAGCATAGATATGCAGAATTAAGAGTTCCTCTTGGAAGATTTTACCTTTGATGAGTATGAAGTGCCTCTCCTTGTCTTTTTTAATGACTTTGGGTTGGAAGTCGATTTTATTAGATATTAGAATGGCTACTCCAGCTTGTTTCTTCATACCATTTGCTTAGAAAATCGTTTTCCAGCCTTTCATTCTGAGATAGTGTCTGTCTTTTTCCCTGAGATGTGTTTCCTGTAAGCTGCAGAATGTTGGGTCCTGTTTGTGTAGCCAGTTTGTTAGTCTATGTCTTTTTACTGGGGAGTTGAGTCCATTGATATTAAGAGATATTTAGGAAAAGTAATTGTTGCTTCCTATTATTTTTGTTTTTAAAGTTGGTATTCTGTTTTTGTGGCTGTCTTTTTTTTTTTTTGGTTTTTCGAGACAGGGTTTCTCTGTATAGCCCTGGCTGTCCTGGAACTCACTTTGTAGACCAGGCTGGCCTCGAACTCAGAAATCCGCCTGCCTCTGCCTCCCAAGTGCTGGGATTAAAGGCGTGCGCCACCACCGCCCGGCTGTGGCTGTCTTTTTTTAGGTTTGTTCAAGGATTACTTTCTTGCTTTTTCTCGGGCGTGATTTCTGTCCTTGTATTGGTTTTTCTGTTATTTTTCTTTTAAGGGCTGGATTCCTGGAAAGATAATGTGTGAATTTGGTTTTGTTGTGAAATACTTTGGGTTCTTCATCTATGGTAATTCAAAGTTTGGCTGGGTATAGTTGCCTGGGCTGGCATTTGTTTTCTCTTAGTGTCTGTATAACATCTTTCTAGGATCTTCTGGCTTTCATAGTCTCTGGTGAAAAGTCTGGTATAATTCTGATAAGCCTGCCTTTATATGTTACTTGACCTTTCTCCCTTACTGCTTTTAATGTTCTGTCTTTATTTAGTGCATTGGTGTTCTGATTATTATGTGTTGGGAGTAAATTCTTTTCTGGTTCTTGTATGTTCATTGGCATCTTGTTCTTTAGGTTTGGGAAGTTTTCTTCTATAATTTTGTTGAAGATATTTGCTGGCCCTTTAAGTTGAAATCTTCATTCTCATCTACTCCTATTATCTGTAGTTTTGGTCTTCTCATTGTGTCCTGGATTTCCTGGATGTTTTGAGTTAGGATCTTTTTGCATTTTGCATTGTCTTTGATTGTTGTGCTGACGTTCTCTAAGGAATCTTCTGCACCTGAGATTCTCCTTTCAATCTCTTTTATTTTGTTCCTGATGCTCGCATCTATGATTCCAGATTTCTTTCCTAGGGTTTCTATCTCCAGCTTTGTCTCACTTTGAGTTTTCTTTATTCTGTCCACTTCCCTTTTTATGTTTTGGATGGTTTTGTTCATTTCATCACGTTTTTAGTTGTGCTTTCCTGTAATTCTTTAAGGACTTCTACCTCTTCAGCAGTGTTCTCCTGTATTTCTTTAAGTGAGTTATTAAAACCTTTCTTGATGTCCTCTACCACCATCATGAGATATTATTTTAAATCTGAGACTTGCTTTTCGGGTGTGTTGGGGTATCCAGGACTGGCTGAGGTGGGAGTGTAGGTTCTGATGATGGTGAGTGGTCTTGGTTTCTCTTCGTAAGAATGTTATGTTTGCCTTTCACCATCTGGTAATCTCTGGAGTTAGTCGTTATTGTTGTCTCTGGTTGGAGCTTGTTCCTTCTCTGATTCTGTTAGCGTCTATCTGCAGACCTGAGGGTCTAGCTCTCTCCTGAGTCTCAATGGTCAGAGTACTCTGTACAGGCAAGCTATCCTCTTACAGGGAAGGTGCACAGATATCTGGCATTCAGTCCTCCCTCCTGGCTGAAGATTAAGGCCTAAAACAGGGCCTGTCCCAGAAGCTGTTAGCTTCTGTAGTCCACATTCTCACCTGTGCAGACTAGTCTTGGTGGTATCCGGGAAGGAAGATGGCTCTGGTGAATGCTCAGGAGAATCCCTCCCGGGCAGGGTGGACACCTCTCCTCTGGCAGGGAAGGTACAGGGATGGCTGGAGCCGGATATGGAGCCTGCCTTAGAAGCTCTGTGGCTCCTGCCTGACCCAGAAGCTGTTAGCTTCTGTAGTCCACACTCTCCCCTGTGCAGACTTGTCTTGGCAAGATCTGGGAACCAAGATGTCTCTGGCAGATGATCTGGCAATGACTTCCTGGGGGACGCCTCTTCTCTAGGAGGGAAGGTGCCCAGATGTCTGGAGCTCGAAACAAGGTTTGCCACAGAAGCTCTGTGGCTCCTGCCTGTCCCAGAAGCTGTTAGCTTCTGTAGTCCACACTCTCACCAGTGCAGACTAGTCTTGGTGGGATCTGGGAAGGAAGATGGCTCCTGTGGATGCTCCGGTGAAGCCCTCCCCACAATATTAAATCTTAACTGCTGTGTTGAAATTAAAATTTATTTTAAGTCACCTATCAAAACATCATAGAATAACCTGGTTTTGTTATTATTACTAACTTATAAAAATTAAGTTTTAGTAAACTATTTTTTCTAAACAAAATTTGTCTTTGTAGTTATTAGTTGTGTGACTAATGTCATTGGAATTTTCATGGGAATTACATTAAATCTAATTCCCATGAAAACAACACTCTAAAAGCACATGTCATGCTATTTCAGTAATCCGGTAATTTTCACAATATTTATTCCTCAAATACAGGAAAATGGAGACCCTCTCTATTATATAGTACCTTGAATTTTATTTTTGAGTGTTCTAAACTGTTTATTCTGTAGGTCATTCATATACTTTGTAGGAATTTATTCCTACATAGTATATATAGTCAGGTAGAAAGTGTTGTGATTGTGACACTATCCCTAAATACTTTCTCAGAAAATTTATTATTAATATACATGAATGCTAATTTTTGTGTGATGATTTTTCATTGTACAACTTTACTAAAATCAGTGTTAAATCTAAGAGTTTTCTTTCAGATATTTTCAGAGAGAATTTCTTATAAGCATCACTTGTCAATAGAAAAGTTAATGGCCAATAAGCTAAAACGGAAAATAAGATAAGGAACATCTATAGAGATAGAAAGAATTCTGAGCAATAATCAGAGACAGGTGATTCTGCTGAGGACACTGAGGAGAGGGTCAAAAGCCAGCCATGCAGCTGAATTCAGATTAGAATAAAAAGAAGTTTCATCAGAGAATGCTGAGGAGACAGATGTAAACTAGCACATTACTGAACTTGGGTTAGAATATAAAGAATAATAAGTTAAGAGCTAGTCAAAGAACAAGTCATAACTTATGGCCTAGGAATTTATTAATTAATAATTGGGATCAGATTTGTTATTGGTGCAAATTAAGTGGTTGGGAGAAAAAACTAGATTTTATAATTATAGAATCTATTCATTACAAAATTGTGTCATGTTTAATGGCAATAATTCCAATTCTTCCTTTCATATTGTTTAGATCTTTCTCTTGCTTTGTGGTTACAGCCTAGAGCAAAATATTGAATGAAAGCAGAGATAACTGCCCTCCCTTACCACCTTTAGAAGAAATGCTTTCAGTTTTCTTCCAGTTAGTATAATATCACCTGTGTGCTTTTCATGTCTTGCCTTCATTGATTTGATGTATATTCACTCTATTCCTAGTATTTCCAGGATTTTCAATCTGAGCCAAATTTTCCAGGTGACTTTTTTGCATCTGTTGAGATGATCATGTGGCTTGGGTCATTAACTTCATTGCTATGTTGATCAACATCTATTGATTTGCACATGTTGATCTTTGTATTCTAGAATAAAATATCTTTGCACATGATGCATAAAGTAGTGAATGTATTTTATAGTTGAGTTTGGATGTGTTTGGTTGAAAATTTCTGCATCTCATGTCATCAGGTAAGTTTGTTTGAAGTTTTCTTATTTGTTTATGTATCCTTTCTTATATTGTTAGCAGTTTAGTATTGTGAATCTGTAAATATTGATTCACAGAATGAATTTAATACATGCCCCCATCTGTTTCTGCAACAGTTTAAGAAATGTCAGGTTAGAAATCATCCTGGATTTCTAAAACCCAAACCTATGGTGTCTATAAATCTATTAATGTCAAATTAAAATTATCTTATGGACCAAGTTTATATTTTGGACCTATTTTGTTTTACTTTATTTCAAAATGGATTTTAAAATGAAAGTTAATTTCATCCCTTATAGCAAAATAACATGATCTTTAATTATAATTGTATTTGATTTTCTACCTTAATCATATAGAAACATCTGGAAACAAAGCAACAAAAATTGCCTGAGGCAATCTCAATGAAACCCTAACTATGAACATGAATAGTTTTTCCACATAATAAAAATGAAAGAAATTGTATAATATGCAAATCACAATTCTGTCCCCTTTTTACATTGCTGAGTAGATCCTGAGAAGATACTTTAATGGAAAGCTACTGTCACCCTGGTAATTTGGTGAACCAAAGGATACCTCCCCTATACACGTTTTTATCTTCTGAGCATGACACAAGGTCAAGCTGAGACAAAAGAAAACTCTTATAATCTTCAATTGCTTTAGTATTTCTCTAAAGAATAAAATAGAGGTTATCAAAATCTAGTTTAAATAGAAGCACTGAAAGAGGAAAATGGTGTCTGTTCCTGGTGACAAGTGAGTCTTCTACAAGGGAATAATTAATTGTTTGTCTGTATAAAACAGCAGGAGTTCACTTAGACAAATAACCCACATTTATAAGTAGTTGTAAGTATCAGTGAGATAAACTCACTAGCAACTGCTAATCTGAGAATAAAGATGATAATAATAGCTGTAAACATTCCTCAGCTTCAGACCTGCTCTCTCTGGATTTTCTTTGCTATAAACAGAAGCATAGCAGCTTCAGGATGAGTACAAAATTCTTTAAAATTTGATATAAAATTACTTTTCAACATTACTGTGCTTAACTTTAAAAGAGAAAATATGAAAGAATTGAAAATACTAACATTTCAAAATAGGGTATGTTTATAAACACAGGAGATATACAAATATCAACTTTTGTGAAATTTTGCAGAGTGTTCTATGGTTATTTTGCCAAATTTAAATACAAATTGCTAATAAGTTCAGGTTTCTTAATTCTTTTCATGAAATCATACATGTTTAATTTGATCATCCTATGTATGTGAGTATATATGTCATCATTATTTAAAGATATGTATTCATTTTCAATAATAGGTAGACACTTGTAGCTATCTGCCTCCTGGAAGTTTTCTCAGTGGTCTTCGTTAATATTTTCTTGTCTTCACTCACAATTTCCTCATTGTTTAATTGCCTCCTTTCTTTCATTTGTACTAATTAGGCTGCATTCTATTTGGCAGACTAGCCTGAATTGTGTCACCAAGGTAAAGTTTCTTTAAAAAGGGCCAGCTATGGAGTATTGGCATTGCGATCATTACTGACTTGGAATGCATCTTCAAAACTAGATTTAAATATAGGAGAGCCCAAGAGTATACAAAAATGTATATCTCAACTTATTAGAACAAAATCCTATTCTCTTACTTTTTTTTTACATAGTAAAACCATCTGTGAGATCTGAGATAACATAAGAAACATTTATCAGTTGTACAAAAGTTTTGTGTTATTAAAAACTTTTAAATTTTGTTTTATTCTGTCTCTTCTTTTAGCCATGATTATAAGGAATGATAATGTAATTGGATAAAACTAGTGCCATTTGGTGGACAGATTGCTTCAAAAATTGTAGGACACTGCCATCTCTTAGGTTGACTTGTAGAGTTTTGTAAGCTGATCATACTGGTGGATTTGCAGCCATATGTGGAGGTTCTCCTGGAAGACAAAACAGGGAACTTTGCCTCTAGCAAGGAAGTTAAAATTTCCTAAGCATGTGTCCTCTGTGTGAAGCAGCAATTCTTCAGGGTAAGGCAACATTCCAATTCCATTACATGTTGATATCAAGATGTTACTGTGTCCTGAGAGACGGCTGTCAAACTGTTGCTGGGAAGTGGCCATTTAGAAGAACAGATGGAGATAAACAGGCACAAGAGAATATGGACAGTGTCCAGGTCTTAGATGAGTAGAATCATGAGCTCAACTTAGCAAATAACTCAGGAAATACTATCTGATGGGGAGGTGAGACGTAGGTTATCTTTAGTTAAACTATAGACAATGCGATGAAAAAATAGCATAATACATCTCAGTTACTGATTCTGCCATCTAGTAGGTTATCTAGTCATCTAGTCAGAGCTAAGAAGTAGCTATAAAACAAATCCAGTCTTAAATCATAAGTGCAGTTGCCTGTAAAAAAATCCATAAATAAAGATATATACAAAAATAAGCTGGACATTATATGAATTATTTACAGGGATGAACAAGAGTAGATGTCAAGATGATAGATATATGAGAACCAAGCAACAGAGTCAAAATACACTCTAGTTGAATATTATCTCTGCCTGGCTCTGTGGGTCTTTGAGCAGAAGCCCGAATTTAGTTGTGAGAAGAATATTTTCAAGGTTCCTTGTTCCGAGAATTTAAGGTAAGCTGAGGAGAAAAAAAAAAAAAAGCCATCAGAGTAAGAACAGACTGGAGAAGTAAATAGGAGTCATTAAGCCTGAAGGGGTTGGGGGGGGGGATGTTCTCTTTGATACAGGGGAGGAAGAATGGGATGAGGAACTGTCAGAGGGCAGACTGTGAAGGGGATAACTAATGACTGGACTGTAAAAAAGATTAAAGATAATTTAAAAAGAAGAAAGATGGTTCCTCAGTGCATTCTGAGTTTATCGGAGTCTCTGTTTAGGCAGTATTTTTTTAAAGCCATTGTAATGGAACATAACCATATTTTCCTTATCTTCCCAGATGATAGAACACAAAATTCCAAAATCAAAAGAGATCATATAATGTATTTCAGTCATTAAATACAGTATTGCATGCCATTTTGACATTATCCCCATGGTGTGTTTATATTCAACAAATCTAAGTTCTATACTCAATTCTCCAGTGATAGTGTCTCTATAAATTCCTAAATACTATTAGATGATTGATGTTTCTTTTCTTTAGTTCACCTCCTACATTGCTCTCTTAGAAAACATGCTTATTTTATTGTGAGTTGCCTGAAATGACTTCTCACCAACTCTCATTCATACCTGAAAGACCATTTACAATTCTAGTTTATGTGGTCCTCTGCATTCATTTATTCCAAAGTATCTGCATCTGCACCACTTTTATCTAATTCACATTAATCCATAGTCATTATCATGTGACATTCTTTGCTTGCTTCATAGACTGCAAAGAAGTGTCTTCATTTTTTTTCATGGTTTTAGGGCTTTATTGTAGAAAACACAGAGAGAGAGAGAGAGGGAGAAAGAGAGAAGGTAGAGAAGTAGAGGCCAGCCATGGCCACGTGGAGAGAGGAGAGAAGGGGGAAAGAAATGGAGCAAAAGGTAAGAGAGAAAAGAGACAAGAGAAGCAAGAGTGAAGTATCACCATTTTAACATATAAATGTGTGGTCTGTCTCTAACTTAAATAGCTTTCTTCTTTAGTTAGAAGAAAATGTAAATTCTTGATTGTAACTTAAAGGAAATTAAGGTTATATTTCTCATCCTCTAAAATCCATTCAGAAAACAAATCATTTTAATATTTATTTTATTTTACTTTTTTTGGAAATTTCATACATAGGTTCAGTATTTACATTACCCAATATTAACTCTTTACCTTTCCCAACTTCCTCTCAACTTCACAAATTTTTAAGTAATTTTGTTACACAAAGTGTGTGTTTGCATGCATATGTGTATCTATAAATATAACCATCTGAGTTCCACCAGTAATGCTAATATGCTTATGTGTTTAGCGGTGATCACTAGAGATTGAAGAGGCCATCATTGGAATCATCATTTGAGAAGACAGATTTGCCTCTCAGCAGCAATTAATTATATGTAGTTCTTCATTGATGATTGGGGGTCTTCAAATTTTTCCTCATCCACATTACCATGGCAATTGGTGGTAACATTGTGCAAGTCTTTCTTGGCTGACCATACTGTTTATATCTCATGGGATCCCTGTCATATAGAAGGGTTCCAAGAGCAGGCCAAAAAGAGCCAGAGATAGTCTCCACCAACACTGTTAGGAGTCTCACAAATACACCAAACTAACAACCATAACATATTTGCAGAGGACTTAACACAGATTCTATGATTGTTGCTTCAGCCTCTGTGAGGCCCTATGAACCCTGCTTAATTGCTCAATGGGCCATGTTCTCCTGGTGTCCTCAACCCCACTGTCTTCTATAATCATTATTTTCCTTCTTGGACAGGAATTCTGAGATCCAAGGGGAGGAACCCCATGGGATAGTCTTTCATTAATGTTGTATACACTAGAACAAATAAACACATGTCCAATTAAAGCCATCATATGAATAGTGCACCACTACATAAAAAGAAAGTATAAATAATAAAGAATTTTGTCTTTGAATTTAGTAGAGAATTAATTAATTATTTTTTTGTCAAAACTCCAAATATTGAGAAAGGAGAAGGGTCACAACACTAAAGAATATGCAGAGGATTTGAATTCAGATTCCATTACTCAACTCTGATGACCCATAACCATCTATAACCTCAGATCAAGGGAACTGATGCCCTCTTCTGGTCTCCATGGCCACCAATAGTCAGGTTCATAAGCAACCCAATACACATAAACACATACAACCCCACACACCAATAAATAACTGACTTTTGACATGTAATAAAAAATGAATTCTGAAGAAATTAAGATAAATTTCCCTAGATGGTGAAACATACTTTGTGCATATTTTCAGAAGCATTTTGTGTATAAGAATTATGTAAAGAGACAATAATTTCCAATTGCAAACACTAAAACATAGCAAGTTATAAATTCAAGAACAGTCAGTGTCCTTGAGTGGTTTTGAATCTTTTGTTCTTAGCTGCAGTAGCCTGTGGTACATGCCAGAAATTAATGGATTCAGTAATCATCCACTTGTTATGCTGGCTTTAGGAAATGTTTGTCAGAGGCTCCCAAACTCAAACTCTGTTTGATAGGGTCCAACAAAGCCAGAACTCATAGTCAAATGACTGCAACCTCTTTTTTCTTTTTTTCTTATTTTTCATTGGATATTTTCTTTAAGTGCATTTCAAATGTTATCCCTTTTCCCGGTTTCCCCTCCCAAAACCCCCTATCTCATTTTCCCTCCCCCTGCTTCTATGAGGATGCTCCACCAGTCACCCACCCACCCACTCCTGCTTCCCCTCCCTGGCATTTCCTTACACTGAGGCATGGAGCCTTCACAGGATCAAGGGCCTTTCCTCCCATTAATGCCTGAAAAGGCCAGCCTCTGCCACATAGGTGACCAGAGCCATGGGTCACTCCATGTGTATTCTTTGGTTGTTGGTTTAGTCCCTGGAACTTCTGGGGGGGTTCAGGTTGGTTGATATTGTTATTCTTCCTATGGGTTGTCTATGTCTTAGCATGCTAGAAATCTGTAATTGGGCTGAAATATATAACCTTCTCCCCACTCTGTAATTTTAGAATCAGGCAAATGAAGTCCTGACCATACCAACCCCAAGTATGATTATCTTTTTTCCTTAATTTAAGGTAATGATTCTGCTCCAGATGGCTCTGTTGACTCCTGTTATTAAAGCCTTTTCTGTAGTACAAAGAAATCAATCTAAGAAAAACTCATAGCTAATACTGTACAGATTTTTAGGACAGGATGATTTTCATTTTTAGATAGATTTCCATGTGAAATAAAATTATACCACCTCATGCTACCTGCATATCCGGGATTGTATGAATAAACTGATAAAAGGTGGTTCAAATTTTCACTTTCAATCATTGCATGGCAAAGAGTACTTTAAACACATCTCCGTCATCCCCAACTTTATCCCTACCCTCTTCTCTCTTTCCTCTCTCACTTCTTCCTCTCATCCCTTTTCCCCACCAGCTTCTTTCAACTCCCTTCCTTCTCTTTCTTGTCATTTACTCGCCCAGCAATAACTGGGAGGTTGCTGACTGTCTGAAATTAGCATTTCATCAATTCAATGACCTTCCACATGAACAAACTCACAGTCTACATAAAACTGAAAATTCTACCTACAGTGTTTTGTCTAATGATTTCTCAGTGTCTTCTATAATACCAATCACTTTGGATTTACATAAGGTAGCAGCTAACTGGAGAAGAAAGATTTTCTTCAGTAGTGAGGCCTCTGGTAAGATTCACATGCACCTAGAAGAAAAGAATATCCTACGCATTCACCTGCAAACAACCTTGTCAGCCTTAATGAAGTTCACTATTTACCTAAGAGGAAAAGGAGATAAAAATGTGGAAGCAGGATAGTCAGAAAGTGAAGGAGCTATAATAGCAAGAGTGTAACAACAGTGAATATAATCAAAATATATTATGCATCTTTCTGAAAATGCATAATGCAATTATACATTATAATGTGTAATATATGTTAATAAAAAATATTTTGAGAAGGATAGTAAGCATACATTGGGGATTTGCAATAATTGCCTTGTCCTGGCAACATAATCACACTCCCTAGAAAAGGATTTTTATGTATTGAAACGTCTGGGAAGAACACTAGTGAAACTAAGACCTGAGGAGATGTGGTCCTCCATTTCCACATATTCACCACTACATATGAAAACAGCTTTCAATGTGGACAGTGCCCACCTACCCCACCCCACCCCAGCTACCATCAAATGTGTGTGTGTGTGTCTGCTGTCCACGGTCCTGCTTCATTCAATGCCATGATGCAACAACGAATGATTAAAAGGTGAACACTTTACATTTATCCAGAGCACTTATTATTTTTATAAGATTTCTGTAAAGATATAGTATTAAAGTCTGTGTAGGAACTCTGTTAACTGAGAGATGTGTGACTTTATTGAAATCACCATCATCTGGACTCATGGGAAGAGATACACACCTTTCATATCATACAGAGATATAGGTAAAACTGGTAGATCAGATTATAGAAAGTGTTTCTGATTGCTTGTTTTGTTTTGTTTTGTTTTGTTTTGTTTTGTTTTGTTTTGTTTTGTTTTGTTTTGTTTTGTTTTGTTTTGTTTTTGAGATAGGGTTTCTCTGTATAGCTCTGGCTGTCCTGGGAACTCACTTTGTATACCAGACTGGCCTCAAACTCAGAAATCCGCCTGATTCTGCCTCCCAAGTGCTGGGATTAAAGGCGTGTGCCACCACGCCCAGCTGTTTTTGATTTCTTTTGTTTCCTTTTGTGCTACAAACTAAACTAAAGTCTGAAAAATGCCAGGTAAGAGCAATGATATTAGATTGTGTCCACACCTCTCAGGCTTTGATACTGGAGCATCATGATGATATCCATCAGGAAGGGCTATGATTCAGATGACTCTGTTGCTGGAGGCCTCAATGTTCAATGACACTGTTATTTGAATCACTTTTGTTTAATTATTTCCTTAGTTTTATTAAGAAAGGTAAGCCATTATAAATTTGCAAATCAGTGTCAGTTTAAATTTGAGCATTTTTCTATATCCTTATCTTCCATTGTTCTGTCTTCCATAGCAAAAATAACACAGGTGGTATTCATTAACCAACTACTGAAATACTGGACTCTGCAAACCAGCACACCCTTAAGTTCCAATGTCTATTAGGGGACACAGAAAGGCTTAAAACGAGAAAAGAAAACTGTTAGGGGTTTTATATTTCTGGAGCAAAGATACCATAAGAAAATGATTGCTTTTTACTATGTGGTTATAAAAGCAACTTTATAAACATAGTAAAAAGATTGAAATGACAGAAAATCCAAGTTTTATTTACAAGCAATAGTGTGTTTTAACACTTGTATAAAAAAATGAAAACATTTAAAACATAAAGTAAAATGAAAGAAGGAGCTGGGTGGAAGCAGAAACAGGTGAATATTTCTCTGTAATTTCAAGACCAGTCTAATCTCCATAACAAGTTCCAGGATAGGCTGGGCTACACTGAAAGGCTTGGTCTCAAAAAATTATAATTGTGGTTCACCATAAGTAGCTTCATCATTCCTTCTTAACCATGTTTATGCTTATCATCTTCAGTGGCAATTATTAATGTCACTATATATTATGAAAAAATTACAATGCCAATGAATTTCATGATAAAAACCGTATTTTGCCATTCAAAAATTATTTTTCACAGATAAACTTTATATAATAGTACCAATAATTCATATTTTGAAAAAATGCTATAGCTAACATCTTAAATATGCATGTATAGACCTTATTAATAAGATGTTATAGTGTGCTAGAAGTCATAGAAAACCACACATATAACATAACACAGCTACAAGATTTTAAAATGTATTTCAGAAGTGTCAGTCAGAAAAATTTTAAGTGTAAAGTGATTCCAAACATGCCTAAGAGAACTTTACCATGGACATTCAGAATAGCATCTTATGGAGAAAGTAGAGTCTTTTACTTAAAAGCAACTAATACAATTTTATAAAGCTGTGTAAAACTGTGTGTGAGAGAGTCTATATCTGTGTCTGAGTGTGTGTTTTTGTGTATGTTTTTCCCTAACACAAAACAACTTACTATATATAATGATGCTTAGTAACAAAATTTAAATTCTAAAGAAATTCAGTATTGATGATTTCACACACATCATCTTACCCTTTAATTTTGGAACATCTTGAATGAGAGTATTAATATTTACTCTAAAATGCTGTAGGATATCATGTGAGTTATAGATTTCTGCAGTAGATGTATTTTGATACTAAGAAAACATAAATATTAAAAAAGAAATAAAATAATATACCTGTATGCTTTCTAATATTTCTATCAGAATATCCAACAAAATAGGAGTCTCCAGATATACTGGTAACAACCAACTACTACACTGATGTTCTATGAAGTTTTAGGTGCATTTAATACTCTGTGATGGTACCATGCAAACCAGACTTTTGAGTTGTAAGACCCACGTAAGTACAGGGAAGTCCAAATTCTTTAGCTCCAGCTTTCTGAAGCCTTCTGCTTTGTGTACATATATGCCTACTCACCCACATAAACACATACATACACATACTCACAAAGATATGCACACTTAGCACTGAATTAAAACTTAAAAATATAAGTGTCACAAACAATATTTTCTCTTTTGTTGCAAGACCTGGTAGGTGAGATAATACTGTTTACCATAGTAACTCAGTCTACAGATGACCTAGAGAGTATTTGTACCATGCCCTAAAAATAATATATACACAATCTGAAACTGGAGACAGGCTTGTAGGGGTAAGCCTCAGTAATCATCCTGTACCTTTCCATTTAGTTGTGAGATTTTGCTCAGCATCTTCTTGGATTCCTAGGATATGCATAGCATCCATAAGTGGCTCAAAAACAGTTTTCACACAAAAGAGGGGAATAAACCTCTATAAAGATGGCAACTGATTGTTTCATTTGTATAAAGACAAAGAGAAATACAATATTAACTGTAATCTTTTGTAGACACTGTGTCTGAATATCACAGCTGCAAACTTTAGTGATTCTTTCAAAGACACTTTTAGTCTATTAGAATAAGAAGACAAAACTTTATAGCGACATGGAGCATTTTCCTTTGAAAGATGTTCAAGTCGGTTTATGTTATGTAAATGATGCTGTTCTGTAACTTTTTACTTACTCTATTAAAATTGTAAAACATGACTACATAACAACATGATAGGTACATATATATTAAATGTATGTACAAATTAATGAGGAGAAATCAATTGTAAACTCCATGCATAAGGTGAGAGGCACTCTGTTAAGTATCGGTATGAGGAGCTATCAAATTATGTAGAAAACATTTTTGCTACATATTTCCAAAACCAGACTTTTTTGTATAAATTGGAAAAGTAATAAAAATAAAATGTTAATATCAATTGTAAGTACGTTAAAACTTAGCATAAAATTCATTATATTAACAAAATGACAAGACTATATATATATATATATCAAATAAAGTGACATATAAATATATCACATAAAGTAAAATATAAGCTAAAATAACCTTTAAAAATCCCCAGAGATTGGGACAAATCTTAGATGAAAGCTGAGAGAGAATACAAACTTTGTAAATGTTGACATTTCTCAGAAGCACTGAATAGAACAGAAAGCTTTTCAGCCTATGCCCTTAGAGACTCCAACCAACATGTCAGTTACAGACTCAAAGCCAGAATATCCTACCTTAAGTGTACTTAATACCAATAGCCAAATACGTAGGCTTGGAACCCATATTTTGCACTGATATTGAGGCCAAAACCTATAGCTATTTCATAGACATAGGCCCTAGGGGAAAACCCATTACTATTATTCTTCTGAATATGTGCAGTATTAAACTAATTCTGAGTGATTTATCATCTTATGCCTAGGTTAGTAGAGCCATCTACTTTCATCAGAGAAGTTTCCTTTTTAGCAGATGGTAATTAACACAGATATCCAAAGATCCACAACTGATCAAGAAGAGGATATGAGATAATTGAATGAAAATCCCTTAAAAACAAACAAACAAACAAAGAAACAAAACAAAACAACAACAACAACAAAATAACTGTGTCATAAAATTTCACAGATAGCTCAGGTGTCATGACAGAAAAGGACAGAGATATTGTAATAACAAAAGTGGGGATAGTAGACTACAAAAGAAAAACAAACAAACAAACAAAAACCAACAATTCTCCACTCTCCAGGTTCCCTAGCATGCACAGGACCTTAGGATCACTGGTGAGTTGAACACAATATCTGTTCCAACACCACCAGGAGTGCCTGGTACCAGCAAGAGCAGGGACACAGGAACCACACTCTACCAGTAGCTTGGGTTCCTTCCAGTCAGCTCTGGTCTACATTGGTTTCAAACTCAACAGACAGCCCAAGGCCCACAGAGGAGGTACCATTACCAGGCACTCAAACACACGCAGGATCTTAGGATCCCAGGATCAAAGGATCCCAGGAGCTGGGTCACACCAAGGTGTCAGGGTTTCAGAGGAAGCTTGACTGTCAAAAACTCTGATACACCCAGAATCTCAGGATAACAGGATTCTGGAATCACAGGATTACAGAGACAGCTGGACTCAGAGGAGTTCTGACTCAAAAGGGATTACAGGAAGGACAGGTTCCAATCAGATACATTGAGGGCAGGGAGCACTTGAGATAATCAGATGGCAGGAGACAAGAATAAGAAAAGAAGCTACAGAAACCAAGGTTACTTGGCATCATCAGAACCCAACTCTCCCACCATAGCAAGTCCTGGATACACCATCACACCAGAAAAGGAGCATATGGATCTAAAGTCACTTCTAATGAAGATGATGGAAAACTATAAGAAAGACATAAATAACTCCCTTTAAGTAATACAGGAGAACACAGGTAAACAGGTTAGAAGTCCTTAAAGAGGAAACACAAAAATCCCATAAAGAATTACAGAAAAACATTACCAAACAGGTTTAAGAATTGAACAAAACCATCCAGCATCTAAAAATGAAAGTAGAAACAATAAAGAATCACAAAGGAAGACAACTCTGGAGATAGAAAACCAAGGAAAGAAGTCGGGAGCCATAGATGCAACCATCACCAACAGAATACAAGAGATAGAAGAGAGAATCTCAGGTACAGAAGATACCATAGAAAATATTGACATAAAAATCAAAGAAAATGTGAAATGTAAAAAGATAATAATAACCCAAAACATCTTGGAAATCCTGGACATAATAAGAAGACCAAACCTAAGGTGAGAAGGAAGATTCCTAACTTAAAGGGCCAGTAAATATCTTCAACAAAATTATAGAAGAAAACTTCCCCAAACTAAAAAACAAAACAAAAGAAAACAAAAACAAAAACAAAAACCAGATGCTCATGAACGTACAAGAAGCCTACAGAACACCAAACCAGAAAAGAAATTCCTTCCATCACATAATAATCAAGACAACAAATACACACACAAAAAAGAAAGAATATTAAAAGCAGTAAGGGAAAAAGGTCAAGTATCATATAAAGGCATACCCATCAGAATTACACCTGACTTCTTCCCAGAGAGTATGAAAGCCAGAAGATCCTGGGCAGATGTCATACAGACCTGAAGAGAACATAAATACCAGCCCAGGAACTATACTCAGCAAAACTCTCAATTACTATAGATGGAGAAACCAATGTATTCCATGACAAAACCAAATTTATACAATATCTTTCAACAAACCCAACCCTTCAAAGGAAAATAAATGAAAACTCCAACACAAGGAGGGAAACTAAGCTCTAGAAAAAGAAAGACAGTAATGTTTCAAGAAACCTAAAAGAATACAGCTACATGAACAGAATTCCAACTCTTAACAACAACAAAAAAAGAGGAAACAGCAATGATTTTTCCTTAATATCTCTTACTTTCAATGGACTCAATTCACCAATAAAAAGATATAGACTAATAGACTGGGTCCATAAACAGGACTCAACATTTTGCTGCATACAGGAAAACCAAATCAGTGAAAAAGAATGATCCTACCTCAGAGGAAATAGATGGAAAACAATTTTCCAAGAAAATGGCCCCAAGAAACAAGATGGAATAGTCATTTTAATATTAAATAAAATCGACTTTCAACCTAATGTTATCAAAAAAGATAAAGAGGGACACTTCCTACTCTTCAAAGGTAAAATATCCCAAGATAAACTCTCAATTCTGAATATCTATGCTCCAAATGCAAGGACATCCACATTCATTAAAGAAACTACAGTGAAGCTCAAAACACACATAGCACCACACACAATAATAGTGGGAGACTTCAACACCCCACTCTCATTAATTGACATATCATGGAAACAGAAACTGAACAGAGACACAGTGAAAGTAACAGAAGTTATGAAACAAATAGGTTTAACAGATATCTATAGAAAATTGTATACTAAAACAAAAGGATACATTCTCATCTCAGTACCTCATGGTACTTTCTCTAAAATTGACCATATAATTTGTAACAAAACAGGTCTCAACATATACAAAAAATTGAAATAATTCCATGCATCCTAATAGATCACCACAGACTAAGACTGATCTTCAATAACAACATAAATAATTGAAAGCCCACAGACATGTGGATGCTCACACAATACTCTACTCAATGATACCTTGGTCAAGGAAGGAAGGAAGGAAGGAAGGAAGGAAGGAAGGAAGGAAGGAAGGAAGGAAGGAAGAAAGAAAGAAAGAAAGAAAGAAAGAAAGAAAGAAAGAAAGAAAGAAAGAAAGAAGGAAGGAAGGAAGGAAGGAAGGAAGGAAGGAAAGAAAGAAAGAAAGAAAGAAAGAAAGAAAGAAAGAAAGAAAGAAAGAAAGAAAGAAAGAAAGAAAGAAAGAAAGAAAGAAGGAAAGACAGAAAGAAGGAAAGACAGAAAGACATTAAAGACATTTTAGAGTTTAATGAAAATCAAGTCACAACATAACCAAACTTATGGGACACAATGAAAGCAGTCCTAAGAGGAAAACTCATAGCTCTGAGTGCCTCCAAAAAGAAACTGCAGAGGGCATACACTAGCAGCTTGACACCACACCTGAAAGCTCTAGAACAAAAAAGAAGCAAATTCATCCAAGGGGAGTCTATAGGAGGAAATAATAAAAATCAGTGCTGAAATCAACCAAGTGGAAACAAAAAGAACTATACAAAGAATCAACCAAACCAGGAGCTGGTTCTTTGAAAAAAAAATCAATAATATAGATAAACCCTTAGCTGGACTAACTAGAGGCCACCAAGACAGTATTCTAATTAACAAAATCTTGCTGGCATATGCAATGGTGTCTGCATTTGGAGGCTGATTATGGGATGTATCCCCAGGTTCGGCAGTCTCTAGATGATCCATCCTTTTGTCTCAGCTCCAAACTTTGTCTCTGTAACTCCTTCCATGGGTGTTTCATTCCCAATTCTAAGAAGGGGCAAAGTGACCACACTTTGGTCTTCATTCTTCTTGAGTTTCATGTGTTTTGCAACTTTACCTTGGGTTCTAAGTTTCTGGGCTAATATCCACTTATCAGTGAGTGCATATCATGTGAGTTCTTTTGTGATTGGGTTACCTCACTCAGGATGATATCCTCCAGATTCATCCATTTGCCTAGGAATTTCTTAAATTCATTCTTTTTAATAGCTGAGTAGTACTCCATTGTGTAAACATACCACATTTTCTGTATCCATTCCTCTGTTGAGGGGCATCTGGGTTCTTTCTAGCTTCTGGCTATTATAAATAAGGCAGCTATGAACATAGTGGAGCATGTGTCCTTCTTACAAGTTGGAATATCCTCTGGATATATGCCCAGGAGAGGTATTGCTGGATCCTCTGGTAGTACTATGTCCAATTTTCTGAGGAACCATCAGACTGATTTCCAGAGTGGTTAAATGATTTTTTTAATGTCCATAAATATAAGAAGCCACTATAATAGTTAAATAGTCATACTAGTTCAAGGGGAATTTCAAATATTCAGTTTAGGGCTTTCTTTACAAAGTGCATTAAAAAGGTGCTTCGAAAAATTACAAGAAAAACTTGCATATTATACATGGACAAATTACATACGCTATAATAGTTACTTTAATAGTGCAAGACTAAAACTGAACAATGCTAATTAACCAAAAAATAATATTTTAGAAGAGTTAAAATGGGATTATGAAATCACAGGTCTAAATATTTTAACATATTTTATTTTAGATCAGTTTAAAATCACAGAAAGTCTGGGAGTAATTTACAGCTGTTATATATTTTGCCTAGCATAAATTTAATACATAATATGAGGCATATATTAAAAAATAATGTTACACAAAATACATAAGAATATTGCAAGATTCTATGAGAATTTTCATTGTTATCTAGCTGCCATTAAGACTTTTATTTTTAGTACTTTTTGCTGTTTGCAAAACATGAGTTTATATTCATAGGTTTATTTTTGTTATTATCTGGTATTTTTTTCCTTTAAAATTAATGTTTTCTATATCAATTTTTGGTTTGAGTTTCCACTCTATATTCTATTTTCAGAATTTTTCTTAAGATATCATAAAAGTTTTTTATTTTCATTCCAATCTATTTTTAGTTCAATACCAAAGTTTTGTTGAGACCTTCCTACCCTGAACTCCTCTGTCCATCACAGGACTAGAGAGAATTAGAGTACCAAGTAAACTGGAGTTCCCAGTGAACAAAAATAAGAAACTTAATGTATGTCTGTGCTATGGAAAATAAATAAATATTGCACTTTAAAAAAAAAACACTCTAGCTTATTTTACTAATACTGTAATTTTATTGGTAATTCTAATACATGTAGATTTGCATAGAATACAAGCTCATGTTCATTTTATCAAGTTCACATGGGAGATTAATACTTCTGTGATCAACATAATGATATTCTATATCAGCATCTATTATTCATTACATTAAATTCCTATTTTAATCAATGTAATAAGGTTCTCTGGTTTCATTTTGTGTAGAGTACTACCTTGCTTAGATAGATTTTCTTAGCATTCTATTTGAACATGGATGCAAGATGTGTGTCTTTCTTTAATTCTTATCTATGAACTATTTTGTACAGTTTCATTTTGATGGCAGCTATCTGGGTATAAATTCCATGTGATATGATAGTTGAAAAGAAATCATTTGGTCCTCAGTTTCAGACACTGAACATACTTCAAAATGCTGCATGATTCACCAGTATTTCCCAAACACTTTTATTTTTATTAAAGTTCAACAATTAAAGTAGGCTTTTCTTGCTGTTGGCATATAACATTGATAAAGTTCCTATTTGGAAACTACTAAGTATACTTGGGTTGCAGACGAAACACAGCACGAATCTTCACTTTCTTATCATGCTTCCTTGCTCCCTGAGGAACTGATCCTTACAACCTGTGGCCCTGATTGCCTATCTTCTCTCATTTAGTTATTATTTATTTCCTACTATTTTCATTCAATTAATTTGCACCACATGAAAAACAAAAACAAAAACTTCAGAGCTGGATAAATGCCCCAGTGGTTGTGAACATTGAATGTTCCTGCTAAGGAACAGATTCAATTCCCAACAAGCACACAAAGCCTGAAAACACTCTGTAACCCCAGATACAGGGGATCAAATGCCCTCTTCAGAACTCCATGAGCAACACACACATATGTTACACAGAAAGTCATGAAGGCAAAACATCAGTACTCACAAAATAAACTAATTTAGAACTTTAAAAGCCTCTTCAGCATGAGTACCCAATGTAGCAATGTAAAACTACTCGAGCATTTTCCATCCCTTTCTTTGAAAATTATTAGTGCATCTAAGTTTTCTTCCTCTCAGTTTTATTACATTTTTCTTGAATTTAATATTATGCATTTGGGTCATAGTCACCTCCTTCTACTACTTCTTCCAGATCCATCTTTTCCTCCCCACATCCAACCCCCTTTCATTTTGTCTTCTTTCCTTCTCTTTCTTTTCTTTCTTTCTTTTCTCTTTCTTTCTTCTCTCTCTCTCTCTCTCTCTCTCTCTCTCTCTCTCTCTCTCTCTCTCTCTCTCTCTCTCTCCCTCTCTTTCTTTCTTTTTTTTCAATCTTTGTAAACCCATCAATAAAGTTTGTGCTACCCAAGTGTGCACCAATATGGGAACTTCACTGTAGGGTGATCTACACACCCTTAACAGAAAGGTATGTTCCCTCTTCCAGAAGGTATCAAATAACAATAGATTCTTAGTTGTAGGAGTTCAAGTCCATCATCCTGCTCCGTGCTGGTATATAATCTGGCTTGAGTCTACTGAGGTCATGTGTTTGGTGTCTCAACTGGTATAGGGAACACATATGAGTAACTGCTCTGTTACATTTAGAAAAGAGGTTTTTTTTTAATTTTTTTCAATTTTTAAAACTTTTATCGGATATTTTCTTTATTTACATTTCAAATGTTATCCACTTTTCTTGTTTCCACTCGAAACCATCCCCCATCACCCCTCCCCCTGCTCACCAATTCACTCCCAATTCCTGGCCCTGGCATTCCCCCACATGGGGCATTTTACATTCTGTCAGGATCTTTCAAAAAGACCCTGATATAGCTGTCTCTTGTGAGGCTAAGCCAGTGCCTGGCAAACACAGAAGTGGATGCTCACAGTCAGCTATTGGATGGAACACAGGGCCCCCAATGGAGGTGCTAGAGAAAGTACCCAAGGAGCTAAAAGAGGTCTGCAACCCTATAGGTGGAACAATAATATGAACTAACCAGTACCCCAGAGCTCTTGACTCTAGCTGCATATGTAGCAGAAGATAGCCTAGTTGGCCATCATTGGGAAGAGAGACCCTTTGGCCTTGCAAACTTTATATGCTTCAGTACAGGGGAACACCAGGGCCAAGAAGTGGGAGTGGGTGGGTAGGGGAGTGTGGGGGGAGGGTATGGGGGACTTTTTGGATAGCATATGAAATGTAAATAAAGAAAATTCCTAATTAAAAAAAACCTCTGAAAAGAAAAAAAAAAAAGAAAATAGATGTCCAACAAAAAAATAATCATTTAAACCATATATACATATAACTTTGTTAGTTATTCAATATGATGATGAACATAAATAAATGATAGAAATAAGTAAAACAGTGTTCTTTGATTATTTCATGTACTTACTAGTAAAATGGCATTAACTTGCACAACACAGAAACAACAAACAAAGTCTTTTTACATGACACAGTGTGTATTTGTCATACATCTCTTGTCAATAAAGAATGACACATCAGGAGCATCCTAGGGTGCATTAAGTGTGTGGCATAACTAAAAAGTGAAGCTTATTGATAAAATCTTATTCCATATTGCTTGGCACATTATTTTCTTCCTGGGTGACCTCTCAGGATATCATAATCCTCTGAAAGCAACTGCAGGTTGAAAACTCTCAAATCACTACTATGAAGTTGTCAAAAGCCTTTCTCCATCATTTAATCTTATGAGAAAGTAGGCTTGTCCAAACACAGTTTCATGTATCTCCTGCTTAAAGGCCTGTTTTCTTTTCATCTGCTTATTTGTAATCCATGAGAAGCTGAAAGCCATGAAATGCTTTCTTTTTGTTTCTTAGAATGCTAGACCACTCAAACATCAAAGCTTGGCGAGGTTCTTCTGTTGAGTGTTTTACCTCTTGAGAAATGGACCAAATTAAATCTCAGCAAGAGCAAGAGATAAGGCTTTATTTAGTAAGGGGGAGCTGGGTTAGTCCTGAGAGCCTCCTCAAGCAAGGCAGTTGAGGAAAGAGTAAATACAAATAGAGGCTGAAGATTTGAAAATTGATTCCTTTAAAGCACTTCATGCTGGGATAAGCTCCTCTGAAGACCTTTTAGTCCCCCAGGGTTCTCACTAACCCAGTGTAAAGAACACTTATAAAGCAAAGAAAACAACATAATTGAAAAGGTGGTACCAGGAATCAAACCCTAGGTCATGCACAGCCAGAGAGGAAAGAGAATGCAGTAGACTTAGCCAGGAGGTTGCAAGCTTTTCAGCCGTGAATAGAGAATTGAGAGTATATGAGCGAAATGAATCGACACCAAGGGATGGCAAAAACTACTGTTCAATAGCAAAAGTAAGAAATCACAAAGTTGAATATATTGTGTGCTGTAGGACTAGGCAACTCTGGTTGTTAACATTGTCTCCAGAGGGAGACATAGTTTGGCTGATGTATAGCTACTGGTAATCAGAATTTGGTGAATTATCTGAATGTCAATTGTATCCATAATTTGGACACTTCTCACAATATTATAATGATTGGAGAATTAGCCAGAAGCCAAGACATATCGTGGGTCAAACAACTTGCTAAAACATGTGTACTGGGGCACAGTGTCTCTTACCAGTTAAATTTCTTTAAAAGCAATTCTGGCAAATTTGTCTTCATGTAACATGTAGGCCGTTCTAATAGCTCTAACTATTTCTTTTCTTTAGAGTAAAACTTGTCAAAGCACAGCTTGTATTTAACATTTCTGACTTCTCTCTTTAAACTCAAATAGTTTATTCCGTTTTTTTAAACCATTTTTTTTCTAACACAAATACTTGAGAAAGCTATGGTTGCAGCAACGAGCAGACCTCTTCTATTGTCGGTTGTCTTGGGTAGCAGAGTCCTTTGGGATACTAGATTTCATGTTGAGTAGGGATTAGAGAAGTGCCAAGACCATGTCCTTTAAAGAGTCTATGAAAGCTTAGTAGCAAGAACAGATGACTAAGAGTTTGGATGAGTAAAAAGGAAGAAAAATGTAATTGACGACAAGAGGGAAGCATTTAATGTGACCCAAGGATGAATCTGAATATTGTGATGAGTCTCAGGAAGAGGGCCAGTGAGCTGTGACACATTCAGCTGTTTGTCAGGCTCAGACACACCTCAGTGTGCTCCAGATAGGATAGATAGAAACAACCAGGCTTCTCTGAATTCAGCTGCAGCTGTGAACTCATTTTCCCTCAGCTCTCCGGGAAGGAAAGCATCTGGGCATGAAGACAGATTCCCCTGGTGGCCCAGCAAGTCAGGCCTGACAGGTTCAAGATACTGTTTTGTGGTTTACTTCACCTTTTAGGGGAAGAGTTTTCATAAACACATGAGTTTTGTTTAAAAACTTTGAACACTAAAATAGTTGGGTGGCTTCCAAAACTTAAGAGGTGAGATAAACACCCTTATAGCTCTCCTCAATTTTATCAGTACTAATAAAATATAGATAATAAATCAATGTGAATCTAGATGAAAGGTAGAAAATCACAATGCATGAACCATTTTGACCTCAGCATCTTACATCGAATCTGATAGAAGACAGTGCAGGGAGAAGAATCTAAATTTGCTAGGACAGTCCTGGATATTCTCAGTCCACTGTTGGCTTTCAATCTAAAATGCAATTTTGAATATATACATAAATGCTATATGCTAGCCAAGCTCCAGGTTCGCTAAGAGACCTTTTCTACTTCTTTCTACTAACATACCTTCATTGTTTGGGATTAAAAGTATATAGTAAGGTCATCTTTGTATTCCAGCCAGAGGTACTGAAGGTATGTGGTATATTTGCATTCAGGCAGAATCACACAGACATTGGTACTTGGATGTGATTCCAGCCAGAATAGCCATGTTGCTGGATTTAAATTCCTCTATAATTGCCATGAAAAGACATCACTATCATGGAAACTTATAAAAGGGAATATTGACTTGCTTATAGTTTAAGAAGGTTGGTCCACGAACATTAAGAGCAAGAATAGTGGCAGGCAGATGGATGCACTGAAGCAGGTGATCCTTGGTCCTGTCAGGTTTCTATGCCCCAATATAGGGGAGTGCCAGGACGAGGAAGCTGGAGTGAGTGCATTGGTGAGCAGGGAGGTGAGAGAGGGGATAGGGGGTTTTCCGAAGGGGATCCAGGAAAGGGGATAGCATTTAAAGTGTAAAGACAAGTATAGTCTCAATCACCAACATGTTGAAGTTGACTGACAGAAATATAGGATACTAATTTTCAGAATTTAAATGGGGTAGGAGGAAGGATGACAGAAAGGGTTTTTATGATGGACAAGTAATATAGTAAATAAAAATAAGTTCTAGTGTTTCAGTAATTCAGATCTCTATGTTCAAATTACAAAATAATCATAATGTTTGCTGTATAAATTCTTATATCCTCACTGATGCAAAGGCCACTTCACTTATTCTATGATACTATCATCAGCTATTGTTTGACTTTTTTATACTCTGCTTTGGGTTCACTCCATATATTCTTAAGAGAAATAAAACAGAACCCACACTTATGTATCAAAATGTACTTCAATTATTTTCTTTCCCATGTACATTTGAAGACTCTAGGGATTAATGTTATGGTCTCAAATAATTTTAACCTTATCACTATTATGAAAATGATTTTATGTCTCATTAGAATAAATCAAATCACATCTTTAGAAGTTAATCACATTTGTATATGATATTGCCATAGAATAAAATTAACTAGTAAAAATATTAAAACATAATAGTTAAAAAATAAAGTCAAATGTTACTAAAGTATTATAAACATAAATAGAAAGAGGGCACATGTAGTCAAATTTTTTTAAAAAGTAAAGTTAATATAAGGGATTAGTCCAATAATGACAAAAATCATACACAAAATTAGATAAATGTGAGAAAGGAAATAAAAGCTCACAATGCAATTTAAAACTTCAATTAAGTAAAATTGTATTAAAATATAAGAACAAAACTGGAGAACCGCAATTACTTTCAGTCTAATGATTCCTTGTCCTTTAAGTGCCATATCGGCTCCAGCATTTCCTTAGCACCAACAGATTTATACTCAGCATATATTCTACTGAACTGAACAGTTTTTGAGCATTAGTATATAGAAATAGAAGGAAAAAGGAAATAAACGATTGACTAAAACCTAATTTAAATTGCTAATATATAAACAGAAGATCGATTAATTAATTTTTAAATATGTTCATTGGTAAATTAATACATTGTGTTTTGCTGAAGTATTTGTATATTTTGATAGCTAAAATATTTAATGCAATATTCTGTAATAATACTTAATATCTCCTGTAAAACAGGCATACCTCAAAAACACTCTCATTCACTTTTCAGGCAACCTTTGATATAGAAATCTCAGAATTTGATCAAGCAACTGTCTTAAAATATGCAAATATTTGCCACCAAGTATTATGAACTGAGTTTGAATTGAAGGGCCCAATTGATGCAATGAAGAGAATCCAGTCTTGACCATTTCCATCTGACTTCTGCATGTGCACTAACACACACTCTCAAAAAAATTGTAATAAAAAATTAGCAACTATTTGTTTTCTTTTGTTTGGACTTTGCACTCCCCTTTCAAATGCTTGATTGGGCTGGTTGAGTTATTTCTTTCCATTAAGTAGAGAACAAGCACAGGCACACAGAAAGCAATATCAGGATGCTATTTTTCATGATATTGGCAAGTAAACTGAGGCACCAATGCTGTGCAGGACAGAAGGACTAGAAAGAGCTTCATCTAGACAAACCTACAAAGAAACCAATTGTCACAAGACTGAAAGCCCTTCTTCATCTGGGTTTAAAGAACCAAATAGAGGCTACAAGAGAAAAAATTGGCAATGCACACACATGAGAGGCACACTTGGTAAATGTCTACAAAGAGATGGGAGATCATTTTGCCTATACCTTTTGAGCATTTGTTTCCCCCTACTCTGTCATTTGTGGCAATATCTTCCTCTTTCTTTATAAATCAGATCTATAATAACTAACTGTGTAAGCCATGGCACAACTATTCTGAGACACTAAAACTTATAAACTGTAGTAGATGCTTTTTCAAGACTTAACAGGCCTTTACTTTTTTTGTGTGGTTTTAAAAGTTGCAAAAACTTGTGATTGAACTTGGATCCTAGCTAAGCTCTGATAACCACTAGGTTAAGCTTGGTTGGATGATTGTATAATCACAGTTATTGTTTCAGTCTAGATCAGGAAATTTTGTGGTATCCAGCATCTTCCTATGGTCCAGTAAGTCCTGAAACTATTACAAAGGACACATAAGGTAGTGGTTGTTATCTAACCTGAGAATTCTCAAACTTGAATCAGAATACTTATCTGGGGTCTAGAAAAAGTGACCTTTGCTCTTATCTGTTCTTTTAAAGTGGAAAAAGTAATAAGATTTCTATTCAGGTAGAAATTTTACTTGTTAAATGAGTTTCCAATACCTCCATTTATGGGAGAAAAGTTAGGAGTCTACAGATTTACGTTTCCTCATGTCTAGATCCTTCCATTTCCATGAAGTTCAGATTCTAGATTAATATTTTATAAACCAGCCTACAGGTCAGTTTCAATTTAAGAGTGTCAATGATTTGTAGTATAATAAATAAAATTTCTCCACTTTTAATTGTAAGAAGAAAAGTGCATTTTCAAAAATGTTCTGATTGTAAACAAAGATTCTTTTCATTCTAAAATTTTTATTTGAAATGAGTGATTAATATTTGGAGTGTTTTCTACCTCCAAAAATTTTTAGGTAAGCAAAAGACATTAAAGGAATAAAGTGGGGACACTAAGTTCAGCAATTTGAGTGATGGTGATGATGATGATGGTGGTGGCTGTGGTGTTGGTGGTGATGATGGTGATGATGATGATGATGATGATGATGGCAATGATGAAAGGATGAGAGTATCCATGAGGTGGGAGGGTGCTGAATGGTTTTTTGGTAGTCACTGTTAAATTGTCTTCCATATGCTATCACTAAAATATTTTCAGACATTTTTGGCAATTTCATTTAAAACTTTAATATTTCATTTTATGTAGCCTTCTGATAAAAAAGATGATTCGTTATGAAATTCTACATATTTGCATTTTACTTGTTAATGCTTCTTTACTCTGAGAGAGGGTCTCTCATACCTAGTGTTGACCACAAACTCACTATGTACCTGAGAACAGTGTTGAATTGCTCATCCTCCTACCTCTATTCTCCAAGCATTTGGATTACAGGTGTGAGCCATCATCTTTAGATTTGTAAATTATTAGAGTAAATGTGGCATGTTCTTCAACAATATCTACTTTTCTGGCCTGATACAACATCATCATCAAGAATGTTGTATTGAGCCGGGCTTGGTGGCGCACGCCTTTAATCCCAGCACTCGGGAGGCAGAGGCAGGCGGATTTCTGAGTTCGAGGCCAGCCTGGTCTACAAAGTGAGGTCCAGGACAGCCAGGGCTACACAGAGAAACCCTGTCTCGAAAAACCAAAAAAAAAAAAAAAAAAGAATGTTGTATTGAAACTAAACACCCATGGAAGGAGTTACAGAGACAAAATTTGGAGCTGTGACGAAAGGATGGACCATCTAATGATTGCCATATCCAGAGATCCATCCCATGATCAGCTTCCAAACGCTGATACCATTGCATACACTAGCACGATTTTGCTGAAAGGACCCTGATATAGCTGTCTCTTGTGAGACTATGCCGGGGCCTAGCAAACACAGAAGTGGATGCTCACAGTCATCTGTTGAATGGATCACAGGGCCCCCAATGGAGGAGCTAGAGAAAGCACCCAAGGAAGTAAAGGGAACTGCAACCCTATAGGTGGAACAACAATATGAACTAACCAGTACCCCGGAACTCTTGTCTCTAGCTACATATGTATCAAAAGATGGCCTAATAGGCCATCACTTGAAAGAGAGGCCCATTGGACTTGCAAACTTTATATGCCCCAGTACAGGGGAATGCCAGGGCCAAAAAGGGGGAGTGGGTGGGTAGGGGAGTGGGGGGGTAGAGGAGTGGGGGGGGTGGGTATGGGGGACTTGTGGTATAGCATTGGAAATGTAAATGAGCTAAATACCTAGTAAAAAAAATGGAAAAAAATGAAAAAAGGAAAAAAAGAATGTTGTATTGAAATTCCTCAGCCTTATTTATAATATCCAGATGCAAGAAACAGCCCAGACGTCCTCAACAGAAGAATAGATACAGAAACTGTAGTACATTTACACAATGGAATACTACTCAGCTATTAAAATGATAGCTTCAGGAACTTTATAGGCAAATGGATGGAACTAGAAGATATTGTCCTGAGTGAAATAACCCAGACCCAAGGGGACGTGCATGGTGTATACTCATTGATAGTACCCCAAAAGCTCAGAATAACCATGATATAACTCACAGACCATATGAAGTTTAACAGTAAGGAAGGCCAAAGAGTGCATGTTTCAAACCCACTTAGAAGGGGGAACAAAATAATCATGGGAGGCAGAGGGAGGGAGCTACCTGGGTAGGAGAGGGTTCGGTGAGGAAAAGGGAGGTAAGACCAGGTAGGAAGAGAAAGAAGTCCAGAGGGCCAGGAGAACAAATAGAAATAAGCAGTGCGGGGGGGGGGGGGTTGAGGAACTTGAGGAACCAAATTAAAGTCACAGATGCCAGGAATTTGAGAGGCTCCCAGGACCTAATGGGGATGACATTAGCTGAAATAACATCAGGGAGATAGAACCTGAAGAGACCACCTCCAGTAGATAGACATGGCCCCCAGTGGAGCGATGGGGCCACCCACTCACCTCAAAAATTTTAACACAGAATTGTCCCTTTCTAAAAGAAATGCTCCCTTCTTTCTAAAAGAAGGGATCAGAGGTTGAAGGAAAGGCCATCCAGGGACCGGCCTACCATACAATCCATTCTATCTGCAGACACCAAACTCAACACTATTGTTGATGCCAAGATGTGCTTGCAGACAGGATCCTGGTATGGCTATCCTCTGAGAGGCTCTGCTAATATGTGATTAAGACAGATGCAGATACTCAAAGCCAAACATTGGACTGGGCCAGGGGACACCAGTGGAAGAGTTTGGGGAAGGGCTGAAGGACCTAAAGGAGATTTCAACCTCATAGGAAGAACAAAAGTATAAATTAAATAGAGCCCTCAAATTTCCCAGGGACTAAATTACCAACCAAAGATTATAAGTGGTTTGATTCATGACTATTTCTACATATGTAGCAGAAGACTGCCACAGATGGCATCACTGGGAGGAGAGGCACTTGGTCCTATGAAGACTTAATGTTCCAGAGAAGAGGTATGCTTGGGAGGTTGAGGTGGGAGTAGGTCATTGTGTGGGTGAGGAAGCACCTTCCTAGAGGCAAACAGGAGGGGATGGGGTTGGGGGGTTGGAAAGGAGAACAGAAATGGTGATAACATTTGGAATGTAAGCAAATGAAATGATTTTAAAAAAGAAAGAAAGAAATTCCTCCAAGATTAAAACCTTCCAGCTTGGAGAGAAGATCATTAAAATACCTGGTGTTAGAGATGAAGTAAAACAAAAAGGTATTCCATCTTTTGAGGACTTTTGATTTCAATCTTCAGAATATTTAATATCTTTCACTTTTCTGACTAGAGCTACACCAAGATATATATATATTTGAGTATTGTGAAGGTTTTGTTTCCTTAATTTCTTTCTCATCCCATTTATACCATTTGTAGAGAAAGGCAACTGATTTGTTTGAGTTAATTTTATATCCAGCCACTTGCAGAAGATGTTTATCAGCTAGCTGTAGGAGTTCTCTCGTAAAATATTTGGGGATGCTTATGTATACTGTTATATCATCTGAAAATAGTGATTCCATCACTTCTTGTTTTCCAATTTGTATCCATTTTACCTCCTTTTGTTGTCTAATTGCTCCAGCTAGAAATTCAAGTACTATATTGAATAGATAGGGGGACGGTGGGCAGCCTTGTCCTGTCTCTGGTTTTAGTGTGATTGCTTCAAGATTCTCTCCATTTAATTTGATATTGGCTATTGGTTTGCTGTATATTGCTTTTATTATGTTTAAGTGTGGACCTTGAATTCCTGATCTTTCCAAGACTTTTAACATAAAGTAGTGTTGTATTTTGCTAAATGCTTTTTCAGCATCTAATGAGATGATCATGTGACTTTTCTTTGAGTTTGTATATATAGTGAATTATGTTAATGGATTTTCCTGCATGCCTGGGATGAAGCTTTCTTGATAGTGGTGAATGATGGTTTTGATGTGTTCTTGGATTGGGTTTGTAAAAATTTTATTGAATAATTTTGCATTGTTTTCTATAAGATAAATTGGTCTAAAGTTTTCTTTCTTTGTTGGGTGTTTGCATGGTTTAGGTATCAAAGTAACTGTGGCTCCATAAAATGAATCATGTTTTGTTCCTTCTGCTTTTATTTTATGAAATAATTTGAGAAGTGCTTGTATTAGCTTTTGTGTGTAGGTCTGATAGAACGCTGAACTAAAACCATGTGGCCCTGGGTTTCTCTCTCTCTCTTTCTTTCTTTCTTTCTTTCTTTCTTTCTTTCTTTCTTTCTTTCTTTCTTTCTTTCTTTCTTTCTTTCCTTCCTTCCTTCCTTCCTTCTTTCTCTCTTTCTCTCTTTCTTTCCTTCCTTCCTTCCTTCCTTCTTTCTCTCTTTCTCTCTTTCTCTCTTTCTTTCTTTCTTTCTTTCTTTCTTTCTTTTTTTCTTTTTTATTTTTGGCTGGGGGGTTTTTAATAACTGTTTCTCTTTCCTTTGGAGTTATGGGATGGTTTAGATAGTTTACCTGTGCTTAATTTAACTTTGGTATGTGGTATTTGTCCAGGAAACCATTCATTTCATTTAGATTTTCCAGTTTTGTTGAGTATAGGCTTTTATAGTAATATCTGATGATTTTTAAAATGTACTCAGTTTCTGTTTTTATATTTTCCTTTTCATTTCTGATTTTGTTAATTTGGATACTGTCTCTATATCCTTTAATATTCTACCTAAGTATTTATCTTGTTGTCTCCAAGAATCAACTTTTGCTTGTGTTGGTTCTGTATTATTCTCTGTTTCTAAATGGTTTCTTTCCTCCCTGAGTTTGACTATTTTCTACCCTCTTCCTCTCTTGGGTGTGTCTGCTTCTTTTTGTTCTAGAGTTTTCATATGTACTGTTAAGATGCTAGTGCTGTGTAGGATCTCTTGTTTCTACATGAGGTCACTAGTGCTATGAATTTCCCTCTTAGGCTATAACCATTCTTTTCTACAGGCTATGTCATTTGCCAAAATTTATTATGATGAAACATCATGTGCTTTAATGAAATACAAATGGTAAATAAATAAGATCACAAAAATTATAAAATAATTTTGAGGATTATCATAATCTATGTAAGTATTATTTGGTAGATCAATTCTGGCTTATTAGACTGGTAATTTTCAGTATTTGCAACACTACATAGTAAAAGAAACTGGGGTAAGCAAGGAAAAATTCCCTTTTAAAATAAAAATTTATCATTTTCTATAAAAGCAAACCGGTATCCCTGCCTGTAAGTCAGTTGACAGCAAGTGGGTGAGAGGAGGAAACTAGGAAAAGTATTGACAGTACCATAACAAAAGTCCCACTTTCTCTGCAGGACATTCTCTTCAGGCTTCCCCCCTCCTCTCAGCTCAGAGGCTGAGGTCTGAGCCTACTCGCCGCCACACATCTCAGTAGGGAACAGAAAGTCTTCTATCAAAACTGCTAACAGGCTGACTCAGTCAATATCTCTTAGGTCAAGTTCCTAGCATGTACAATATGGAAAGGTCAAAATGCTTATTTCCCAGTGAATTCACTCACAAAACCTCTAGCAGACATGTCCAATCTTTTGACATTGTAACCCAAACCTGTCCTTTATGTCCTTTTGTAAAGTTCATTCTGGGGGACTACACAGTCAATCTTTATCTCATATTTGACAAGTGCCTGCTTGAAAAGTCTATGATCTGTATTTTCAATCCCTTTGCTCAATATTGAGGTAAATTGGTGGTATGATGCTTTGGTGATAGGAACAATATCAAGTTCAGGAATATGTAAATGATATTTGCAAAGACTGTAGTTGAACACATGTTACTGACAGGTTTTATTGGTTTATTTTTCCAGTTCATGAAAGAAGAGCAATGAACATCACCCACTGGGATTGAAAAAGTACTTAATTACATGTATAAGCTTTGGGCCCCATACTTATAAATGTGTATCGAGAATGAATTTATTCTTTGATGATTGGGGAATATTTTTCTAAACTGGAAATTATAAGGTACTGCAATATTTCTGATAATACTGTCATTGCAAAGACATAAGAAAAGAAAAGCACAGTACCAAGATAAGAGCAATGTCCTTAAGTGGGTGGGAGTATACGTTAGCTGTGGCAATGGTGCTAAAGCCATGGAGAAGACATGCATACAATACATGCTGTTACAAAGATCATTTTAGAGGTCTCCTTAGCTTCTTCAAATCTGAGATTTCTACTTTATCCTCAGGTTAACCTTCATTGTAGCAGTCACTTGCTTTTGCCTACCAGGCATTTCCAAAGTTGGTATTCTCCTTCAGTGATAAGTACTCTCAGGGTGTTACTTGGAGGGGAAGCAGATTTTTAACTCCAAGCCTTATGAATTTAAATTGCAAGCCTCAAGCAAAGCTTGAAGTTGTGTTTCCTGACTTGAGAGTTTGTGGGCTCAGGTCCAGATCCACCATGTGCATGCGGGAGGCTATTTTTTTCCTTTTTTTTTTTCCCTCACCCTCAGCTTAACCCTGTGACTGGTAGGTTCTGGCATCATTAAAGTTACCACTTGGTACTGTTTCAAAATACACAATCTGCAGCCTAATACTTAATGAACACAATACAGTTTGTCCTTTCTCATGTGTTCCTGTTCCAGAACTCTCATTCAATTTGCATGGTGATTCTAAATTTGATGCCTTAAGAATTCAATGCCTGGGTAGGGTCAATTGGGAGAGTGTCCCTGCTCCATCTTTTTCTGTCTATCTAAATATTGTTTAGCAATCAAAAAACCTGTCAAAATCAACTGTAAATTATGTCTCTGCACACATTCTTTCACCTCCCTGAATGTGCATGTTAACCTATTTCTTAATACGCTGATATCTTGGCATAGCTATTATGGGAAAATGATCCTGTTATGGCTTAGGATAATGTGTAAAGCTAGACTGCAGTTTCTAGAGCATATGTCATACTGATCAAATAAAATTCTGTTCATTATTTAATATCTTCTTATTTCTCATTACTCTTTGAATGCCAACCTTCCAGCATTTAATTCTATGAAAATGGCTATGTTGGGTGTCAATATAGTGAAATAACCTATTTTAATCTAACCAGATAGATTTTTATTTAGAGTATCCTCTCATTAATGTGCATATCTGTTGTTACACATTGCAGAATTTTCTTTTCTGGGGAATAAACTTGGTGCCTTGCAGATGGAAGTCAATAACTCTATCACTAAGCTCTTTATGGTGAATGATATTCTTTGGTATGGTGTTTATATTTTGATAAACGTGATGATATGAGAGAGAGAGAGAGTACTTATTTGAAGTTCATTTTTCAAAGGTTTCCATCAGGAAAGCTGTGGTGAGGCTCAGCAGTACCTTGGAGAGAGAGGAAAGGTAGCACTCTGGATGGCCTTTTCCCATCTAGGCAGTAAACTCGTGACTTGATACCATTCACATTCTTCTCTGCAAACATTCTCCCAGACATTTGCTAAGGTTTTCCCTTGTGATTTTCAATCCAGTCAAGTGGACAATCAAATTCAACCATTACTCGGGGTGTACATCTACTTCACTTCTTTGATTTATGGTTTGTTATTATTTTACTTACAAGTTTCTCTATAATGAACAGTGCTTCAGTGAACTATTATCACTAGAGGCAT
The DNA here is from genome assembly GCF_978045245.1 of Mus caroli. Lineage (NCBI taxonomy): Eukaryota > Metazoa > Chordata > Mammalia > Rodentia > Muridae > Mus > Mus caroli. The sequence goes on along the minus strand of NW_028227258.1, from coordinate 117,289,277 downwards.
TGATTTAATTTCTCAAATTAATAACTAGAAGTGGAATTGCTGTAATACAAGATAAAGACACACTTGTATTGCTTCTAGAGCAGAAGTAATTTTTCAAACTTTATAAAGATTGGACTATGAACTACAAATGTATTATTTTAGTAGTAAGCTATCAGATGCAAAATTCTAAATGCTTTACTACATATTCTAAGAGAACTATAGCTCAGTATTGAAATGTTTCATTACATAAGATCAAATACATGAGGATACCTAAGCACAACTCTTCAGATTTTGTAAAAGTGGTCTCTCATTTGGAAACCTTAAATGTATTCATTGAAAGCAACCTCATTCATTGTTTATTCTTCAAGAGAGAAGGACTGTAGTAGTAATACAGAGCCATGGACTAAAATTCCCATTGTGTCTAGTTACTGTCATCAATTATCTAAAACATAAGGCTATATTTATCTAAAATACTTTTAAATATTTAAGAAATAACACTGTTTTGGCGATGTGTTCTAAAATATTCCTCTCTCCAGTATGGAACACATACACTATTCCTATCATTTTGAATTCATAACCAGTCAGTAAACACATGACCTAGTTTTAGAGAGTCAGTCAGATGAACTAGGAGATACTATGCATTTTGACCATGTGTTTGAATTCACATAAATATTTCTTTTCATGTGATTTTTTTCATGTGAATCACTCCTGTAATTATCAGTAAGTACAGCCTAACTGTAACATCTTGTTCTAGGTATTGTTGGCCAAAATCCTTAGAATGACATATGAAGGCTTAGTCTGTATACTATTGTGTCTGGTAATTATAATATTAGGACCTAGGGTGCAATTTAAAATATAAAGCTATAAAATATACATTTTAAAATTTACAAATATTAATGTTTTAATTTTAGCCTATATCCCAGGCTAGCTTTCAACAAGTAATCTTCCAGCCCTAGCCACCTAAATGCCAAGATGAGAGGCCTATATTACTACATTTGACTTCAGATCATTTCTAAGATGGAAATAGACTAAATCACTTCTGAACATTCTCATGTTTTTCCTGCAAAACACTGCCAGTGAATTATTCTAAAGAAAAGTCACATAATCAGTTTTAAAGTTGAAGTGGCATTGTTCATTTGCGTTGGAATTACTTGCATTTTATCACAAGGCAGGCCATTTTGCCTTCATGTTACTGATATAAGTTTTTTTGTTTAACATTTTTTGAGATTGCTGTTATTGTTCTTTCTGTTTCATTTGTAATCATGATAAAACAAAGTTAAATGTTGCTGTTGAGTCAATCACCATGATGGCTCATAAGAACCATGATAGCTGAAATACAACTTAAACTACAGGGACAATGTTTAAAACGCTTGACAATTTTGAACAAGAGTCTATGTGAGGAGATGAAATGTGTAAGTTGTGACTTGGGTGTTTGACTCTGAAAAACATAGTCTGTATCTTTCTACTTTTCCAGTGAATTACTGTGGCAATCATGCCAATTTAAGAAGACGATGTTACATATGCAAGACATCTTCCAACATGGCAAAAACAAACAGCATCAAATGCATTTGTATTGGTGTATCTTGAAGAATTCAATTCCTAAGGAATGAGTTTCTATCATTTGTATACAAAACATTAAAATCATGTTATATTTTAACACTATTTATTAATACTTTATCTTAGTATTCATACATTTATTTGTATATTTTATTAGGAAATCAAGTTCAACTTCAGATGAAATGAGGAGAAATTACCAAGTCAAGGCTTTCTCCCCATTCTACTGAAAAGAATAAAATAGATTAAATTGGGAATTTATTTATAATGTCATTTGGAAATGTGAGATAACTTAACATAAATGACATAATTATTTCTATTTGCATACTCCACGTCATTTGAAGTATAATAATAGCTTTTGAACAAAGATGTTAACAAGATGAAAATCAAAGAATCAAAACAATTCTGACATCCCTTTTCATAAGAAAAAGTTCTAATGTAGCAGTTTTTGCAAAGTATATGATCTTTCTTAATTCTACTTGTAAAATATACTTCAGCGAAAATGTTTAGAATTCACTACAATTTTACTTACCCAGATAATGATTAATCTGGGCATCAACAGGCATTGTAATCCAATTTTTCCTTGATTAAAAGTTAATATTTCAGCATTTCTGGATTCATCTTTTCTATTGGCTGAGGTTCTAAACTCTATATAATGTTTTATTTAACAGATTAACAAAATGTATGGGGTTTTGATTTTGTGCAAGCTGGAGGGAATATTTTTTTATTCTGTCTTTTAAGACAATGAGAATACAGTGTCATACACTTGTGATACAGTGAGAATGATTGCTAGCCTGCATTCGTTCTCAAGCGAAGAAACACTTTATATGGAATTTAATGATGGTTAACATTAATATGCAAAGAAAACAAAAAGAAAAAAAAAACACCCAGAACAAAAATACCACAGATGTTTCCTGTCTATTAAAAGGAAATTTACAGAATGGGGCTGACCTGCAGTGTACTGAGAATACATTCCATTTCCCTTCTGTATCTCTAATCTGTGTATTTTCCATACTCTGGTTTATTTATTATTCTCAAGACCCTTTTTCTATTGCACTTCTTACACCTTGAAAATGTGCCTTTGAGAATTCAGACTCTAGTTTGATACAGCTCTTGGGGCACTCTTCTAGGCTGAATTGAATTTAATCACGGGGTCACATGAACCAAGTAGCTATGCTGTTTCTAATCTACTAACTGCACATTTTCTCCAAGATTGGTTGGGACCTGTCCTATTAGGGTTTCTGACACAAAAGGTCAATAATTCCTTATTTCATCCATAATTTTATATTTTTATTCTCCTACACCTCTAAAAAGTTTCACAGGTTTTGTGGAGAAAATGAAATCTTCTATCACCAAACGAGATTGCTATTTTCTTGTCTTCTTTAAGTTATCGTGAGACTGATTATTCTTTTCCTTTCTATTTCAAGTTTCCTAATATGTAACTTGACTTTTATCTCTTATCTCTAGCATTTAGATATACTACTACAATATAATATACATTATACAACATATATAATATACAACACTGTACATTGTAATATAATATACAGTATAAGATACACTCATTTCTATCCTGCTATATTTTTCAAATGTCTAAGTTGAATCAGATTTTAATGAAATTTAGAAAATTACAAGCTATTTTACATCATTTTTCTGTCTTTTGACTATTTACAAATAATAAATAACATCATTAGTAGATGAAAACTTAAGTGATTCCATGAAAATAGTACAAGCAAGAAAGTTAGCAATAAGAGGCATTTTAAAAGATGTATATTTGAGGAATTAAAAATGATATCTGATACATGCCTTTAATGTGTCATTATCATATTTTCCTAAATAATTAGTTTAATGTATAAGGATAGGTGCCTGTGTTGAGATTACATGCACAGCACATGTGTAGGTGCCCATGGAGACAAGAAGACATCAGAATTTATGGAAAAGGAGTTACAGCATATTGTGATTCACCTGGTGAGTGCTGGAAACTGAACACTCAAGCAACATAAGAACACTATTCTCACATAACAGCCAAGCAAACACTACAGCTCTAACTTATCATAATTTTAACTGGGAAAATACACTTTATATGAACAGGTGGCAAGGTTCTGGAAAATGCTTATTGTAAACTCTCACAACTTTTTACTTTAATATCAATTGATGGTATATGAAGGCACACTGTGGTTCACAAGCTCCTTTCTAACAGTTTGAGTTTATGCGATATACAGATTTTAAAGAACTAAATGAGTAATGAAGTGTATATATACATGGTGAAAGATATACTGGTAGATGAACAGAGATGCATAAATAAAGATATTTATAAATAATCTTATGAGTAAAACCCTTATTAAAGATATGAGCTTGATCACACATCTAAGCTTTATTATCAAATGCAAGTTTATCAAATGATTATTTTATACTTATTGAATGACATTGACTTTAATACTAGGACTTTTGAAAATCAATTTAATTTTCTAGTCAATAGTTTATATGTTAAAATATTACAATTTATACAAAATTTACAAGTTTAATACAAAAATTACCTATTATATGTATAAAATAGTAGCATTTAGAATTGCTTATATTGATTAAGATCACTCATGCTAAAATATAATTTTTCTCATGTTATGATAATGACTAACATGTTTGTATATAGTTATCAAACAGTTTTCTTATATTTGTCTACATATGAAATATGATGGTTTTATTAAAAATAATAAGAATGAGCCAATCAGAGCATTTTTAGAATAAAAAGAAACTCTACATGGAAAGAACATTATAATTTATTTTAAATTATATGAGAGAACATTCCAGACAGAATATCTCAACACAGGTTTTCAGTGTTAGGTTTTTGATCAAAGAAAATTTTTGAAAATTAAAAAGTCTTAACTATATAGTTCTACCAGAAAATGACAATGCAGCCAAAGGTTGTGCAGAATAGCAAGCACTAAATGATAATGTTTGCCTTTGTTCTTTGTGCCACTAAGTAAATTTCATTAACATCATTGTAGTTGGTACAGTAAAATATGATATAGCATGCTTGCTATTGTATCAGAACCCTTACATCTGAGGGTTGCTTTCTTGTTAGAAACACTTGCTATGTAATTCAGAAGACCTCCATTCAAGTACCCACGTTAAAGCCCAGTAATGCTGTATCTTTCTAAAATCCAAGAGTTTGAGGCTTAACAGACAGAACTGGGGACCATCACTAATAGCGAATGTGAAATGTCTCAAAATATAAGATGGAGAATAATGGATGAAAATCCCTGGTGTCCTTCATTGTGTGTGATCCCAGGTGTGCACATGGCCACTACTCTGAGACACATGTTATCATGTCTGGAAGAAATGCATGGGAAGCTTCTTTGACAGATCATCATTAGTTTCATTTATAAAAATGTTAGGGAAAATGATATGATACTGTGCTACATCATTAACCCTATCATTTACTTCTGCTACACATTTTTTTTTATTTCAAAAACTGGGTTTTGAAGTGAATTCTTCTGTCTTGATATGACTTTCATCTGACATCAGGGATTGCAAAGAAAGATTTGTTTGCTAAGTAATGAGAGCTCATCCAGCTTTTAATCTTGTTAACAGCAAATTGTGTGCTGACCTCTCTTCCAATAGGTAATTAAGCTCAGAAAAGAAGCCATGGGTGGACAGTTTAAGGTGATGAATATCCATTTGCAGGAGAATAAAACTTTGTTTTATCCTGCAGCATGTCATAATTTATCAACAAATTAAATAACCAGTATCTGGTGTGGATACATATATAGATACATAGAAAGATGAAGGCTTACTTGGAGTAAAAAGATGTAAAGAAAAAAATCTGTGACCTAGACAGCATTCTGATTTGTGTCTGAATTGACATAGTGTATATGGTCACTCAGTGATGAATCAACCATCAGTGTGCTCAACTGCATCTCAATCACAAAGTCAGATATGGTTGTATATTTATAATTTTAGATTTATTATGAATCAGAACTTTTTTGAGAAAAGCATAATGTATTACATCTGTATATATATTAACTAATTTTAATTATTTTTATGCAAACCATCTATCTTATCATAGAAATGAGACTCTAAACTTGCTAAATTGTAAAATTTGAAAAGTTTAACAGGCTGGATATACAAGGTAGGGCTAATATAGCGATGAGTCTTAGCTCTAAAGAACTTGTCACATACACCATTAATCCAACCAATTAGGAAGCAAAATCAAGAGGAATAAATATGACTTTGAGACCCTCTTCGTCTGCATAGTGAGTTTCAGGACAGCCAGAATTACATACAAAGACTCTGTTATTAAATAAATAAATAAATAAATAAATAAATAAATAAATAAATAAATAAATATTCTATGCAGTGATCTTCAGGCTGAAAATTAAGGTCACTGCCCGCAGTCATTCCATGAACAGTCTCTTCTTCCCCTTCCCCTTCCCCTTCCCCTTCCCCTTCCCCTTCCCCTTCTTCCCCTTCCCCTTCCCCTTCCCCTTCCCCTTCCCCTTCCCCTTCCCCTTCCCCTTCCCCTTCCCCTTCTTCCCCTTCCCCTTCCCCTTCCCCTTCCCCTTCCCCTTCCCCTTCCCCTTCCCCTTCCCCTTCCCCTTCCCCTTGTTCTCTGAGAGGCTGGAGGCCTCTACTGGCTATCCCTCCTCCCCTGGTATTTGAAGTCTATAGAGGACTAAGCATATCCTCTCCCACTGAGGCCAGAAAAGGGAGCCCATTAGTGGAGTGTGATCCACAGACATGCAACATCTTTAGGGACAGCACTCACTCCAGTTATTGGGGGCCCCACATGAAAACTGAGCTGCACATCTGCTATATATGTGTAGGGATCTAGGTCCAGTGTGTGAATGTTCTTTGGTTGATGCTTCAGTCTCTAAGAGCCTCTGATGGTCCATTACCTTACAGACTTAACAGTGATTTTTTTTTTTCATAGAAAAGTCAGTTCCTGTTCTTGAAATAGTGTTTCTTTTTTTTATAGTCTTGATTTTTTTATATAAAAGCCAAAAACCATACAATGTAAAAATGAAAGCATCTTCAACAAATGGTGCTTGACTAGCCAGATGTCTAAATGTAGAAGAATAAAAATTGATCCAAACCCTATCAATCCGTACAAACTTCAAGTCCAAGTGGATGAAAGACCTAAAAATAAAACCAGATACACTGAATCTCATAGAAGAAAAAGGGGGAAATATCCTTGAATGCAATGGTAAAAGAGAGAGGTTACTGAACAGAATAACAATGTCTCTAGCTACAAGAACAATTGATAAACTCATGAAACTGCAAAGCATTTCTAAGGTTTTCTGTTGTTTTTTTAATTGAATATTTTTGTTATTTACATTTCAAATGTTATCCCTTTCCCTGATCTCCCCAAAACACCCTATCTCATCCCTCCTCCCCTGGTTCTATGAGGGTGTTCCTCACAGACTCAACCACTCCTGCCTCCCCCCATTTCCATTCCTCTACTTTGGGGCATCAAACATTCACGACACTAAGTACCTCTTCTCTCATTTTTTTTTTGAGGTGTGCAAGTTAACATTTCTTTTTCTTTTTATTGAGGGGGAGTATTGATTTCATTTACATTTCCAGTGCTATCCCAAAAGTCCCCCACATGCTCCCCCACAAACTCCCCCCCCACCCACTCCCACTTCCTGGCCCAGGCATTCCCCTGTACTGAGACATATAAAGTTTGCATGACCAATGGCCCTCTCTTTCCACTGATGGCCGACTAGGCCATTTTCTGATTCATATGCAGCTAGAGACACGAGCTCCAGGGGGGTACTGGTTAGTTCATATTTTTGTTCCACCTATAGGATTGCAGATCCCTTTAACTCATTGGGTACTTTCTCTAGCTCCTCCATTGGGGGCCATGTGATCCATCCAATAGCTGATTGTGAGTGTTTCTTAAGAAACCAAACACATGATAAAGAAAACCTTTAACCTAAGTTATATGGAATTTAGATGTGAATTATTTTGATCTAACAGTTCATGACTATAACTTCAAAGCTATGTACCAAACTCTTCTGAGATTGCTAAATAAAGTATAATCAACACAACCACAGTACAAGAAATTTCTCATAGATGTTTTCATAGACTACAATTGCAAATTACCTCATACTTCCATAATTGATATGTATTTTTAGCATACATAAATGGTTAAAACAAGAACCTAAGACTAGATAGCACAGAGAACTGGGGTAAAACCAAATAATACTGGTCTAAATAAAGCAAAAAAAAAAAAAAAAAAAAAAGAGAAGAAAAGAAAAACCTGTGATAAAATGACTCATGATCATATCCTGCTGTACTCATAGATCAGTGTCTTGTTTAGCTATTATCAGAGAAGCTTCCTGCTTTAGCAAAAAGAAACAAATATAGAGACCCACAGCCAGACATTACCAGAGAGTATGAGAGGTTGGAGCACTCAGATTTTCAGAGTCTGGTGGGATGGGGGTGGAGGGTGTAGACAGCCTCGTGGAGACAGGGAAGCAGGGTGGAAGTATGGCATGTAGAACAGTCAAAGGGTGAGCTGGGAGGGGAATAAAATCTGGAGTGTAAAACAAACAAACAAACAAATAAATAACCCTATAATATAAAGATCTGATATGCACGGTATCTGATATGTAGGGTATCTGATACAACCCCTATGAAATGGTCTTTTGACCCCCAAAAAGTAACAACCCATAAGTTCAGAACCACTGATCTAAAGGCTTGTTATTTTATGTACAATTCAACTAAGTAGGTAGGAAAATGAAAACACTAATTTAAAAAAAAAAAAAATGTTGTGTTCATCAAATCTCTCCCCTTGGAGCTCATGGAAACCTGTGGGAAAGCCAAACTGTATGGAGGACACCGAAAGAAAAAAAGAAATATGTTAAATCAACATAAGGAAAGCTCATATGAACTCAGAGTCTCAGGCAGCATGCACAGGTTCTGCACTAGGTCTTCTTTATAGACATTGTGGTTTCCAGTTTAGTGTTGTTAAGGATTCCTTAGTGCACAGGTGTGATTCTTGTGTCTTTTCTTTGGCTCTTTTTGTCTGCTGGTTTGTTCTCTACAACTTTAATGTGATACTTTTGATTTTAATCTCATTATAGATTATAGTCTCATATTAAAAAAAAAAAAACAAAAAACAAATGAATGAACAAAACCTGACCACTAGGATAAAGGTTAACAACTGAACTCTCACTTCTAACTGCTGGGTGAGGGAAATTTGTTACTTTCCACTTGAGTGACACTAGGTATAGCAACCTCTCCAGGACATTCTTCACATGTAGTGGTGGAGGAACAAAATATAACAGACTCTGCAGTTTTTTTTTTAAATATGCTTTTATATTTTGTATGGTTTTTGTTTTGTTTTATTTTGTTTTGTAATATAGTTTTCTTGTAATAATGTGTTTTTCTTTTTGTTTTTGTTTTGAGAAAGAACTTAAAGTAGGGTGAATAGAAGAAGATCTGGAAGGAATTGGGAAATAATATAACTAAAATATATTTAAATTTAATAAAAAAGATAAACAACATTAGTGGGTCTAAATTATTCAAAAGTGATAAAATCAACAAGTAAATCAACGTTGGAACATATGCATATCTATTACCCTGCACAAAAGTCAAATCCAAGTGCGTCAAGGACATCAAAATGAAACCAGAAGCACAAAACCATTTAATCAGATCTGATAGAAGACAAATTGGAGAGTAGTCTTGGAATCTTTAGCACAGAAGACAACTTTTGAAACATAGCTCCACTCAGGAGAGCACTAAAATCTACACTTAATAAAATGAAACCTCATGAGAATGAAAAGCTTCTGTAAGGTAAGGACACTATCAAAAGGACAAAACTAGTCTTCATATGGAAAAAGTTTTCACCAACTGTATATCTGACACAGGGCTTATATCCAAAATACTTAAAGAATTCAAGAAACTAGACACCAACAAACCAAATACCTCAATTGAAGTAGAGTACAGATAGAAACATAATTCTCAAGAGAACAATCTCAAATGGCTGAAAAACTCTTAAAGAAATATTCAACATACTTATTCACCAGAGAAAAGCAAATCCAAATGTGTCTGACATTCCATCTTACACCAGTCAGTGAGGCTAAGATCAAAAACAAAAGTGACAGTTCATGCTGGTGAGGATGTGAATCAAGGGGAACACTATGTTGGTGGATTGAGAAACTTGCACAGTCACCTTGCAAATAAATATGTTACTTTCTTAGAAAATTGGAAAGTGATCTGCCTTAAGACTTTACCTTAGCACTCCTGGGTATATACCAGCAGAAGTCTCCATCCTACAACAAGGATGCTTACTCAATTATGTCCTATGCAAGCTTAATGTATAAAGCCAGAATCTGGAAACAACTTAGTTGTCCCTCAACCAAAGAATGGATTAAAAAATGTGTGCAGTTACATAATGTAGTATTACTCAGCTGTGAAAAATGACATCTCCTTGGGTCCTTGAAGAGGTTTGCAGCCCCATAGGAGGAACAACAGTATGAAAAAAACAGTAGCTCTAGAGCTCCCAGGGACTAAACCACCAACCAAAGAGTTCACATGGAGGAACCCATGGCTCCAGCCGCATATGTAGCAGAGGATGGCTTTGTGGGACATCAGTGAGAGGAGAGTCCCTTGGTCTTGTGAAGACTCAATGCCCCAGTGTAGGGGAATGACAGGACAGGAAAGCAGGAGTGGTGGGGTTAGTGAGCAGGAGGGAGAGGTAGGGGATGGAATTGGGAGGATTTCAGAGGGGAAAATGAGGAAAGGGGATAAAATTTGAATGTAAATAAATAAAATATCTAATAATATAAAAATTGTATTGCAAAAAATAATGACATCATGGAATTTGGAACAAAAAAATTACCATAATGAGTGAGGTTACCCAGACTCAGAAATACAAACATGGCATGTACTCACTTATAAGTGGATCTTAACTGCTACAATCTAGAAACATGGAGAAACTAAGTAACCAATAAGGACTTAAGGGAGCATGCTAGGATTTTTCAAATTGTAACAAATGTGAATACTATCTTTATATAAAGAATTTATTCTTTTGTTATGTTTATTAAGATGTACTATGACTTCTTTGACTATTTTTTGTTTTGTAAATTTAAATGACCTTATACTTTTCAAAATTATGCCTTTTTGTGTGCTTGTCTATTCTACCAATCTATTTATAACTTCAAAGATAAACAGTTAAAGTTTTGCTGAAAAAAATACTATAATTGTACAAATGACAATACAGAAAATGGATAAATTATGGCTGGAGCGATGGCTCAGCCATTAAAGGCTAGGCCCACAAAAAAATATATATATAAGAAAATAGATGAATTATTGAGATAAAAATATGAGGTGAAAACTTCTCAATTTACAAATTAATTTAGGTGAAAAGTAACAATGAAGTTTGTGAAAGTTAAAGAATAATAATGAAAGAAAAGACAATGTAAAGTATAACAAATAAAAGTTAACAATTAAAGTATCAGTATATCAATAATTCAATATTATTTTTTCCAGTAAAAAAGGTAATTCATATCTCATGGCAAACTGTCAATTTCAACTACTTTGAAATGGGTTTGGAACCATATGTGAAAAATCTGAAAACACTGAATAATTTTAATAGTGAGCTTTTCAACCTTTTAAGACAGTTAAGTGGGTGGGGGAGTGGGTGAGGGAGCGTGTGGGGGACTTTTGGGGTAGCATTGGAATTGTTAATGAAATACCCAATAAAAATAAAATAAATAAAATTTAAAAAGCAATAACATAAAAAAAAGACAGTTCATTCATACATGCATATTCTTGGGAGAAGTAGCCACTCTAAGGCATTTTTCTGCATCTCTATCATATCAGCCATGTTCTCCTGCCATTGGTCAAGGAGAAGTACAATGAGATAATTTAATGTACAGGATGATATTCAAGTGGCATTAATGTTATTTTATCACAATTGCTCTGTAGTACAGCTTGAGATAAGGAGTAGTGAATCCACCAGAGGTTCTTTTATTGTTGAGAATAGTTTTTGCTATCCTAGGTTTTTTGTTATTCCAGATGAATTTGCAATTTGCCCTAATTCTGTGAAGAATTGAGTTGGAATTTTGATTGGGATTCCATTGAATTGACAGATTGCTTTCAGCAAGATAGTCATTTTGACTATATTAATCCTGCCAATCAAAACAACTCTGAGATTCCACCTCACACCAGTCAGAATGGCTAAGATCAAAAATTCAGGTGACAGAAGATGCTGTCAAGGATGTGGAGAACAAGGAACACTCCTCCATTGTTGGTGGGATTGCAAGCTGGTACAACCACTCTGGAAATCAGTCTGGTGGTTCCTCAGAAAATTGGATATAGTACTACCAGAAGATCCAGCAATTCCTCTCCTGGCGATATACCCAGAAGATGTTACAACTTGTAATAAAGACACATGCTCCACTATGTTCATAGCAGCCTTATTTATAATACCCAGAAGCTGGAAAGAACCCAGATGTCCCTCAACAGAGGAATGGATACAGAAAATGTGGTACATGTATACATTGGAGTACTACTCAGCTATTAAAAAGAATGAATTTATGAAATTCCTAAGCATGTGCCTGGAGGGCATCATCCTGAGTGAATTAACCCTATCACAACAGAACTCACTTGATATGCACTCACTGATAAGTGGATATTAGCCCAGAAACTCAGAATACCCAAGATAAAATTTACAAAACTCATGAAACTCAAGAAGAAGGAAGACCAAAGTATGGACACTTCGATCCTTCTTAGAAGGGTGAACAAAATACCCTGGAAGGAGTTACAGAGACAAAGTTCAGAGCAGAGACTGAAGGAATGACCATCCAGAGACTGCCTCACCTGGATACCCATCCCATAAACAACCACCAAACCCAGACACTATTTCAGATGCCAACAAGGTTTTGCTGACAGGAGCCTTATATAGCTGTCTCCTGAGAGGTTCTGCCAGTGCCTGGTGAATACAGAAGTGGATGCTCACAGTCATCCATTTGACAGGGTACACGGTCCCCAATGAAGGAGCTAGAGAAAACACCCAAGGAGCTGAAGGGGTTTGCAGCCCCATAGGAGGAACAACAATATGAACTTACCACTACTCCCAGAGCTCCCTGGGACTAAACCACCAATCAATGAAATCACATGGTGGGACTCATGTCTGTAGCTTCATATGTAGCAGAGGATGGCCTATTCAGTCATCAATGGGAGGAGAGGCCCTTGGTTCTGTGCAGGTTCTATGTCCCAGTGGAATGCCAGGGTCAGGAATTGGGAGTGTGTGGGTTTTGGAGCAGGGGGAGTGGAGAATAGGGAATTTTCTGAGCAGAAACCAGGAAAGGGGATATCATTTGAAATTTAAAAAAAGAAACTATATAATAAAAATGTTATTATATTTTTCTAATTCATTATATTTTTCTAATTCATTATTTTCTAATTCATTTTATCGGTGACATTTCAAGATGAAACTAGGTGTCATGGCGAATGCTAAAATTTTTATGAGTGACGAAAATGTCACAACAAAATAAATAAAAAAGAATAAAAAATATAATGTATTTACAAAGTAACTTTGGGACTCTTATTTTTGTTTTTACTAATATTTATTCCTGATAGCTGCTACTTACTGGTAGCTTTAAAAACCAAAATTCGCAAAAACTGTATTGTTTACCCTCCCCATTACATTTTTAAACTCAAATATAACATTTTCTCTTGATGTTTTAAAATATTTATAAAATAAAATGAAAGGTCATAGTATGATCCTTTGTTTTAATCATTGAGAATTCTCCATAATAATTGATCATGGTGACCTGTAGTGTTGTTGATATACCCTCCATTGAAGAAAACTGATTTTCCCTCTGCCATTACTATCAATTGTGAATAGTTCCTAGGCTGTGTTTAAAATTTGTGCCCACTTCCCTTCCTTCATGCTGGAGATTTGGTCTGCTTTGAGCTCGGGTAAGTTTTCTGCATGATTAATCTGGAATAGATGAAACAAAATTTAGCATAAAGCTAAAAAGAGAGCTATGAACTTTTATTTACTGAAACCGTTTTTAGACTTAATATTTGATTTGTTTTCAATATTTGAAATGTCTCAATTAGCCTTATGCAAAATACAATTTTTAAATTCTAATCTTATTGGAAGTTCTATAATATTATAACATGCTTTTATCAAAATTTATAAGAAACAGTGATTCATACATTCACTTAGGAGTTTTTTTTTTCCAGGAAAAATAATTTATGACTTGAAAATTTCAACTTTTTAAACCATTTATCATTTTAATTCAAATGTAAATGGCAGGTTATAATTTATTTAACCTAATTATTTTAAGACTAAGTTAACTATTACCAGAAATAAATGAAGCAAGCATCAAGTTAATATATACATTGTTAAACATTAATTTTCCTGAAATAAAACTTATCAGTGTCTGTTTCTCAGTGATCAATAGCATTGTGCCGAGGTATAGTAACTGGAATTGCAGATTAAAACTTCAGTGAAGCCCATGAACTTAGCTAAATTTCCACAATTTTATCTGTAAAGTTCAGTTATTCAGAGTTAAATATAAATTGTAAGAGTATGATATGAATCATACTGTTAAGAAGTATGGTAAGAGGTCAAAGATCAAAGTGATGTACGGAAAGACCTGTCCTGGATTTCCACAGGTATTAAGCAAAGCTCCTCATTTAACATCATACCTGCAGGTGGTACTCAAGGAGCTATTTCCCATGGCTGCTTTCAATTTTACTCATGTGTGTACTTTTGTGAACATTTATTTGAGTAAATGTTATGTGATGTAGGTCCATTCTTGGGTATGAATTCATGTAGTGGGCAGAAGAGGAAGTCAGTAGTTGTTCTGATTGAATGCTTTCTCCCTTACTCCTCTAAGTCAAGGTCTTCGTTTGAACTTGGAGCTATTCAGGCTAATAGCAAGTCCTAAAGGCTTACTTGTCTCCACCAAAACAATGCTGAGTTTAAAGACATGGGTGTGGGGACTTGAACTCAGCTCCTCTTCCTTGTGCAACAAGTATTTTTATCCACTGAGTAAACTGCCCAGGTCAATACTTTCTATATCACGTTGTAGAACTCTAAAATAAAGCAATGCATTTTGTCTGAAAATGTTAACCTCCTCTATTCCTGAGCCATAAACATATGAGGGCCATAAAAATAGCATTTTAAGATATTTATAGCTGTAACAATTTCATTTTTTTCATAATATGTCATTACCTCTATATACTTTTAAGTTTACTATCAGAAAAAAATGAAATATCCTCAGTGAATATTTCCCATTCATGATTATGTTACTAACCTTGGTGGAAATAATAATAGCTCTTATTTAATTAGTCCTTTTTTCCTTTAATATATAAAGAATTCCAATAGAGAGCACACAAAGGATATATATGTATATTGAACATACCCTCAGCAGCATGTATACTAAATGTGGAATTATATAGAAAACATTAGTGTGGCTCCTGCACAAGTATGGCAAACAAATTCAGTGCTTCATATTTTCTGGAAGTAACATGTTGGTTGGGAAAGAATATGATCAACTATATAAAAATTTAAAATAAGAAAACAAATTATTCTCTAATTTTTTTTTACAGTACTGTTGTTATCCTTCTCCAGGTCTGCCCTCTGACTGTTCCTCATTCCATACCTCCCCGCCTCACTGTATCCAAGAGGGTGTCGCCACACCCCACTCCTCACCCCCACCAAACCAGACCTCTTCAATTCCTGGGGACCTCAAGTCTCCCCACGGTTAGGTGCATCTTCCCAACTGGGCCAAAGCAAGCAGTCTTTTGCTATATATTCCAACACCTCTGACCAGCTAGTGTCTGCTGCCTCGTTGGTGGCTCAGTGTCTGAGAGATCTCAGGTGTTCAGGGTAGTTAAGACTGCTGGTCTTCCTATGTGGCCACCCTCCTCAGCACCTTCTTCCAGCTTTTCCCTAGCTCAACCACAGGGGTCCCAGAAATACTAAATACCATCACCTCTTTGTTCAACTGACAAACTTAAGGAAAAGGGGTTACTAATTTGTGTACCTCTAAATTTAAAACCAGAGACTTCAGGACCATTGCCAAGATACATGATAATATATTATGAAATTTAAAATGATGCCTTACATTTTAGGGAATCTATAAGCTGAATCTGATTAACTTACTTAAGTAATAGGAAATGTTTCTCCTATTTAAAAAAACTGGTGTGGGGTTTGTGTTTATGTGTGTTGCTGCATTTATGCATCTGGTTGTGAGGTTTGCATATGGACCTGTGTACATGCATGCTGAGGCCAGAGTAAAATATGGGGGGTCTTTCTCGGGAGGGGGTGTCTTTCTCTATTGCCCCCATTCCCTTATTCCTTTCAGTGTCTCTCACCAAACCAGAAATTTACTCTGTGAACTAAACTGCCTGACCAGAGAATTGTGGAGATCCCCCCTCGTCACAGTCCCACAGTATCAAAATATCAAACAGAACATTTGGTTTCTGAAGCACTGCAATTTGAAATGTCTGAGGAAAGATTTTCTCCCATGTGTTCTCATTGCTCCTTTATGGATAGTTGCTTTTCCTAGTCTTATTATCATGACAAATAAGAAGTAGCTACTTCAAATTACTTTGTCATCATTCTAGATAGTGAGAACATGGGAATCATATAACCAAGAATATACTTTCTCCTATTGAGATCAGAAATTATACCTTTAAATTCTCATCAACATTACTGTCCATCAATAAGCTGAACAAGGATGACACCAACAACATGCCGAACTAGATAGGGAAGAGCCCACAAGGCCTCAACCCTACACAAAGAAGTATAGTTAGCTAAGTAAAGCTGGAAGGACAAGAGGAGACCTTCCTTAGGCAAGAGGCCATTAATTAGTTGTCCAGGGATAAACGGTCAGCTCCAAAAACATACAAGTAACATTATGTAGATTCAACGGGTTATATGTAGGGATATATGGGTATATTTATTTAGTATTGATTAAAAATAAGGTTATGTATTTGAAAGAATGGGGATGTGAAGGGACAATTTGGAGAGACAAGTGTCATTAAAATATGATATCAACAACAACAACAAAAGGTAGAAAAATAAACAATTAAAAAGACACAGAAGCCTACAGATTGAGTTCCAGGACAGCCAGGGCTAAACAGAAAAATTCTGTCTTGAAAAACCAGAGAAGAAAAGAAAAGAAAAGAAGAGAAGAGAAGAGAAGAGAAGAGAAGAGAAGAGAAGAGAAGAGAAGAGAAGAGAAGAGAAGAGAAGAGAAGAGAAAAGAAAAGAAAGGGAGGGGAGGGGAGGGGAGGGGAGGGGAGGGGAGGGGAGGGGAGGGGAGGGGAGGGGAGAGACAAGACAAGAAAAGAAAAGAAAAAGAAAAAGAAAAAGAAAAAGAAAAAGAAAAAGAAAGAAAAAAAGAAAAAGAAAAAGAAAAAGAAAAGGAAAAGGAAAAGGAAAAGACACAATGACCTAAAGCAACTAGGGGAAGATCCGGTGAGTTTGGCTTATAAATCTTGTTCACAGTGCATCATGAAAGGAAGCCAAGGGAGGAACATAAGGCACATAAGGCAGGAACTGAAGCACAGAACATGAAGGAAGCAGAACTGCTATTTCAAGCCATGATATGAAGTTTTCACAATGGCTCCAAATGGATACTTTACCTCTGACTTGCAAGGAATCAGTACCTCTGTGCATCACACACAGACAGACAGATAGAAACACACACACATACACACACACACATACCACATGCAACACACACATACTGAAAAACACTAAAAATGTTAAAACATTAAAGCCAAACACTTCTAAAATTCAAACCTATTAAAAATTAATATGGAAGGTTAAGTGTATTTATATAAAAACATGACATACTTTCTAGATGAAAAATGCTTTGTAGTTTTAATTAACTGAGAAAATATTTCTGGATAAACATCTCAGGAGTTGCTTTCAAGCTTACATTTTTACTTTATTTTATTTTAAGCGAGAATTTTCTTATTATCATGTTATAGGAACAATCTTTGTAATAACTTTGGCTACAAAAAGGTTCCAAAGAATATAGTTTAATCATATATTTACCACTTCTCCAACTCCACTTAGATCTTTCCAAAGACAAAAACAAAACAAAACGGACAAACTAACAAAAGCATATCTAAGACACTGAGCCATGAGGCTAGAATGATGGTCCAGTAGTTATGAGTATCAGATGCTTTCAGTGGGACAAGGGTTAATCCCCACCACCCATAAGGAAACGCAAAATTATAACTCCAGTAGCAGAAAATCCAATGTCCTTTTCTGTTTGATGTGGACAGCAGGCATGCTTTTGATATACAGACAGAGAAGCAGGCAAACACTCATACATAGAAAACAAAATAAGAACAAACAAAAAAATCTCAGAATCTATTTTGTATTGGTTAAATATTCCTGAGGACAGTTACTGCCCTATGGTGTGGATGATGTAAATACACAACTGGAGAAAATAGGTTTCCCTTCCCTTAACATTTATTAATTATAATTAAAACTTTGTGCCACTTTCCTTTCTCTTTGTGGGTTTTTTGTTTGTATTGAATTTCTGCAAGTCCTATGGGTGTTTATACAATCTCTGTGAGTTTATATACGTGTTAGCCATGTTGTGTCTGGGAGAAGTTATTTCCTTACAATGTTTCATCATGTCTTGTTCTTACAGTCTTTCTGTTTCCTCTTCTTCATAGTTCCATGAGCTTTGAGTGGAACATACGAATGACAAGTACAGTGCATTTAGTTCTGAATATTCTAAGTATCTTATTCTGGACATTTTCCAGTTGTGGACTGTGTGCTAATTACCATCACTAAAATAAAATGATTCCCTGATCAGGGTTGAATCATGCATTGAACTGGCACCCAAGTGTGGAGATTGTTGAGTCCCTGGTAGAGTTCCTGGCTCTACAGGTTGGCTGGCTGTTACAAATACATGGATTAGAATAAATGCCTGAAAGGGTCAGAAAAAGAGAACTATGGAGAACCATTAAGCCAATTCCCCAAAATACTAATTGGCATATTTTAACTGCAGCAAAATATTCATAGCATGAACTCTATCCTTCACTGAGTTGGGGGAAGATATAGTGTTTGCTTGAATATGCTTAGTAAAAAGACAATCATGAAGTGTTATGTCTATGCTTCACTCTGAGCGTCTTTTAAATTTGAATGCTAAAAGTTCTTATGTATTCATATGTACATTATAGAGCATATTTTACATGTTGTTGCAGATTCTTATTCTTTTCATGGCCAAATAGCCATCTCTCCTGGCCTTCCCTACATCTGATTCTGAACCTCCCTAGTTCCCCTACCCACCTCCTCCCTCCCAGTTCCCTTTCTCCCTTTGCCTCTTATGACTATTTTATTCCCCCTTTAAGTAAGATGTAAGATTCTTTGTTTGGGCTTTCCTTCCTTTTTAGGTTTAGGGGTCTGTGGAGTGTAACATGGTACCTTTATTTTATGGCTGATATTTACTTATAAATCAATACATACCATGCATATCCTTTTGGGGTTGGGTTACCTTGTTCATGATGATATTCACAAGTTCCATCAATTTGTCTGTATGTCTTGTCAATTGGTGAGTGTCAGATATTCAAATCCCCTACTATTTTTTTCATAAGGGTGACTTTTATTGGTTATTTTTAATATTGCCCCCTTTCTGTCCTCCCATCAGCAAAATGCCCATCCCATCCCACCTCCCCTTTGCCTCTAAGAGGATGATCCCCACCCACCCACCAACTCCCTCCTCACCCCTCTAGCATCCCCCTATGCTAGGGCATCAAGCCTCCTCAGCACTAAGAGCTTCCCTTTCCACTGACACCATATGTATCTGGAGCCATGGACCCAACCATGTATACTCTTTGGTTGGAGGTTAGTCTCTGGTATATTTAGGGGATCCGGTTATTTGATACTGTTGTTCTTCCTATGAGGTTGCAATCCCCTTCAGCTCCTTCAGTCCTTCCCCTACCTCTCCCATTGGGGTCAGCGGGCTCAGTCCAATGGGTAGCTGTGAATATCTTTATATGTATTAGTCAGGTGCTGGCAGAGCCTCTCAAGGAGACAGCTATACCAGGCTCCTGTCAAAAAGCTCTTCATGGCATCAGCAATTGTGTCTGGGTTTTGTGTCTCCAGATGGGATGAATCTCAAGGCAGGGCAGTCTCTCAATGGCCCTTCCTTCAGTCTCTTATCAAATTTTTGTGCTAAGTTTCCTTTAGGCAGGAACAATTCTGGGTTTTTGAGATGATATGGTGGCCCCATCCTTCAACTGGGGACCATGCCTATCTACTAGAGGTCTCTAGAAGTTCTTTCTCCCCTTTGTTGGGTATTACAGTAATGTCATCCCCATTAGGTCCTGGGATTCTCTCTCTTCCCTGGAGTCTGGGACTTTCTTGTGGCATAATTCCAGACTCCCACTATTAATGTGTGAAGATCGATGTGCAATTTAGGCTTTAGCCATGTTTCTTTTAGAGTTGTGGGTGTTCTTGTGTTGAGATATCATTTTGGTAGAATTTTACTTTGGTGAGTATGAAGTTTCCTTCCCTATCTCTTTTTATTAATGTTGGTTGAAAATCTATTTTATCGGATATTAGAATAGCTACTCCAGCTTGCTTCTTGGGTCTGTTCACTTGAATTTTTTTTCCAGCCTTTTACTATAAGGTAATATCT
This sequence comes from Mus caroli, assembly GCF_978045245.1. Lineage (NCBI taxonomy): Eukaryota > Metazoa > Chordata > Mammalia > Rodentia > Muridae > Mus > Mus caroli. The sequence goes on along the minus strand of NW_028227258.1, from coordinate 117,269,103 downwards.
ATGATTTGCTCAGATTTGTTTCTTGCATGCAACAGAATGGTATATCCTGTTTTCACATCCATTATGATAGCCTCTGCCTTTTTATTGGAGAACTGATTCTGTTGATGTCAAGAGACATTTTTGACCAGTCACTTATTTCCTATGACTTTGGTGTTGGTGGTGTTACTGTGGGGGGGGTGTGAGTGTGTGAGTTTGTGAGTGTGTGTGTGTGTGTGTGTGTGTGAGTGTGTGTGTGTGTGTGTGTGTGTGTGTGTGTGTGTGCTTCCCTTGTTTTTGCTACTATGGAATTACTTATCTTTGGTGTTTTCTTTGAAGTAATTATCCTTCTTGGGTTGGAGTTTTCCTCCTAGTATTTTCTATAGGGTTGGATTTGTGTATAGATATTGTTTGAATTTGTATTTGACTTGAAATATCTCTCCATCTATGGTGATTGACAGTTTTTCTGAAAATAATAGTCTAGGTTGGCACCTGTGGTTTTGTTAGAGGTTGCAATGTCTGACTAGGTGCTTCTAGCTTTAAGAGTCCCTGTTCAGAAGACCAATGTAATTCTGATAGGTCTGCCTTTCTTGTTACCTGGCCTTTTTCCTTGTCTCTTTAAAAAAAATTTTTTTTGTTTCATACTTGTGTTTTGTTTTGATTTGATTATTATATTCTGGTTCTGGTCCTGTCTAATTGATGTTCTATAAGCTTCTTTCTTATAGCCATCTCTCTCTTTAAGTTGGAAAAGGTTTTATCTATGATTTTGTTGAGACTATTTTCTGGTCCTTGGAGCTTGAATCTTCAACTTCTTCCATTTTTATTATTCCTAGGTTAAATCCGTTCATGGTATCTGAGATTTCCTAGATGTTTGGTGTCAGGAAATTTTAGATTTAATATTGTCTTTGAATGATGTATCAATTTCTTTGATTATATCTTCTATTCCTGAGTTTTTTTTCTTCAATTTCTTCTAATTTTATAAGATTTTATTTATTTTTATGTATATGAGTATGCTGTAGCTGTCTTCAGACACATCAGAAGAAGGCATCAGATCCCATTTCTTATGTTTGTGACCTACCATGTGATTGATGGGAATTGAATATGTGGCAGAAAATGGCCTAATTGACCATCATTGGGAGGAGAGGTCCTTTGTCTTGCAATTTATATGCCCCTATACAGGGAATGCCAGGGCCAGGAAGTAGGAATGAGTGGGTTGGGGAGCTGGGCAGGGGAAGGGTATAAGGGACTTTTGGGATAGCATTTGAATTGTAAATGAAGAAAATATCTAATTAAAAAAATGTTTTTTTTTTAAACCTCAGGAAGAAAAGTCAGTGCTCTTAACCATTTAGCTATTTCTCCAGCTCAAATCTCCTCTATTCTGTTGGTGATGCTTGCATCTCCAGTTTCTATTCTTTTACCGAAGTTTTCCATCTCCACAATTTCATCAGTTTGTGGGTTTTTTCATTGCTTCTATTTCCACTTTCAGGTCTTGTACAGTTTTACTTATTTCCTTTACCTGTTTAATAGTATTTTCTTGTATCTTTTTAAGGGATTTATTTGTTTCTTCTTTTAAAACCTCTATGTATTTGACTGTATATTCCTGTATTACTTTAAAGGATTTATTCATTTCCTCTTTAAAGGCTTCTATCATCTTTATAAGACTGGATTTAAGGTCATTTTCTTGTGTTTTGGTTGTGTAAGAATATCTAAGACTTGCTGTAGTAAGGTAGCTTTTCTTTGGAGGAGTGATATTTCCCTGGCTTTTGTTGATTGCTGTTTTTTTTTTTTTTTTTTTTTTGAAGGTCTTTGGACAGCTGGATATTTTTGGGCCCTGGGTATTTTTGTTGTAGTAGGTTTGCTAGGGAGTGAACATCAATGATCCTGGTATGGCAGGCCTCTGATGCATATGCTTAGACTCTAGGTTTCAGAACCTCCAGTTCTGTATGGTTTGGAGTCTCAAGTCCAATGAAGGTGGCCAGAGAGGTGTCAGGAGAGTGGAGGTCTGCCTGGAATGGCAGGCTGCTTTAGGGAAGCTTGGCTTGGCCCAGAAGGCTCCCAGAACAAGGAAGATGGTGGGAGGTAGTAGAGATTACCTGTGTGGTTCAGGAATCTGATGACAATGAAAATGTGGCAGGATCATGGAAGTCTAGAGCATTTTTAACTGACCAGATAAATTTTGATTCTTAGTAAACATTTCTTTCCACAAATCTAGAAATATCAAAAGAAAATTATTAGTTTTAAAAACTGATCTAGTTGCATATGTAGCAGAGGATGACCTTATCTGGCATCAATGGGAGATGAGGCCCTTGGTCCTGTGAAAGCTCAATGCCCCAGCATTGAGGGGTAATGCCAGAGCAGTGAGGTGGGAGTGGGTGGGTAGTGTGGAAGTACCCTCATAGAAGCAGGGGGAGGGCAGATGGGATAGGGTGTTTGTAGAAGGGAAACCAGGAAAGGCCATAACATTTGAAAAGTAAGTAAATGAAATTTCCAATTAAAAAACTAAGTATTTTTACTTTGGAGCTCATACATTGATTTAGAATGCGTGGTTGTATGGGTTACTACATTGATGTTTTACTAATTTATTTCAGGTACTCCAGGGCCTGTCAAGTTTTAAGAAATTATACTGCATACACTTTGAATGAAATGCTTAAATATTTGGTGATATTTTGTTAAATGATGTATTAGAGAACTTCTCAATTTCCTTTTGAAAATGAAATATTAACTTAATTAGGATTTTCATGCAACTTGATAATGCATGTCTGATATCTTATCTAGATTTGGGGCCTAGCATGGAGCTCATGGTAGAGATAATACTTCACATCTAAAAGACTATGGATTCAACTTCCATTAAAACACACACACACACTAGAGACACAGCTCTGGGGGGTACTGGCTAGATCATATTGTTGTTCCTCCTATAGGGTTGCAGACCCCTTTAGCTCCTTGGGTACTTTCTCTAGCTCCTTCATTAGAGGCCCTGTGTTCCATCCAATAGATGACTGTGAGCATATACTTCTGTATTTCCCAGGCACTGGCATAGCCTCACGAGAGATAGCTATATCGGGGTCCTGTCAGCAAAATCTTTCTGGCATATACAATGGCCTAGATGGCCATCAATGGGAGGAGAAGCCCTTGGTTTTGCAAATACCATATACCCCAGTGCAGGTATATATATATATATATATATATATATATATATATATATATATATATAAATACCATATACCCCAATGCCAGGGCCAGGAAGCAAGAGTGGGTGGGTTGGGAACCAGGGCAGGGGAGGGTATAGGGGACTTTGGGGATAGCATTTAAAATGTAAATGAAGAAAATATCTAAAAGAAAGAAAAAGAAAGAAAGAAAGAAAGAAAGAAAGAAAGACAGACAGACAGACAGACAGACAGACAGACAGACAGAAAGAAAGAAAGAAAGAAAGAAAGAAAGAAAGAAAGAAAGAAAGAAAGAAGAAAGAAAGACAGACACATACACGCACACTCAAAGAGACAAACAGAAAGAGAGATTTATCTCCTTAAAATCTCAAATGAACATAATTTATATCAATATATACTGGAGAGAAATTCCATGATGGATGCTGAAAGCCTACTTTACATGTAGTATCACTTCAACAAGATTTATGTTTCTAATGTGTGGAGGATGATAAGAAGACTCAGCCTTTAAATGTTTACACTTTCAGCAAGAGATCTTAGTTTGATCCCAACACCTATGTAAGAATTTGAATGTTTTTCAATGTCAGCAGGGATGTTCTTATAATGTCAGCACTAAGTATCCCTGTAGAAACTATCTCTGTAAATCATTGACCATCAGTCTAGGCAGTTTCTGAGGGCCAGGTTCACTGAGACACCCTTACTAAAATCTAAGGTAAGAGTGACTGAGAAAAACATCCAGCATCTACATCTACCCTCTATATACAACACTCATAGGAGTGCATACACATGCATATTCACACACAAACAAATGTGTTTATTTTATGAATCTAATTTCAAAATATTTGACTTTTTGTAGTAAAAGTTGAAAATTCTGAATACAATTATTTTCTGCATTAACTGTAGTAACTATTTCCCTACTTTAATGTATTCTTATTTATAAATTACATTTTATGTTCTACTATTTTAACATTATAATACAAAAAAACAATTTATCTTTAGAACTTAAACTCTTTCAATGCATTAAAAATACCAATAATGTCATATTTTGCACATTGAAAAAATGCATTACAGATACTTTCATTTTAAAATAACTTGGATGGATGAAACATTTAAGCCATTACTGGAATTCATGTACTAGTTATTTGACTTATTCGAATATGTTGATGTCAAGATACTGACATTTAACTCTTTGCCTGCTCTTCTGAAAAAAAGAGACAACCATTAAACTCAGTAGAAAAACTACAAAGGGCAGCATTCTGATTAAACAAGAACGAACAAGATCAATAAATGCATAGATTGTATTGAAGCTAAGTGATGGCTGAGGCTGTGGGATTAGGTCGTATTGTCTCATCCAGGAGAAATGTTGTACCAGACAGGAGTAGATGGGAAATATTGTATTCCACTAGCCTAATGGTTATGTTACCAAAAAAACAAGAAATCATTTCAACATTACACAAGTTGATAAAACATTGAATACAGGATGGCATGAGAGTGGGTCAACTCACATCTCCTAACAGCTCAAGACCTAAAGCCCAACAAAAGGCTCAATATATTCCCCTAGTTCATCGTCCTGGGAGAAAACTGTGGATAACACTATGGGGAAGGAGAAAGTTGGCTGCTTGTTCTTTTATGAGGAAATTGATATATTTTTGCCACCATGAATATAAAAATTCTTTTCAAACAAAAGAGAAAACAACAATCTGCTTTGCAGAAAGGGGAGACAATGTCTCATGCACAGAAAATGAAGAATTACAAACTGAGAATGGGAAAAAAATCGTCAAGTCCCAGCACATAATCTGGTGTGGAAAAGAAGAACATGTTTCTGGGATTTGTTTGCCTCTCAAGAATACCTCTGATGGCCTGTGACAAGAGAACTAACAAAGAGGAACCAGCATCAAACATTTTACAGATGGGGTATCAGTAAAGTGTACAAAATGTGCTGCTTGTTGACTCGCAGGAAGAGGTTATGACAGGATTAAGAAAATATCAAGGAGCCAGGTGGTGGTGGCACATGCCCTTAATCCCAGCACTTGGGAGGCAGAGGCAGGTGGATTTCTGAGTTCGAGGCCATCCTGGTCTACAAAGTGACTTCCAGGACAGCCAGGGCTATACAGAGAAACCCTGACTCGAAAAAACAAAACAAAACAACAACAACAACAACAAAGTATCAAGTAAAAGAAATTGCCTAAACAAGCTACCAACCTAAAAGGCTGCATCCTTAACTTGAATATGTCAGTTTTCTAGGTTAAAAATGGGGAGGATATTTTAGGACAAGTCAGTGCATGGGGTTACCATGGAAAGGAAATGAGTCAGCATGTGAAAAGATTTCAACACCTGAGTCATGACACAAACACAAAATTCAAACTGTAGCCTGGACCACAAGAGAGTAGATAGAATACACAAAGAGAAGGCAGAGATGAGCTGGAAAGGATATGTTAGTGATGTAATTGTCTAGAGTATATAAGTTTAAAATAGAACATATACTTAGGAAAATAATTATGTAGTTTCTTAAAATTTAGATTAATATCAGATGTTCCAATCTTTTTTTACTTCCAGAATTTACTTCCAGGAAAACGATGCACACACACACGCGCACACACACACACACACATGCACATGCACACACACACGCACACACACACATACACCCCATGCACACACACACACATACTTAAACACACCAATAAAATATCATCCAGAAGTATTATGAGACTGTATTTCTTGGGATCTATTTTATACAAAAGATTCCTATTTATGTCTAACACAGAAGGGCCATATGTAATATTGTTTTGCTGGCTCAGTCATTTCTGTAACCCATTGATGTTTCCAAAGAGAGCCCTTTGAACTTACTGTGTTAGTGATTCTGCCTTAACTGTTTTGTACTGTGACCAGTGGAGTTTGTTTTGTCCTCCATATTCCTAAAGTTATATATTTATTGCAGAGAAAATAACTATTTATTGTTGATTATAGACTTTTCTTTCATGTGCCCTCCCAAGTCTATACAGTGAGTCTTTAAAATAAAATAAAATAAAATAAAATAAAATACCTATTATAGGTCTCAAAAAGCAAAGCTAATGTGCTTGTCATAGCTTAATGGCAACTCCACTGAGAGAAGAAAGGGCAGGTAAGACCTGATTATGACTGCAAGTATGTGGAAGGCTACTACTGTTATAAACACCAGTGCCATTTAGGAACAAACTCTGTGGAAATATGGTGTCAGAATCTTGTGGAATTCCTTTCATTGCTTTTTACAGATAAAAAACATATTTATAGTTTTAGAAATATATCTTATATAGAAACTTGAGGACTTTTATTAGATCCCTCAGAAAGTATAATTGTAGTATGTATGTATTTATTTTTTACATTTACACTTATTATTGAGGCAGACTCATTTAGGCCAGGCTGGCCTTGATCTCTTCATGTATCTTAGAATGATTTTGAATTGCAGATGTTCCTGCCTCTACTATATGGTATTACTTGATAGTCTAACAGGTGAGATGCATCCATAATAAAGGCATAGTTAAAAAATGCACTCCACTCACCAATATTCTCTGAACTAGATTAAATCATGAGTAATTCCCCAAGGTTCATTTCTAGTCATAAAGTTCCACATACTCTGAAAGTGCTTCCTGGGGTTTTATCCCCACCTCTGCCCTTACAGCATTTTGTATAATTCCTCTTTCCCTTTAAACTTTTTCTTCCCCCTACGTGACTTGCTTCTTCCCACTCCCTGAGAGTAATGCTCATTGATTGCACTGTTTGCCCTATTAGTGTGTACTTTATATCATCATTATAACATCTAATAAGTGCCTTTGGTTGGTTGTTTCCACTGAAATATTATGTACAAGGAAACCTTTGTCTTGTTACCTACTGAAATTATAGGCATCATCTAGAATTTACTCAATAGTCACTGATCAAATAAAGCAATGAATATTGACTAAACATGGCCTCTTCTGCACTGACCCTGATCTCATGATTCCACAGTGCTGTCCAGCAATGTGTAACTGCCATATGTTTTTGCACAACTGGAAACACATAAGAACACACATGATATGCACTCACTGATAAGGAGACATTAGACCAGTAACTTAGAATATCCAAGATACAATTTGAAAAACACATGAAACTCAAGAAGATGGAAGACCAAAGTGTGGATATTTCACTCCTTCTTAGAATGTGGAACAAAATACACATGAAAGGAGTTACAGAGACAAAGTTCAAAGCTGAGATGGAAGGAAGGTACATCTAGAGACTGCCCCATCTGGGGATCCATTCCATATACAACCACCAAATCCAGACATTATTGCATATGCCAGCAAGATTTTGCTGACAGGACCCTGATATAGCTCTCTCTTGTGATGCTATGCCAGTGCCTGTCAAATACAGAAGTGTATGTTCACAGTCATCTATTGGATGAACCACAGGGCCCCTAATGACGGAGCTAGAGAAAATACCCAAAGAGCTAAAGAGGTCTGTAACCCTATAGGAGGAACAACAATATGAACTAACCAGTACCCTCACAGCTGTGTCTCTAGTTGCATATGTAGCAGAGGATGGCCTAGATGGCCATCAATAGGAGGAGAGGCCCTTGTTCTTGCATAGATTATATGCCCCAGTACAGGAGAATACCAGGGCCAGGAAGCAGGAGTGGGTGGGTTGGGGAGCAGGCCAGGGGAGGGTATAGGGAGCTTTGAGGAGAGCATTTGAAATGTAAATGAAGAAAATATGTAACAAAAAATAAATAAATAAAAAAGAATTGGACTCATTCTTCATGACAAAATGTCTGTCCATTTGGGTTTTGATGTCTCATTTTGTCAAATATCCAATCTTAACATGATTTAATTTTTTTTTATTTATTTCAACATGCTCACTAAGAAAAATTTAGTGATACACAGTTTTATAAGAAATCTCTAAAAAAAAAAAAAAAAAAAAAAATCCCAAGTGTGGTGGTGCATGCCTTTCTTTAATCCCAGCACTCGGGATGCAGATTTCTGAGTTCAAGGCCAGCCTGGTCTACAATGTAAATTCCAGGACAGCCAAGGCTATACAGTGAAAAACCGTGTGGAAGAAAAAAAAAAAGAAAGAAAGAAAGAAAGAAAGAAAGAAAGAAAGAAAGAAAGAAAGAAAGAAAGAAAGAAGGAAAGAAAGAAAGAAAGAAGAAAAGAGAAAAGAAAAGAAAAGAAAAGAAAAGAAAAGAAAAGAAAAGAAAAGAAAAGAAAAGAAAGAAAAGAAAAGAAAAGAAAAGTCTACAATTTGAATTTGCAATGAATGGATGAAGAAAAAACTGGTAAGAGGCAAATAATGGAGTTCAGTTACTGTGCTGAAAGGACTTGAAAAAAGGGAGTGTGGTTGTGGAATCAGTGTAGCTGATGTCTACAAAAGCAATTCAAGCACTGTGGAAATTTGAATAAAAAGGGGTCCCATAGGTCCATAGGGAGTGCCACTATTAGGAGTTGTGACCTTGTCCAAGTAGATGTGCCTTGTTAGAGGAAGTTTTTCTCAGTCTCTTCCTATTGCCAGAAGATCCAGATTTAAAATTCTCACCTCCTCATCTATCACCAAGTCTGATTCTCACCATGAAGATAATGGAAGAAGCCTCTGAAAATGTAAGCCAGTTCCATTTAAATATCATTAGTATACACACACACACACACACACACACACACACACACACACACTATGTATATGTGTGTGTGTATATATATATGTGTGTGTATGTATATATATATATACATATACTTATACACATATACACACACTATATGTATGTGTGTGTATATATATATGTGTGTGTGTGTGTGTGTGTATGTGTGTGTATAAAATAGTAAGATAAAATATACCAGTTTTTGTAAGTATACAAGACTTAAGGTTTTTTTTTTTAAGACTTAAGTCTTAATCAGTAGAAATATACTCGCTCAGTAGCCTCTGTGTTAACTAGGGTATGTCTGTTTGCTTGGCCTAGAACCAGATCATATGGACAGATGTCATTTGTACTCTCAGTTTATTAGATGTACATGTATCTATTTCAAAATAGCTTCAGACCCAAATGTAGCAGTTGGTTCTTTTTAGATACTCTTAGCTAGTATAGACTAATTGGGCAGCCTTAGCTCACAACTGTGAAGGCTGGCACTTGCTTGCTTAAGTAGATCATAACAGTAGAAACTGAAAAGGTGTAAATTAAAATAGTTACTGCTTCTATTTTCTTCAATTGTATCTTCAAAAGAAAAATCACAAAAACACAACTGAAATTTAAAGTGCAGAAAATAAACCCCATTTATTTGGAAACATTTGCACAGCTATATTTAGAGGTCTTATCTATGGACCATTAATTAATGGAGGCCACCCTGAATATCAATTTACCTCAAAGATTACACAGAATATACACATCTAGAAACAGACTAAGTTTAGCAAATATGCTACAATATTTTACAGTTTCTATAACAGAAATTCTGCAAAAAAAAACAAAAAAAAAACAAAAAAACATTTCCTTTGTTCAATTAATGACAGTTTGCATGTGTAAACTTGCTGTGAATAACACACACAATGTCTTTATCTCATAAAAATAATATATTCAACTCATAATAAAAGTAAAAGTGATTTAAAATATAAAAGGAAAAATATATTAAGTCCTTATTTATTTGAAACTAAAAAGTAAATGCACACTTTCTCTGCATTATTTAGATTGTCCCTACTATGACAACAGCTGGGCAGAGAAGCTCCAGGGAGTACATATTTCTTTGACTCCTAGGCATCAGAAGATTCAGTTCATCATGGGAGGGATAAACATTGGAGTAGAAAACCTCAAGTTACTGAGGCCAGGAGGAAGGGAGCCAGAATATGTACAAAAACTGTCTTTCATGACTTTCTACATTTATCACATCCATGTCCCCAGTTTATGAGTTGGTAAAGATGACATTCATGTCAGTTCTTCTGCCTTTAGTGAGTAGAAATGCTTTAACAGACACATCCAGAGATGTCTACATTACCAATATAATTAAGGTGGCTAACGAATATACATCTTGTGATAATTTCAATATCACTGGGAAAAAATAAATTCTGGGAGATTCAGCAAACAAACCATTTGAAAATGTTAGAAATACATTCAAAATGCAATTAGTAACTAATTGAAACTTTTATTTCCAATTACTTTTTAAAAAGGAAACCACTTTCTTAAATTAATAATTTCTTTGATGAACAATAATTCACCATAATGGATCATGAGCCAGACATTTAAATTTTCTATTGAATTACAGATGAGTTAGACAATTTTTACTCTTGACTCTCCTTATAAGAGCATGTGTTGGGGAACAAATAAAGCAGCAGCCAGTCCCACAGCACCCAGAGGAGGCTAGCACGACCAAGATCCCAGGATCCCAGGATCCCAGGATCCCAGCATCCTAACATCCCAGGAGCTTGATCACACCAGAATCTCATAGTCTCAGAGGCAACTTGACTCCCAGGAACTCTGACACACCCAAAATCTCAGAATCACAGGATCCTATAATCACAGGATCACAGAGACAGCTGGACTCTGAGGAGGTCTGACTCAACCAGGATTACAGGAAGGACAGGCTCCAGTCAGATATAGGGAAGGCAGGGAGCACTAGAGATAATCAGATGACAGGAGGCAACCATAAGAACAGAAGTAATAGAAACCAAGGTTACTTGGCATCTTCAGAACCAAATTCTCCCACCATAGAAAACCAGAACACCATCAAATGGATACACCATCAAACCAGAACAGCAAGACTTGAATCTAAAGTCACTTCTCATGACCATGATGGAGGTCACAAAAATCCCTTAAAGAATTAGAGGAAAACACAATCAAACTGGAAGGAAATGAACAAAACCATCTAAGATCTAAAAATGAAAATAGAAACAATAAAGACATCACAAAAGGAGACAACTCTGGAGTTAGAAAAGACATCAAGAGCCATAGATGCAAGCATCACCAACAGAATACAAAAGATAGAAGGGAGAGTCTCAGGGGCAGAAGATACCTTAGAAAACATTGATACAAAAAAAAATGCAAAATGCAAAAGCTGCTAACCCAAAACATCCAAGAAATCCAGGACACAATGAGAAGGCCAAACCTAAGGATAATAGATATAGAAGAGAGTGAAGATCCCCAACTTAAAGGAACAGTAAATATCTTCAACAAAATCATAGAATAAAACTTCCCTAACCTAAAGAAAGAGATGCCCATGAACATACAAGAAGCCTACAGAACTTCAAGTTGACTGGACTGGAAAAGAAATTCCTCCCATCCCATAATAATCAAAGCACCAAATACACTAAATAAGAAAGAATATTAAAAGCAGTAAGGGAAAAAAGGTCAAGTAATGTATAAAAGAAGACCTATCAGAATTATACCAGACTTCTCACCAAGACTATGAAAGCCAGAAGATCCTGAGCAGATGTCATACAGACTCTAAGAGAAGATAAATGCCACCCAGACTACAATACCCAGCAATACTCTCAATTACCATGACAGAGAAAAAAAATATTCCACTACAAACCAAATTTACGCACTATATTTCCACAAATACAGCCCTACAAAGGATGATATATGGAAAACACCAACATAAGGAGGGGAACTGTACCCTAGAAAAAGCAAGAAAGTAATCTTTCAACAAATTCAAAAGAATATAGGTACATAAGCATAATGCCACCTCTAACAACAAAAATAATAGGGAATAACAATCGCTTTTCCTTAATATCTCTTAACATCAATGGACTCAATTTTCCAATAAAAAGACATAGACTAACAGACTAGATATATATACAGGACCCAACATTGTGCTGCATATCTAAAGGAACTTCAATAACAAAGATAGATACTACCTCAGAGTAAAAGGTTGAAATTCAATTTTCCAAGTAAATGGTCCCAAGAAACAATCTCAAGTAGCTATTCTGTTTTTTGTTGTTTGTTTGTTTTTTGTTTGTTTGTTTTGTTTTGTTTTCGAGACAGGGTTTATTTGTATAGACCTGGCTGTCCTGGAACTCACTTTGTAGACCAGGCTGGTCTCGAACTCAGAAATCTGCCTGCCTCTGCCTCCCGAGTACTGGGATTAAAGGTGTGTGCCACCACGCCTGGCTCAAGTAGCTATTCTTTATTATTATTATTATTATTATTATTATTATTATTATTATTATTATTATTAGGTATTTTCCTCATTTACATTTCCAATGCTATTCCAAAAGTCCCCCATACCCTCCCCCACACTCCCTTACCCACCCACTCCCACATTTTGGCCCTGGCATTACCCTGTACTGGGGCATAGAAAGTTTGCATGACCGATGGGCCTCTCTTTCCATTGATGGCCGACTAGGCCATCTTTCGATACATATGCAGCTAGAGACAAGAGCTCTGGGGTACTGGTTAGTTCATATTTTTGTTCCACCTATAGGGTTGCAGATCCCTTTAGCTCCTTGGGTACTTCCTCTAGATCCTCCATTGGGGGCCCTGTGATCCGTCCAAGAGTTGACTGTGAGCATCCACTTCTGTGTTTGCTAGGCCCTGGCATAGTCTCACAAGAGACAGCTATATCTGGGTCCTTTCAGCAAAATCTTACTAGTGTATGCAATGGTGTCAGCGTTTGGAGGCTGATTATGGGAAGTATCCCTGAATATGGCAGTCTCTAGATGGCCCATTCTTTTGTCTCAGCTCCAAACTTTGTCTCTGTAACTCCTTCCATGGGTGTTTTGTTCCCAATTCTAAGAAGAGGCAAAGTGTCCACACTTTGGTCTTCATTATTCTTGAGTTTCATGTGTTTTGCAAATTGTATCTTATATCTTGGGTATTCTAAGTTTCTGGGCCAATATCCACTTATCAGTGAGTACATATCATATCATATTTGAGTTCTTTTGTGATTGGGTTACCTCACTCAGGATGATGCCTTCCAGGTCCATCCATTTGCCTAGGAATTTCATAAATTCATTCTTTTTAATAGCTGAGCAGTACTCCATTGTCTAAATTACCACATTTTTTGTATCCATTCCTCTGTTGAGGGACATCTGGGTTCTTTCCAGCTTCTGGCTATTATAAATAAGGCTGCTATGAACATAGTGGAGCATGAGTCTTTCTTACCAGTTGAAACATCTTCTGGATATATGCCCAGGAGAGATATTGTGGGATCCTCTGGTAGAACTTTGTCCAATTTTCTGAGGAACCACCAAACTGATTTCGAGAGTGGTTGTACAAGCTTACAATCCCACCAACAATGGAGGAGTGTTCCTCTTTCTCCACATCCTCGCCAGCATCTGCTGTCACCTGAATTTTTGATCTTAGCCATTCTGACTGGTGTGAGATGGAATCTCAGGGTTGTTTTGATTTGCATTTCCCTGATGATTAAGGATGCTGAAAAATTTTATAGGTCCTTCTTAGCCATTCTGTATTTCTCAGGTGAGAATTCTTTGTTTACCTCTGAGTCCCATTTTTTAATGGGGTTATTTGATTTTCTGTAGTCTACTTTCTTGGGTTCTTCATATATATTGGATATTAGTCCTCTATCTGATTTAGGCTAGGTAAAGATCCTTTCCCAATCTGTTGGTGGCCTTTTTGTCTTATTGAAGGTGTCTTTTGCCTTACAGAAGCTTTGCAGTTTTATGAGGTCCCATTTGTCAATTCTCGTGATCTTACAGCACAAGCCATTGTTGTTCTATTCAGGAATTTTTCCCCTGTGCCCATATCTTCGAGGCTTTTCCCCACTTTCTCCTCTATAAGTTTCAGTGTAAAATCAACTTTCAATGAAAAGTTACCAAAAAGGATAAGGAAGGACACTTTGTACTCATCAAAGGAAAAATCTATGATGAACTCTTAATTCTGAACATCTAATCTCCAAATGCAAGGGCACCCACATTTATAAAAGAAACAGACATCACACCCCACACAATAGTGGGAGACTTTGACACCCCACTCAACAATGGACAGATCATGGAAACAGAAACTAAACAGAGACACAGTGAAACTCACAGAAGTTATGAAACAAAAGTATCTAACAGATATTCATGGAACATTTCATCCTAAAGTAAAAGAATATACTTTCTTCTCAGCACCTCATAGTACCTTCTCCAAAACTGACCATATAATTGGTCACAAAAGAGGCCTCAGAGGATACAAGAAGATTGATATAATACAATAAATCCTGTCAAATCACCAAAGACTAAGGCTGATTTTTAAATTTCAACAACAACAACAACAACAACAAAAAAAAAAAAAACAGAAAACACACATATACATGAAAACTGAACAGCATTCTACTCAATGATAACTTGGTCAAGGAAGAAATTAAAGACTTTTTAGAATTTAATGAAAATGAAGACACATCATACCAAAACTTATGGGACACAATGAAAACAGTGGTAAAAGGGAAACTCTGAGTGCCTCCAAAAAGAAACTGGAGAGACCTTACACTAGCAGCTTGACAGCACACCTGAAAGCTCTAGAACAAAAAGAAGCAAATATACCCAAGAGGAGTAGATGGCAGGACATAATCAAACTCAGGACTGAAATTAACCAAGTAGAAACAAAAAGAACAACACAAAGAATCAATTAAACCAGGATCTGGTTCTTTCAACAAGATAGATCATGCTACCTTCTCCAAAACTGACTATCAACAGATAGATAAGCCCTTAGCCAGACTAACTAGAGGGCACGGAGGTAGTATCCAAATTCATAAAATCAGAAATGGAAAAGGAGACATAAAATAATCAGATCCTACAACAAAATTTTATACTCAACTAAATTGGAAAACTGGATGAAATGGACAATTTTCTAGACACATACAAGGTGATAAAAATAAAACAAGATCAGGTAAACCATCTGAACAGTCCCATAACCCCTTAAGAAATTGAAGCAGTCATTAATAGTATCAGAACCAAAGAAAGCCCAGGACCAGATGGGTTTAGTGGAAAATTCTATCAGACCTTTAAAGAAGGCCTAGTACCAATACTCTTCAAACTATTCCACAAAATAGAACCAGAAGGTACACTATCCAATTCATCCTATGATGCTGCAATATTGCTTATATCTAAACCACACAAATATCAAATTAAGAAAGAGAATTTAATAACAATCTCCCTTATGAATATTGATCCAAAAATACTCAATACAATTATTGCCAACAGAATCCAAGAACACATCAAAATGATCATTCACCACAATCAAGTAGGTTTCATCCCAGGGATGCAGGGATTGTTCAATACATGGAAATCAATCAACAGAATCTACTATATAAACAAACTTAAAGGAAAAAAAGAAACATGATCATTTCATTAGACACTGAAAAAAATATTTGACAAAATTCAGTATTCCTTCATGTTAAGTGTCTTGGAAAGATCAGAAATTCAAGACCAATACTAAATCATAGTAAAAACAATATACAGCAAACCAGTAGCCAAAATCAAACTGAAGAGAGAAACTTGAAGCAATCCCACTAAATTCAGGTACTAGACAAGGCTGCCAACTCTCTCCCTATCTATTCAGCATAGTACTTGAAGTTCTAGATGGGCAATTATACAACAAAAGAAGGTCAAAGGGATATAAATTGGAAATGAAAAAGTCAAAATATCACTATTTACAGATGATATGATTGTATATTTAGGCGACCCAAAAAATTCCAAAAAAGAACTCCTAAACCTGAATAACAACATCAGCAAAATGTCTGGATATAAAATTAACTCAAATGAATCAATAGCCTTCCTCTATTCATAGGATAAACAGGCTGAGAAAGAAATTAGGGAAATGACACCCTTCACAATAGTCACAAATAATATTACATATCTTTGTGTGACCCTAACCAAGCAAGTGAAAGATCTACATGACAAGAACTTCAAGTGTCTAAATGAACAAATCGAAGAAGACCTCAGAAGATGGAACAATCTCTCCTGCTCATGTATTGGCATGATAAATATGGCAAAAATGGCCATCTTTCCAAAAACAATCTACATATTCAATGAAATTCCCTTCAAAATTCCAACTCAATGCTTCATAGAGTCAAGAAGAGAAATTTGCAAATTTATTTGGAACAACAAAAAATCCAGGATATCAAAAACTATTCTCAAATATAAAAGTACTTCTGGGGCAAATCACAATCCCTGACCTCAAGCTGTATTACAGAGCAATTATGATAAAAATTGCATGGTATTGGTACAGAGACAGGAAGAAAGACCAATGGAATAGAACTGAAGACCCAGATTTGAACCACACACATATGGTCACTTGATGTTTGACAAAGGAGCTAAACCATCCAGTGGAAAAAAGACAGCATTTTTAACAAATGGTAGCTAGTCAGTGGTGGTGCATGCCTTTAATTCTAGCACTTGGGAGGCAGAGGCAGGCAGATTTCTGAGTTCAAGGCCAGCCTGGTCTACAGAGTGACTTCCAGGACAGCCAGGGCTACACAGAGAAACCCTGTCTCAAAACAAACAAACAAACAAACAAAACAAAAAACAAAAAAACCAAAACCAACAACAACAACAAAACAAAACAAAATAAACAACCACAAAAAAATGGTGCTGTTCAACTGATGGCCAGCATGTAGAAGAATACAATTTACCTATTCGTATCTCCTTGTACAAAGCTCAAGTCCAAGTGGATCAAGGACCTCCACATAAATCCAGATATACACTGAAACTTATAGAGGAGAAAGTGTGGAAGAGCCTTGAACACATGGGCATATGGGAAAAACTCCTGAACAGAACCCCAGTGGCTTGTGCTGGAAGATCAAGAATCAACAAATGGGACCTCATAAAATTGCAAAGCTTCTGTGAGGCAAAGGGTACTGTCAATAAGATAAAAAGACAATTACATATTGGGAAAAGATCTTTACCAATGGAGGACTAATATACAATATATACAAAGAACTCAAGAATTTAGACTCCAGAGAGCCAAATAATCCTATTATAAAATGGGGTACAGAGCTAAACAAAGAATTTTCAACTGAAGAATATCAAATGGCTGAAAAGCACCTAAAGAAATGGTCATCAGGAATATGCAAATCAAAACAACCCTGAGATTCCACCTCACACCAGTCAGAATGGCTCAAATCAAAAACCCAGGTGATAGCAGATGCTGGTGAGGATGTGGAGAAAGAGGAACACTTCTCCATTGCTTTTGGGAATGCAAGCTAGTACAACCACTCTGGAAATCAGTTTGGTAATTCCTCAAAAAAATGACATAATGCTACCAGAAGACCCAGCTATACCACTCCTGGGCATATACCCAGAAGATGCTCTAACATGTAATAAGAACACATGCTCTACAATGTTCATAGTAGCCTTATTTATAATAGCCAGAAGCTGGAAAGAAACCAGATGTCCTTCAACAGAGGAATGGATACAGAAAATATCTTAAATTTACACAATGGAGTACTACACAGCTATTAAAAACAATGAATTTATGAAATTATTAGGCAAATGGATAGAACTAGAAAATATCATCCTGAATGGGGTAACCTAGTTGCAAAATAAAACACATGGTATGTATTCACTGATATGTGGATATTAGGCCAAAAGCTCCAAATAACCAGGATACAATTTACAGACTACTTGGTGCTCAATAAGACCAAAGTGTGTGTACTCTGGTCCTTCTAAGAAGGAGAACAATATTCACAGGAGTAAACATGGTGATAAAGTGTAGAGCAGCGACCAAAGGAAAGGACACCCAGAGACTGTCCCACTTGGGAATTCATTTCTTATACAGTTACCAAACCCAGACACTACTGTGGATACCAAGAAGTGCATGCAGAAAGGAGTGTGATATGTGTTTGCTAGGCCCCGGCATAGTCTCACAAGAGACAGCTATATCAGGGTCCTTTCAGCAAAGTCTTGCTGATTTTGCTGTATGCAATGGTGTCAGTGTTTGGAGGCTGATTATGGGATGGATCCCTGGATATGGCAATCTCTAGATGGTCCATCCTTTTGTCTCAGCTCCAAACTTTGTCTCTGTAACTCCTTCCAAGGGTGTTTTGTTCCCAATTCTAAGAAGGGGCAAAGTGTCCACCCTTTGGTCTTCGTTCTTCTTGAGTTTCATGTGTTTTGCAAATTGTAACTTATATCTTGGGTATCTAGCTGCATATGTATCAAAAGATGGCCTAGTCGGTCATCAGTGGAAAGAGAGGCCTATTGGACTTGCAAACTTTATATGCCCCAGTACAGGGGAACACCAGGGCCATAAAGTGGGAGTGAGTGGGTTGGGGAGTGAGGGGGAGGGTATAGGGGACTTTTTGGATAGCATTGGAAATGTAAATGAGGAAAATACCTAATAAAAATATATTTTAAAAAAAAGGAGTGTGATATGACTGTCTCCTGAGAGGCAAATACAAATACAGAGATGGATGTTAGCAGCCAACCATTGGACTGAGCATGGGGTCCCTAGATAAGGGACTTAAGGAGTTAAAGGGGTTTGCAACTCCATAGAAAGAAGGAAAATATCAACCAACTAGATCCCCCAGAACTTCCAGGGACTAAGCCATCAAACAATGGAGTACCATGGCTCCAGCTGTATTTGTAGCAGAGGATGGTCTTGTCATGCATCAATGGAAGGAGAGGTCCTTGGTCCTGTGAAGCCTTGATAGATGCCCCAGTTAGGGGAATATAGGGCAAGAGGGAGGGAGTGGGTGGGTGGGTGGAGGAACACCCTTTAGAAGCAGGGAGAGGGAGGATGTGATAAGATATTTCTAGGAGGGAGGGAAACGATGAAAGGGGATACCATTTGAAATGTAAATAAAGAAAATATTCAATAAAAAATAAATAAATAAGTTTATCGTTAAAGAAAAAAAGAAGAGGAAAATGAAGCCATAGATTTATAATCCAAACCAAATGATGAATAGATCCTGGTCCCTTTGTATAGGACTTAGGCATTTGGGTATGTCCAACCAACTGAGCCACATGCAGCTAAGAATATATTCCAACCAAGATCATAAACTTAAAATCATTTCAAAAAAAGAGCATATGTTCTACTTCAAAAAATAGATGAAACTATAAACCATCCAAAGACCATTGTCATATAAGACAATATTAGGAACATTAGAAAACTTTTGAATAAGCTTTCATAATGAGAATCAGAACACTTAAAGTCTGTAATAAAGATATCATATACACACAAACACAAACACACACACAGCACATATACTCAAGGCATACTTACAAGACACAAACATACAATAAACATAAAATGTTTGAAAACTTTTTCCCAGAATGTTCATGTATGATTAATTTTGAATTATTTACTTGAGTTTATGTTGAACAATTAATTTGTTCTACATGTTATACCTAATTAACTGTATCTAATATTTATAAGACATTTTAATTGAATACTGATATCACCATTTGTAAATCAAAGCATAGTATAAATGAAAAGTTAAATCAATTTGTCAGAATCAAGCAGTTGAAAATTGTTGGGACATGTACTCCAACCAGGTCTATTGTATCATATCACCTTTCTGTCTACACAAACATATATTTTCTGGTGCACATACAATATATGATTAAGCCCTTTACTGTATTTTACCACTTTTCAAAATACACTGTTTAAATGAACATCGTGTTCTTTGTTTTTTATTTAATATGCAAATGCTGGCATCGATCTTTTGTATCCTTTGAAGAGATAACTCAAAAATAAATTTATAACTCTTACTAGAGAGATAATATTTTTATAAGAACAAATATTTTACAGCTAATGGTTCAATATCTTAAGAAGTACCAGACGGTAAGCCACCAAGTTATTTAAAAAATAGACATTCGCTGTTTAAATTTTCTGAAGTTACACAGGAAGCAAAGGAGTGTTTTGGTAGAATAAATAGAAGAAAAATAACTCACACTGAAATCAAATGTTAATTGGCTTTATAAACTGGAAGGTCATTGTGAAATAAAGTGCTACTTCTTTTCACATAATTGAGGTGATTCACAAAGAACAGAAATTTTCCAGGCTAAAGTGAGCTGGAGTGGATACTTGAGCCTGGCCAGTGGTTATTATTTGTTTTTACACAGTGGCCTCAGTGACAAAAGAAGCTTGGACCAGGAACAAAGAGCCATTGAAATCTCATAACTATTTCTGACTTTAGAAATAAAGTAAGATGCAGACAGAGTTCGGAGCATCTACTTGTGTTGCGCTGAGCTTTGGCTGAACTTATTACAGACATAATGCACTGTGGGCGTGTGCATTGAGGGACAAGGTTGAGAATGACCCACAGGTGCACAGGAGAGATTCCTGTTCAGATAACTAGGTTAATAAAGGATTTATAAAGAGTTTCTATGAATGGGAATTAACATTCATAATAATAAAATCTGTCTAGTCTGAAAAGAATCCTCATAATGCTGCTGTCTTTATCATGCAGCTAAAGTCAAACTTCTTCGTCCTTGAAAATAACATAAACATTTCCCATATTTCCTAAGGTGACAAGAAATGGATTGTAAAACTTGAATAATAACCCATGTTGAAGGAGTTCTTTCTCCAGTTTTTCAAATTTCTTTAGGATTTTTGATTCCAGAAACTTAAGATACTTGGTAATGGCTCTTTTGTATAACTGTGTGTATTTTCCAATCAACTTTCAAAAGCAGAAATCTTGTAATTGTATTTTCAGGGTAAGGCCAATATTGCTTCATAAAAAAAAGAAGAAAGAAGAGGAAGAGGAAAGAAGAAAGAAGAAAGAAGAAAGAAGAAGAAGAAGAAGAAGAAGAAGAAGAAGAAGAAGAAGAAGAAGAAGAAGAAGAAGAAGAAGAAGAAGAAGAAGAAGAAGAAGAAAAGAATGAAAGTGCCTGTCACACCTCTGTTTCTTACCATTTTAGATAAGGCAGGCTGGTCCTATTTACTGAGCTTCCTACAAACTACAGACACATGGGCATCACACTTGTAAATTATTCAATGTGTTCTGTGTTGTCAGATGAGATTTGTGAACAGGTGGATGCTGGGAGTTACCTAGTGAATCATCTGTACAGGCAAATTAATGAAACAGAGGTAGCTGGGTGACAAACTTCAATTTTGACTCAGTTTCAACACTGAATTCCTAAATTAATCTCATGGGTAGTGATGAAGTTGGAATGATGTTCAAGAGACAGTTCAAGGTTGCAAGACCTTTTCCCTGCACTCATCATTGAGCAAGTACACTGAGCAAAGTGTTTGAAATGGGGGAATTTTATTTTAAAACTGAAGAAGGGTTTATGTGGTAAACTGGAGTATCCATAGTCCAGCTGTAACATATTTGCCCCATCTCAAAATAGGAATATTAGGATGGTGGCTTGTCTCTTTCTGAGAACATGTGTCGAGGTGATGAAGTAAAGTAAGTCTCCAGTATTATGTAGGGTCTCAGAATTTCAACTGTTTTTCAAAATCTTTAGTTGTACTGAAGATTTTCTTCAGTTTTTTTTTTCAATTGGAGCTTTACATCTTCATTTATTTATCTATTTATCTGTTTATTTATCTGTTTATTTATCTATTATCTAGATTTATTTATTTATCTGTCTACCCATATATGCCTTCATCCATTTCTATCTTACAACATTAGTTGACTGACTTACTGGCCTATGAAGTCACATTTTTTTTTTTTTTTTTTTTTTTTTTTTTTAGTAAATGATTGTATCATTGTACTACCTAAAACGAAAAGGGTTTCTAAAAAATCTACTCACAGTATTAGCAATGTGAATAATTTCACATTATATCATTTTTACTATTTTTTTCTGATAATCAAGATCTGTGTTATGCAGCAGTATAGCATCTAACTTTATAGCCCACTGTACTTCCAATACAATTGGTTTAAACCCTAAAAGATATTAATGGAATGTACATGCTAAAAACCCATGAAGCCTAGAAATTTAGAACTTAAGCACACACACTTCTTGTATTACTTCAAGCTGTTGTAATGAATTCGCATGGTTAGATAATACCCAATTAATCCCTTATGGTTTACTTTTCTTTGTTGTTATGATTTAAATCCTTCTGATCTACAAAATGCAATTTTCTTGATTTCTTTATAATATAAACTAAGTACTGTTGTTATGGTTTTTTGATGATTTTTATTAGATTTTTTTTATATACATTTCAAATTCTATCCCGAAAGTTCCCTATACACTCCTCCCGACATGCTTCCCTATCCACCCACTTCTTGGCCTTGGCATTCCCCTGTACTGGGGTATATAAAGTTTGCAATACCAAGGGCCCTCTCTTCCCATTGATGGCTGACTAGACCATCTTCTGCTACATACGCAGCTAGAGACATGAGCTCCGGAGGTACTGGTTAGTTCAAACTGTTGTTCCACCTATAGGATTGCAGATCCCATCAGCTCCTTGGGTGCTTTCTCTAGCTTTCTCCATTAGGGGCCCTGTGTTCCATCTTATAGATGACTGTGAGCATCCACTTCTGTATTTGATAGGCACTGGCATAGCCTCATATGAGACAGCTATACCAGGGTCCCTTCAGCTAAATCTTGCTGCAATATGCAATAGTATCTGGGTTTGGTGGCTGATTATGGGATGTATCCCCAGGTGGGGTAGTCTCTGTGTAGTCCATCCTTTTGTCTTAGATCCAACCTTTGTCTCTGTAACTCCTTTCATGGGTAATTTATTCCCCATTCTAAGGAGGAATGAACTATCTACCCTTTGGTCTTCCCTCTTCTTGATTTTCTTGTGTTTTGCAAATTGTATCTTGGGTGTTCTATGTTTCTGGACTGATATCCACTTATCAGTGAGTGCATAACAAGTGACTTCTTTTGTGATTGGGTTACCTCACTAAGGATGATATCCTCCAGATACATCCATTTGCCCAAGAATTTCATAAATTCATTGTTTTTAATAGCTGAGTAGAAGTCCATTGTGTAAATGTACCACATTTTCTGTATCCATTTCTCTGTTGAGGGACATCTGGGTTCTTTCCAGCTTCTGACAATTATAAATAAGGTTGCTATGAACATAGTAGAGCATGTGTCGTTATTACCAGTTGGAATATCTGGGTATATGCCCAGGAGAGGTATTGCTGGATCTTCTGGTAGTAATATGTCAAATTTTCTGTGGATCCTCCAGAATGACTTCCAGAGTGGTTGTACCAGCCTGCAATCCCACGAGCAATGGAGGACTGTTGCTCTTTCTCTACATCCTTGCCAGCATCTGCTGTCGCCTGAATTTTTGATCTTAGCCATTATGACTGGTACGAGGTGGAATCTAAAGATTGTTTTAATTTGCATTTCCCTGATGATTAAGGATGTTGAACATTTTTTCAAATGCTTCTCATCCATTTGATATTCCTCAGTTGAGAATTCTTTGTTTAGCTCTGTACCCCAGGTTTAATGGGTTTATCTGAATTATTGGAGTCCAGCTTCTTGAGAACTTTGTATATATTGGATATTAGTCCCCTATTATCAGATTTAGGATTGGTAAAAATCCTTTTCCAATCTATTGGTGGCCTTTTTGTCTTATTGACAGTGTCTTTTGCCTTAGAGAAGCTTTGCAATTTTATGAGATCTCATTCGTCAATTCTTGATCTTACAGCACCAGGCATTGCTGTTCTGTTTAGGAATGTTTCTCCTGTGTCCATATCTTCGAGGCATTTCGTCACATTCTACTCCATTAATTTCAGTGTCTCTGGTTTTACCGGGAGGTCTTTGACCCACTGAGACTTGAGCTTTGTACAAGGAGATAAGAATGGATTAGTTCACATTATTATACATGATAACCACCAGTTGTGCCAGCACCATTTGTTGAAAATGCTGTCTTTTTTCCACTGGATGGCTTTAGCTCCCTTGTCAAAGATCAAGTGACCATAGGTGTGTGGATTCATTTCTGGGTCTTTAATTCCATTCCATTGATCTACCTGTCTGTCATTGTACCAGTACGATGCAGTTTTAATCACAATTGCTCTGTAGTACAGCTTAATGTCAGGCATGGTGATTTCACCAGAGGTTCTTTTATTGTTGAGAATAGGTTTTTCTATCTTGGCTTTTTTATTATTCCAGATAAATTTGCAAATTGTCCTTTCTATCTCAGTTAAGTATTGAGTTAGAATTTTGATGAGAATTGCATTGAATCTGTAGATTGCTTTCGGCAGGAAAGCCAATTTTTACTATATTAACCCTGCCAATCCATGAGCCTGGGAGATCTTTCCATCTTCTGAGATCTTCTTTGATTTCTTTCTTCAGAGACTTGAAGTTCTTATCATACAGAACTTTCACTTCCTCAGAGTCATATCAAGTTATTTTTTATTATTTGTGACTATTTTGAAGGGTGTTGTTTCCCTAATTTCTTTCTCAGCCCATTTATCCTTTGTGTAGAGAAAGGCCATTGATTTGTTTGAGTAAATTTTATATCCAGCTACTGTACTCAAGCTCTTTATCAGGTTTAGGAGTTCTCTTGTGAAATTTTTAGGATCACTTATATATACTATCATATCATCTGCAAATTGTGATACTTTGACTTCTTCCTTTCCAATTTGTATCCCCATGATCTCCTTTTGCTGTCGAATTGCTCTGACTAGAACTTCAAGTACTATATCGAACAGGGAGGGAGAAAGTGAGCAGCCTTTTATAGTCCCTGATTTTAGGGGGATTGCTTTGAGTTTCTCTCCATTTAGTTTGATGTTGGCTACTGGTTTGCTGTAGATTGATTTTTATCATGTTTAGATATGGGCCTTGAATTCCTGATCTTTCCAAGACTTTTATCATGAATGGGTGTTGGATTTTGTCAAATGCTTTCTCAAGCATCTAACAAGATGATCATGTGGTTTTTGTCTTTGCATTTGTTTATATAGTGGATTACGTTGATGGATTTCCTTATATTAAACCATCCCTGCATCCCTGGGATGAAGCCTACTTGTTCATGATGGATGATCATTTTGATGTGTTCTTGGAATTGGTTTTACGAGGATTTTATTGAGTATTTTTTGCATTGATATTCATAAGGGAAATTGGTCTGAAGTTCTCTATCTTTGTTGGGTCTTTGTGTGGTTTAGGTATCAGAGTAATTGTGGCTTCATAGAATGAATTGGGTAGAATACCTTCTGTTTCTATTTTGTGGAATAGTTTGAGAAGAGTTGGAATTAGTTCTTCTTTGAACGTCTGATAGAACTCTGCACTAAACCTATCTAGTCCTGGGTGGTTTTTTGTTTTTGTTTTTGGTTTTTTGGTTGGGAGACTATTGATGACTGCTTCTATTTCTTTAGGGGAAATGGGAGTGTTTAGATGGTTAATCTGATCCTGATCTAACTTTGTTTCTTGGTATCTTTCTAGGAAGTTGTCCATTTCATCCAGGTTTTCTAGTTTTGTTGAATGATTTGATGATGTTTTGGATTTCTTCAGTTTCCCTTGTTATGTCTCCTTTTTCATTTCTCAGTTTATTAATTAGGATACTGTCCTTGTGCCCTCTAGTTAGTCTGTCCAAAGGTTTATCTATCTTATTGATTTTCTCAAAGAACCAGTACCAGGTTTTGTTGATTCTTTGAATGGCTCTTTTTGTTACCACTAGGTTGATTTCAGCCCTGCGTTTGATTATTTCCTATTGTCTACTCCTCTTGGGTGAATTTGCTTCCTTTAGTTCTAGAGCTGCTAAGTGTGCTGTCAGGCTGCTATTGTATGCTCTCTCTATATTCTTTTTGGAGGCACTCAGGGCTATGAGTTTTCCTTTTAGGACTGCCTTCATTGTGTCCCATAAGTTTGGGTACATTGTGGCTTCATTATTATTAAAGTCTAAAAAGTTTTTAATTTCTTTCTTTATTTCATCCTTGACCAAGGAATCATTGAGTAGAGTGTTGTTCACTTTGCACATGAATGTTGGTTTTCTATTATTTATGTTGTTATTGAAGATCAGTTTTAGTCCGTGGTGATCAGATAGGATGAAGGGGATAATTTCAATATTTTTGTATATGTTCAGGCCTGTTTTATGATGAATTATATGGTCAATTTTGGAGGAGGTACCATGTAGCACTGAGTAGAAAGTATATCCTTTTGTTTTACGATAAATTTTTGTAGATATCTATTAAATCCATTTGTTTCATAACTTCTGTTAGTGCCCATATGTCTTTGTTTAGTTTCTGTTTCCAGGATCTGACCATTGGTGAGAGTGGGGTGTTGAAGTCTCCCACTAGAATTGTGTGAGGTACAATGTGTGCTTTGAGCTTTATCAAAGTTTCTTTAATGAATGTGGCTGCCCTTTTATTTGGAGCATAGATATTCAAAAATTGAGACTTCATCTTGGTAGAATTTACCTTTGATGAGTATGAAGTGCCCCTCCTTGTCTTTTTTGATAACTTTGGGTTGGAACTCGATTTTTATAGATATTAGAATGGCTACTCCAGCTTGTTTCTTTGGACCATTTGCTTGGAAAATTGTTTTCCAGCATTTCACTCTGAGCTAGTGCCTGTCCTTTTCCCTGAGGTGGGTTTCCCGTAAGCAGCAAAATGTTGGGTCCTGTTTGTTTAGCCAGTCTATTAGTCTATGTCTTCTTATTGGGGAATTGAGTCCACTGATGTTAAGAGAAATTAAGGAAAAGTAATTGTTGCTTCCTGTTATTTTTGTTGTTAAAGTTGGGATTGTGTTCTAGCGGCTATCTTCCTTTAGGTTTGTTGAAGGATTACTTTCTTACTTTTTCTAGGGTATAGTTTCCATCCTTGTGTTTGGTGTTTTCCCTTTATTATCCTTTGAAGGGCTGGATTCGTGAAAAGATATTGTGTGAATTTGGTTTTATCATGAAATACTTTGGTTTCTCCACCTATGGTAATTGAGAGTTTTGCTGGGTATAGTAGCCTGGGCTGGCATTTTTGTTCTCTTAGGGTCTGCATAACATCTGTCCAGGATCTTCTGGCTTTCGTAGTCTCTGGTGAGAAATCTGGTGTAATTCTAATGGGCCTGCCTTTATATGTTACTTGACCTTTTTCCCTTACTGCCTTTAATATCCTATCTTTATTTAGTGCATTTATTGTTCTCATTATTATGTGATGGGAGGCATTTCTTTTCTGGTCCAGTCTATTTGGAGTTCTGTAGGCTTCTTGTATATTCATGGGCATCTCTTACTTTAGGTTTGGGAAGATTTCTTCTGTCATTTTGTTGAAGATATATGCTGGCCCTTTAAGTTGAAAATCTTCATTCTCATCTACTCTTATTATCCTTAGGTTTGGCCCTCTCATTGTGTTCTGGATTTCCTGGATGTTTTGAGTTAGGATGTTTTTGCATTTTGCATTTTCTTTGATTGTTGTGCCCATGTTCTCTATGGAATACTCTGTACCTGAGATTCTCTCTTCCATCTCTTGTATTCTCTTACTGATGCTCTCATCTATGTTTCCAGATTTCTTTCCTAGGGTTTCTATCTACAGCATTGTCTCACATTGGGTTTTCTTTATTGTTTCTACTTCCTTTTTAGGTCTTGGATGGTTTTGTTCAATTCCATCACCTGTTTGGTTGTGTTTTCCTGTAATTCTTTAAGGACTTCTACCTCTTCAGCAGTGTTCTTCTGTATTTCTTTAAGTGAGTTGTTAAAGTCCTTCTTCATGTCCTCTACCACCATCATGAGATATAATTTTAAATCAGAGTCTTGCTTTTCAGGTGTGTTGGAGTATCCAGGACTGGCTAAGGTGGGAGTGTAGGTTCTGATGATGGTGAGTGATCTTGGTTTCTGTTGGTAAGATTTTTACGTTTGCCTTTCACCTTCTGGTAATCTCTGGAGTTAGTTGTTATAGTTGTCTCTGGTTGGAGCTTGTTCCTCCTGTGATTCTGTTAGCCTCTATCAGCAGACTTGGGGGTCTAGCTCTCTCCTGAGTCTCAATGGTCAGAGTACTCTCTGCAGGCAAGCTCTCCTCTTACAAGGAAGGTGCACAGATATCTGGCATTCGGACCTGCCTCCTGGCTGAAGATGAAGGCCAGAAACAGGGTCTGTCCCAGAAGATGTGTTGCCTCTGCAGTCTGTATGCTTACCTGAACAGACTGGTCTCTGAGGGACATGGGACAAAAGATGGCTCTCTCTCCTGCTCTGATGGTCAGAGCCCTCTTGGGCAGACACCTCTTCTCTGGTGGGGGATGGGCCCAGATGTCTGGAGCCTGAAAGGGGGTCTGTCCCAGAAGCTGTGTTGCTTCTGCCTGTCCCCGAAGCTGTGTCGCTTCTGTAGTCTGCACTCTCACCTCTCAGACTAGTCACTGTATTATGTTTTGCTATTTGCCTACTGGTCAGCCTCAATCCACCCTACATTG
Source organism: Mus caroli (assembly GCF_978045245.1). Classification (NCBI taxonomy): domain Eukaryota; kingdom Metazoa; phylum Chordata; class Mammalia; order Rodentia; family Muridae; genus Mus; species Mus caroli. The sequence continues at coordinate 117,240,799 of NW_028227258.1, read as the reverse complement.
TCAATCTGTTGAATAAGTCAGGAACAATAACCAGTAAGTCACTGGTTCATTGGTTACAGGCTTCAATATTAGTTGGACAATCATGATTGCTAAACAAATAACCACAGGTGTCAGTAAACGAATGAGTATCATAAATACAGTGTCATTTAGCATCATTAGAATCACCGCTGATTTCTTCAGTGGTGAAGATGAAAACTAAGGACTTGCTTTTTCTCTGTGTACCACATGTACATATCACTGAGATGGACTCCTGCACTGTTACTAATTACATTTTAAACTGACTAATTCACAGCATGTGATTATTGTCAGTCATTTACTATCTTCAGTATATCTACAAAAGTAAGCACATCAACAGATCTCAAATAAACTTTTGCTTCTGCTGAAGTGCAAATGATTTGGTGATATCATCTTAATTAATATAATTTATCATTTTTAATCACTCTTATTTTTTTCCAGGCCAGTCATTGACCCACTCCTCGTCTGCCTTTTCATCATTCCATTTCTACTCCCCCTGCCTCAGGCTCAAAGAGAATATAACAATCCTGCCTGGCCTCCCTTCTCCCTGGGACCACAAGTCTCTAGAGGCTTAGAACTGTCTTCTCCCAATGATGCCAGACCAGGGTGTTCTCTGTATAAGTGTTGGGGGCCTCTGACCAGCTCCTACATGCTGTATGTTAGATGGCTCAGTGTCTGGTCACTGACTTCCTTTTCCTCAGTCTCTTTCCATTTTAGTCCCTTCAGTTCTTTTAGACAGGAACAATTTTGGGTGAGAATTTTATACTGGGGGAAGGTGTATTAGTTAGGGTTTTGCTGCTATGAACAGACACCATAACCAAAGCAAGTCTTATAAAAGACAACATTTAATTGGGACTGGCTTAGAGATTCAGAGGTTCAGTCCACTATATCAAGGTAGGAGCATAGCAACATCTAGGCAGGCGTGGTGCAGGCAGAGCTGAGAGTCCAGCATCTTCATTTGAAGGCAGCTAGTGGAAGACTGGCTTCCAGGCAGCTGAGATGATTATTTTAAAGCCCATGCCCAGAAGGACACACCTACTGCAAGGCCATACCTCCAAATAGTGCCACGACCCAGGTCTAGCATACACAAACCATCACAGATGGCCACCCCATCCCTCCACTTGATGTCCTGTCATTCTACTAGAGATGGACTCTACTGGTTCCCTTTCTACCATCCTTTTGAGTCCAAGAGTCTTTCACCTCCCAGGTCTCTGGTACTTTCTAGAGGGTCCCCTTACCGTCCACTAAGGTTGCATATTTCCATTCATTCTGCTGACCCTCAAGCTCTTCTCTATTGTCTACACCCCCCATACCTGCTCATGATCTCCTTTTCCCCTTCCCCCTCTGTTCTCCTACTTTCCACCCAAGTCCATCTCCCCCTCTGCCTCACCTGGTTGTTTTCTTCTCCCAAGTGGGATTGAAGTATCCTCACTTGGGCCCTTCTGTTTATTAACAATCTTGAGTTCTGTGGATTGTACCCTAGGTATTCTGTTCTCTTTCAGCTAATATCCACTTATTTGTGAGTACATACCATGCATGGCTTTTTGGGTCTGAGTTACCTCACTCAGGATGATATTTTCAACTTCTATCCCTTTGACTGCAAAATGTATGATGTCCTTGTCCTTGTATTCCATTGTGTAAATGAACTGCATTTTCATCGTCTATTCTTCTGTTGTGAGACAACATCTTAGTTGTTTCCAGCTTCTGGCTATCACAAATAAGGCTGTTATAAACAAAATGGAATGAGTGCCCCTGTGTCATGGTGGGGAATCTTTTGGGTATATCCCAAGAGTGAGTGGTATAGCTGGGTCTTCAGGTAGATCTATTTCTAATTTTCTGAGGAACCTCCAGATTGATTTCCAGAGTGGTTATACCAGTTTGCAATCCCACCAGCAATGGAGGAGTGTTTCTCTTTCTTCACATCCTCTGCAACATGTGTTGTCATCTGAGGTTTTGGTCTTAACCATTCTGATTGGTATAAGGTGGCATCTTAGGTTGTTTTGATTTTCATTTCTCTGAATGCTAAGGACTCTGAACATTTCTTTAGGTGCTTCTCAGCCATTTGAGATTCCTCTGTTGTGAACTCTCCATTTAATTCTATACCCCATTTTTTATTGGGTTGTTTTTTGGTGGTTAGCTTCCTGAGTTCTTTATATATTTTTGGATATTTGGCCTCCATCAGATGGGGGTTTAGTGAAGATTTTTTTCCAACCTGTAGGTTGCTGATTAGTCATATTGACTATGTCCTTTGCCTTCCAAAAGCTTTTCAGATTCATGAAGTCCCGTATATCATTCTTGATCTTAGAGTGTGAGCCATTGGAGTTCTGTTTAGGATATAAATCACTGTGCCAATGAGTTCAGGGTTCTTTCCCACTTTCTCTGTCATTAGATTTTTGTATCTGGTTTTATGTTGACATCCTTGATCCACTTGAACTTAAGCTTTGGGCTAAGTGACAAATATGGATCTATTTTGATTTCTCTACCTACAGACAGTTAGATGGTGAGAGTGAGTGTTGATGTCTCCCAATATTATTGTATGGGATTCCTGCGTGTTTTGAACTTTAGTAAAAATTCTTTTATGAAGGTGAATGCCCTTGCATTTGGGGCAAATTGTTCAGAATTGAGACTTTCTTTTGGTGAAGTTTTCCTTTAATGAATATGAAGTGTCCTTCCCCATATCACTTGATAACTTTTGGTTAAAAGTCTATTTTATTCAATATTAGGATGGCAACTCCCATTTCATCCTTAGGACAAATTGCCTGGAAGACCTTTTTCCAGCATTTAACTCTGAGGCTGTATTTTGACATATGGTTTTTAGTTTGATTGCTTTCTTGCATAATAGGTTCTAGGTATTGATTGGTAGGCCTTGTACAAGAGCTTGACCACAGAAAAATTATGTCTATCCCTATTTTTACATCTTATTTTGATACATTTTATAATGTTCTTCAAGTAAAAGTATATGAGACCAAGTTGAAATCTTTATGTTCCTATACAATTAATAACCTTGCAATACAGAGATTTGAAGGCTTGTAATAGAAATTTTATATCATTTAGACAATTGATATTAAGTCAAACTTTAGGATAAGTTATAAGAAACTTTTTACATTACATGAGCAAGACTGTTATTACAATGTAGACTAAAGAAGCTAATACTATGAATTATTAACCCCAAACTACCACTACAGATGTGTGTTGCTAAGACGCTAAAATTAGAATTGCTAAGATAGTCTATGAAAAAGAAGACAAAGGAATGGTAAGAAAAGAGCCTAGGGATATATGTTAAAGAGTTTTACTAGAATGGAGTGAAAGAAAAAGGAACCAACCAATGTAAAGCTAACAAAAAAGATAATATCACATTTCCTGTCAGACAGGCTAGGAAATAAAACATTAAGTTAATGTTAAAATATGTATTTTAAATATTGTTTTACAATTTATCTTAAATATGAAATCACCATGACATAGCATGCTGTTGGCAAATACTTAAAATAGAGATAACATTTTATTTTTCAAAATAGTTCAGGTTTCAGTTGCCATTACTTATATATCAAGATCTCAATAGTTATGTGTGGCTAGAGCTACAACAAATACAGTTTATATGTATTAACACTTTAAGTCATTAAAAAATCAGAAACATATTAAGTCTAAATTATATACATGTAAAAATGTGATTAAAATATGCAAGGAAATGCTGAACGATTGAACAAATATATATCAGGCAAATACAAATACAAGAAATATGGATACAAAAGATTAATAACAGACAAATGGGTCTTACAGAAGACATCCAGGGGGAAAAAAAAACAATAGTTCTTAATGATTACAGGCTCATTCATCAAGAAGAACTAATGAACTAATTTGTCTAAGAATGTAATAACAGAGTCTCAGACTGATGATAGAGCAATACAATTGTAAAATTTTGAAGATATTTTACAGTTATACTATATTTAAGATTTTAAAGGGCTTATTTTTAAAATCTGGTATATTAATGTAATATATATCTAATATGGCAAGAATATTTATTTCACGTGAAATGTTATCATTCTTCTAAATTGTTGCCCACCTGTATTATTGGTAGACGGAGTTTGTACATCTGACTATCATAACCCTTTTTTTGATTATTTTTAATATATAAGAATGTTCTCTGCTGTGTCATGTATGATTTCATCTTATTTGTATTTCCCAATTTCATTGAATGTTATTTACATACATGGATCTTATTAAAAAACACAAATCATCAGGTTATTCATTGCATGTCAATGTTCTCCATTGAAATCAATTATTTCCTCTATAGAACAGGAGTGAAATAAAAACTGTAATGTAATATATATTATGGTTTCCTTTAAATACTAATTGAAAGGGGGAGAATAAAAAATATTTTGAAGGACTTAAAATCATCCTAAAAATATTGATTAAATAATTCAGACACCTAGGAGCTCCCAGAGACTGAGCCATCAACCAGATAATATACATGGATGGTCTGAGTATATATAGCAGAGGACTGCCTGGTCTGGCCTCAGTGAAAGATGAAGCACCAAATCATGTAGAGACTTGAGACCACAGGGAAGGGGGATGACTCTTTGTAGGGAGCCCGCTCTCAGAGGCAAGATGTAAGAGGAATGGGATGAGGGACTATGAAAGGGAGAACAATGGCTGGCATGTAAATAAATAAAATCATTTAAAAATGAATAAAAAACCAACAATTAACACAATGAGCACTACTTAAATGTAAACCTTAAAAGTTAAAATTTTATTGAAGATGCTATAGTTATATTTATTAAAAAATTATATCTTCAAATAATGTAGGTGGTATCCGGAGAATGTAAGTTGGGGTGTGCAACATATGGTAGTTGATTGCCACTATATTCCAAGAAATTGTAAGCAAGGTTAATTTTCACACTGTATCAAAACCTGTTTCAAAATGCTTCTTAGGTAAAGAATGTCAGTTAATCAAAATTTATAACAAATAGTTTTATAACAAAATTCATAAACTAATGATGCTTTTGAATTTATAATACATTTACATACCTTTATGTATAGAGTCAGAGTAACTAGAATTACATTAACACCCCTTTTTCCAGCAACTACTTATTTTCAAAGGTTTTAGAACTTTATTATGTTTATAGATGCATTTTGAAAGTCATCCCATAGCCTAGATATGAAATATCAATTACAACCCTCAACCATTGAAATATTTAATATCTAATTTGAAAACTTAAAATAGCTAGTACATTTTAATGAAATGCAGGGGGAAATTGCTTGGCAGAAATTATATTGGAAGACAGAAATACTCTGGGTCAACCCCTAGGCTTGGTGCTTTAATAAATTATCTCATTAAAGTCTCATAATGAACTGTCCAAGGCTATATCAAAGCTCATTTCAAATGTGAGGTAGAAGATAGTGACAGAAATGAGATGACTACCACAAAATTACAATCATTTTTAAGAGCTAAACTTATACACTCAGCACTACCTTTTTATCTTTAACAAAAGACAAAGAAAGAATGCTCACAGGAGTTCTGACCCTCTGCCCTGGGTTATAAATCCAAGTGAGAATAAACAGACAACATAACTACTTGGTATGACTTTAAGTTTATGAAATTAGTAGTGATTTAGAATGCCCATGGCAGAAAATACTTCATATTTTGAGCTTCCTGTAAAGAACTAATAGAAGAATAATGGAACGTTCTCCCTAGTTAGATGGCTGAAATTATAGTTAATTAAGTAAAATAAATAGTTTCTGTTTAATTATATGCAATAGCAGTCAAATTTATTTATATACGGCCTGCTCTTAAAAATTAGTACAACTCAAATAAATAAATAACTTTTTATGATATTTTCTAGGGAGCTTCTACATGAAGCAATGTTCAGCAAACTCTTTCCACTTATCTACTTAACATTCTTTCCTATTGTATCTCATGAGCTTGGAAAACACAGCATTTATTTATTTATTTATTTATCTATTTATTTATTTATTTATAGCTACATAGATGTCTACAGTGTCTAACAATCTAACAAGTTACCAGACATCCTACTTCTTCATCAGCTCTAACCTTAATATTGCATAGGAAACATATGTCCATGGGTTCTCTTATTGTATAACATACAAGCATTAGAATTTAACTGGACTTGAGCTACTTTCTATATTCAATCTTTCAAAGACATGGGCATATGCTCTGAAATATACTGGTGGATTCATCCTTTCAGATTGAACCAGGGTAGATGTAATGTACTATGCGCTGTTCTTTTAAGTTAAAGAATAGACTTTGGAGTCTAAGAGATCAAGTCAGCTCTACTTTGTTTTGCCTTAAATTTGTAAACTCAGAATTAGAGTGTAATTTTTAAATTTTATCAACTCAGGTAGGAAGGGAGAAAGTACTATGATTTATTGGTATTCTTTAAAAGTAAAATCAGTTCGTAGCTGTGATGAAAGGATGGACCATTTAGAGACTGCTGTATCCAGGGATCCATCCCATAATCAGCTTCTAAACGCTGACACCATTGCATACACTAGCAAGATTTTGCTGAAAGGACCCAAATATAGCTGTCTCTTGTGAGACGATGCAGGGGCCTAGCAAACACAGGAGTGGATGTTCACAGTCAGCTATTGGATGTATCACAGGGCTCCCAATGGAGAGAGAAGCTAGAGAAAGTAACCAAGGAGCTAAAGGGATCTGCAACCCTATTGTTGGAACAACATGATGTATTAACCAGAACCCCGGAGCTCTTGTCTCTAGCTGCATATGTATCGAAAGATGGCCTAGTCGGCCATCACTGGAAAGAGAGGCCCATTGGACTTGCAAACTTTATATGCCCCAATATAGGGGAATGCCAGGGCCAAAAGAATGGGAATGGGTGGGTAGGGAAGTGGGGGGCGCTATGGGGGACTTTTGGGATAGCATTGGAAATGTAATTGAGGAAAATATGTAATAAAAATATTAAAAATTAAAAAAAAAAGAAAAAAAAGACAAAGTAAGACTTTCACCAAAAAAAAAAAGTAAAATTAGCTATAATAAAAATGTAATTCTCAACAGGAAATTAAAATATAAATCAACTTTTCCCTTTTCACAGTACTTTTATTTTTTAAAATGGGTTATTTTTAGATCGTCTTTAAGGAAACATGAACATTGACAATCAGAAAAACTTGAAAAAGCTTTTATTGCTTCCTAAGTATAAACTAAGTCAGAAATTGACAGGAAATTGATTTACATTGTTGGATCAACATAAACAATATATATATATATATGTATATATATATATACATATATATGTATGCATGTGTTTATCTGTCACAAACACTTATATATGACACACATATTTAAATATACACACATATGTATACACACACATACACACACACACATATATATAATATCATATATATGTATATACAGAAAAATTTTTCTTCATATTTTAACTTAGGTGTTTTAAACATTTACCTAATCTGAGAAGCAATTTTCCTCTGTATGAACGTGGCTTCCTATATAAACAAGATTTTATATCTATTATAAAATGTATGTGTTCTAGGTAAATCGTTATGAAATCCACAAACATTTAGAAACCTTGACTAACAAACTGTTTATTATACTTACTTAAATCATCATTTGACAATCATAAATAACCATACATGTTTCTGAATGATCCACTCCCCATATGTAATCTTATATGTTTAGAAATAATCCACTTACTTTTGGAAGGAGGTCCCACTGATAAATATGCACTCAGGTCCCATGTATGAAATGTAGCTTTTCCAAAGTTGATATTGCCTTAGAAAGAAGTCCTGGCCCCTACATTTTGACATCTATATATTTAGTGTTTGCTTCATAGCTGATCCAAAAGCAAACTAAAACAAATCAATATGAAATCTATATAAGCAGAGTTGTTGAATGACAGATATCAACATTTATATGTAAAAACTGAAATTTGGCTAATAAAATATGACATAAAATAATCATCCATATTGTACAGCTTTCATTGCAGTGTTTGAAGACATGTTATTTATGGAGTCTGATATCATTATTTGTAGAAAATTGCCTATTGCAGTCTCATTTTAAGAAGGTAACATAAGATTGAATTTTACAGCACAGATGTAAGGTGTATCGACTCTGGTCTTTTAATTCCACAAGTCAAATTCATTCCAAATAATAGGGTCTACTGATGGAACTCATTTTCTTATTTCATACATGTGAAATGTAATAACACTTGAAGCCAAGTTCTGGTATAAATAAATCAATATTTTCAACTATAAATGTCATTTTCCTCCACAGTTTTTGCTGCTTTTGATTTAAGATTCTCCATGGTTCAACGTGCAGGCTTATTCCTTGGAGAAGAAGGGTATTAGGAGCAAAATAATCACTAGGTATGAGTCTCAAAATCACTACCCCCATGGGTAGCTGTATGCTAAATAGGAACCATGCCATGTCCCCATAAAGGAGGACTTATTTTACTATGGGCAAAGCTAAACCATTAAAGAGAGCTAATGACAAATTTAATTTGACACCTTAAATGAAAAAAAAATCATTTAGAATGGTCAAGAATGTTAATGTTATGCTAATTATATTCGATGTTTAGAGTTAATTTCAAAGGAGATGTTTAGAGTTAATTTCAAAGGAGATGAGAGCTTGTTATATGCTCTCCCAGAATATTAATCCTAAAGAATTTTTATGCATTATTTCCTGTCTATATCCTTACCAAATGATTATTGCCCCAACATTCAGGTAGCAACAAATTTAAAATGAGGTGGCAAGTATTTATTTATGTTTACCAGTCTGTTTGCTGGCCAAGTCATTCCATTTGTGGGGTTTCCTTGAAATATCAAAATGTTCAAGCAGATGATATGGATGTGATTAGATCAAAGAGTTAAAGGGCCTCTGAGCACCAAGCCTATTTTAATTTCTGTTAAATTTCATTACATGGTTATGGCACTTTATTCTCTGGGACTTGATAGGAAATCACTCATTGTCATGAACTTTGTCTTTTGGAAGAAAAGACTTACTTTTCCCCTGAAACATAGTGAATCCCATTCTTTCTTGAATTCACAAAACCTCTATTGGGAAAAAAATAAATAAATAAAAAGCCTCTAGTCGGTCTTTGCTCTCAACTGAGGGAGGGTTTCTGGGATATGTAACTTTGGGTGCTGAAGCAGCAACAGTCCTTGACAAATGGATGATCTGGTTCCTCAGCCTCTCTACTTGTTATTTCCTCTGGATTTAATGGAACCAGGAAACATGAGCTTGAAGGAACAACTTAGTCTACTTGTAGAAGCTACTTTGGACCTCAAAGTAGAAGAGAAAGTGTTAAAGTGGTAATTTAGAGTGCTCCTTATCTTTTCAAAGCCAGAGACTTTAATTTCTGAGAATTTTCTGTTTTTTTTTGTTTTTTTTTTTTTTTTTTTTTTTTTTTTTTTGTAACAAGCCTTTCTTTTTAACCCCATTCGATACTCATTTTCTACATGGAGGATAAAATCAATATGATTTTAGGTAAAGATTCAAGATTCAAGGTAAAGAAATTGTATTTTAAGTGGCTTTTTTTTTGTCTTGAATAAAAAGACTTTGGAGGGAAATAGCAAGTTTGGACAGTAATGAGAATCCTTAAAGTTTAATTGCCTTATTCTCCAACTCCCCCCCCACACACACACACACAAAAATGAGCTTAGATTCATTTGAAAATTCACCCTTTAAACATTAACAATTTCATAAATTAAAAAAAAAGTATTAATTTAAAATAATGCAATCGAAATATATCTCAGTGGATCAAGGTACTGACCACGTACCCTAATGATCTAATATCAGTTCCCAAAACCCACAATAGAAGAAAACAACATGTCAAAATTGTACTTTGGACTCCACACTAATATAGGAGCCCTTGCTACACAAAAGAAAGAAAATAACTAAAAACTAAAAAGAAAAAGAAAGAAGAAAACTAGCAACATTATTATCTCATTTTTCTACTTTGCATTGAATTTAAAATAAAAAGAAATTACTCAGGAAAGGTAAAGAGCTGGGTTGCTTAATCACTTGTCCTAGCATGTGGCCTTAACAATGAACTATTTGTACCTTATTTTTGCTAATGTAATCATATAATAATCAATGTAATATTAATAAAAAGGTGTATTTCATTTCATTGATTAATAATTGAGTCAATATTTAAAGATAGATTAGAAATTTTCCTAGTATACAAGAATGTTAAGTGTGTATATTTTGATTAACATTCCTTTAAGTTCAGATTCCTACTATATCCAAATATCGACATCTCTAAAGTATAACCAAAATGCAGTAACAGCCAATCATATTAGAAATCTTGCTCCTTCTTTAAATACACAGAGAATGTAATTCACATATCAAATTTCTTTTTGATAGTTTAGTTATATTAATACTGGCCACTGAATAGCTTTGTAGGGAATATTTATGTCAGACATTGCCACTGACAATATTATTAAGTGAATGTGTTCAAATAGAAATCCCTATCAAATTTTCAAACTCAAATACCATCTATATACCAGAGCATTGGAAGTAAATGTGCTTTCTGCTAAACATATGTTTTAGCAAATCTACAAGTAATTATTAATAAGACAAAAAAGGCAGATGTAGCAATTGATTAAAAGACATACAAGGTTTACCAAGATACTGCAAATTAATGAGGCTTCTGGTAAGGAAGAAATAAGAAATATATATATATATATATATATATATATATATATATATAGAGAGAGAGAGAGAGAGAGAGAGAGAGAGAGAAAGTATACAGAATCCTCAATTATAGAACACTACAGTCAGCATGATGGCTTCTCTACATGACAGAGATGGTACACCTATGAAGTTTAAAGAATCTGACTATATAAAGATGACCTAAACAATGACAACCCCAGTTGACATGAATGGAGGATATGTCACAAGACTCAATCCTTCTTCATTGGTGCATGTTCAATGTCTCTTAAAGAAGAGCAGAATCTATCTATCACTGCCATTGTGCAATACCTATGGCATAGAATATTATATGATTTTTTTTCAATATTTTGAAAATTATTGTAATAAAATAAACACTTGACTCTTCCAAAATAATATCTTAATTTCTCTGTTTGAAAACTAATAATAGTAATAATAATCATTATTATGCTAACCACCATATTTCATTCTTCAAATATATAAACTATTTAGGAATTTTGCATTGGCATTAAATAATACATTTCTTCATGGTTGTTTTATAGGTTTGAAATAAAATTTTAAAGAAAACTTAATTACATAAATTCTTAAATACAGAATTAATTTTAAAAGCATCTCTGGGGTACCCTACTACTTTACTTTGATGCTGTTATTAAAATTCCAAAGCCTGGAAATACTTTCAATGTCAAGGTATTTTCACACAGTAGGTGTGTCAGTCACCATTTCCCCTATAGTTGGTTACTTTAAGCAGCTCTTTCCCCCTCCATGCCCCTCTGCCCCTCTAACTTGCTTTTGCTATCCTAAGAGTACAGACTGATGGAGATGATTCACAACCTTTTCTCATATAGCAACTTTATCTAACAGAATAATTTACTGCTCTTTTGTATCATTGTCAACCTATATGTTTCAACATACCTAACAAGAACTCTGGTGTTTCTTAATTATTTTCTTTATAATAACATTTATTTGATATTTAAATTAGCCAAAACACATCTGCTTTTGTCTTATTTGGACTAAACTTAAGTTATTTCATCAGTAATTTTCCTTTGGTTTTCTATATTAAGGGTAGCAACAGGTAGTTTCAATTAGCATATAATGGAGGGGCTGAAATTCTGCTCTAAGGTTCTTCATTTTCCAGGCATATAGCATTGAGATGTACAGACAATGCAAAACTTCATTATTTGCTTGAAAACTTAATCTACATTTTATCTGCAGTGCATGATTATATTAGAATAAGAATTAACACAAAATATGATACAAAATTTCCAAAAGTTGATAGGAACAAGTTGGTTGAATACTTTTCTTAAGAGAGGAGGGTCATTTATTAAATTCATTCCAGATTTCAGAACCTTGGTAGTTACAAATGTGACATATCTAGAATTGTTTCTTATACACTTAATACTTATATTGCTCAAATTCTGCAAAATCCTTGTCTTAGTCAGGGTTTCTATTCCTGCACAAACATCATGACCAAGAAGCAAGTTGGGGAGGAAAGGGTTTATTCAGCTTACAATTCCATACTGCTGTTCATCACCAAGAGAAGTCAGGACTGAAACTCAAGCAGGTCAGGAAGCAGGAGCTGATGCAGAAACCATGGAGGGATGTTCTTTACTGGCTTGCTTCCCCTGGCTTGCTCAGCCTGCTCTCTTATAGAATCAAGACTACCAGCCCAGAGATGGTCCCACCCAAAAGGGGCCTTTCCCCCTTGATCACTAATTGAGAAAATGCCTTACAGTTAGATCTCATGGAGGCATTTCCTCAACTGAAGCTCCTTTCTCTGTGATAACTCCAGCTGTGTCAAGTTGACACAAAACTAGCCAGTACAATCCTTTTGACCTGCAACTCTTCTTTTTACACTCACTGTGCAATGGTAATTAATTGCACATATTTCTTATGATTTACTTTTAAGATAGTGCTAGAAAGGTATTCCTTATCCCTATATATTATGGTTTTCTTTCCAGTACATTATTTTTACCAAGTACAGTACAATTTGAAATGACAGTACTATAGATACAATAAATCATCTTAAGTATGATGATAGACTTTGTTTCCATATATTCACATTTTGTAAACCATGAAAATTAATTGGAACACTTTAAAACTACTTGACATTGGGTAATATATACTTTTCAACTGCTAAGAAAGTGTTTGAGGTGTGGTGGCACATGCCTTTAATCCCAGCACTCGGGAGGCAGAGGCAGGCGGATTTCTGAGTTCGAGGCCAGCCTGGTCTACAAAGTGAGTTCCAGGACAGCCAGGGATACACTGAGAAACCCTGTCTTGAAAAACAAACAAACAAAAGAACGTGGTTGAATGTCCGTAAACTCTTGTTTCTCCTGGTTCTTTGTTCCTATTATTGAAGCTTTTCTTCAATATCTAATTTCATGCCATCAAGTATTTTCCTTTTTAAATCACCAAACTTACATCAATAAAATTTGGTAAATGGATCAAGAGAAAAATCACGGATATTTTTACAGGCTAAGCGTGATCATTGAACACTCAAATTAATAAATAGATTTTGTTTACAATATATCCTCAAAAGATAAGTGACTCTAGATAAATCTGACACTAGAAGTATGGTGTGATTTAACCTAAAAAATAAACTTTGTAAGAAATTAAACAAAAAAGCACAGTGTGGCACTGCGTACCTTTGATTTCTGCATGTGTAACTAACAGATAGGGTGATTTGCTTTCAGATCATCCTTGCTATACAGAAAATTCAAAATCAACCTTGCTAACATGGAATTTATCATAATAATGTTATTGTGATAGTAATAATAACAATATTAAATACAAGCTTAAATTTTATGGAAACACATCCCATGTTAATGGTCAGAAAGATTTATCATTCATTGTTTATGGTCAACATTAACCATGGGTAAAAGATTAACAAAACTTCCTGTTTGTGCAAAATGAAAATTCAGTTCTCAAGTTCAAATAAAATTTTAAGAGCCTTCAGTAGCAAAACCAAAACTGAAAATAAAAATAAACTTTGGGCCCTCACAGTTGTTTCTAGCTTCCAAACTCAGTTCAAATCTGTTACAAGTGAAGCAGGGCAGCACTAAAATAAAGAGCACTAAAGGGTCAGCAGGACAGGAAGGCTTTCCAAAAGAAAACTCTTACATATATGTCCAACTGATTTTCAATGTAAGTGTCAAGTACATTAAATACATAAAGGACCATCTTGTCATAAAATTAAACCAGAAAAAAATGGGTATTTTATACAAAGAAATAGTTGTAACATGTAAATAACATTAAAATGGACTCAAAAGTTCAAAAACCCTGCCTATAAAACTCTTACAAACAAACACTAGGAAAAATTTAGTATATCAGATGTTTCAATGTCTTTTGTTGGTTAAAATATCAACAGCAGCAATAAAATTAATTAAATAAAATAAAATTTAAGAAAATCGGTGCATTTTTGCTATAAAGACAATGAAAATCGTTTATAAATGATATTTTGCTAAGATATTAATGCTAAGAATATATATTAAAAGTCTTATACCCAACAACAATGAGCAGATAACTATATATAGTAATGGAGAGACAAACAATATTTCTGCAAAGATATTCAAATGGTGAACAGTCCGTTTGTTGCTAATGATTAGAAATGGAAATCAAAACCAAAAGATGATACTTAACACTAGGAGACAGGTAATAAAACAAAAATGGAAAATAAAAGCAAAATATATTTTCAAATATATGGATAATTAATTACCTCTTTGACCTTTTGTAGAAGGTAATGATAGGAGTAGTCACTGTTAAAATAATTTTATAATTTGCCTAAAATTAAACACAGTACACAATACATTCTAACAATGACATTTCTCAGAATTTATTTGAAAGAAGTGAAAAATATAACTCAAACATATATGTACAAGTTTTTCACATCCAAATGTGTGTACATGAATACATCAACTGACAAAATTTATGGAGATCAGTTTAATACAAGTGTGGAATAAAATGTGATGTCAGACTGTGGATAGTCATTGGAAATATTTTATTCTATGTAGGTAAGACAGACAAAGCAAAATATTTTATTAATTAAGTGCCTATGTAGGACAATCCAGAAAGACAGTGGTCTGATGCTATTGTGGGAAGTGAAGGAAAGAGGAGTGAGCTGGCTTGGGAGCTTAGTGTGAAAAGAGGGGCAGTGCTCCAGGTATAGGGATAGAGTTACAAATGAGTTTTTTTGTTGGTCCAGAATTTTACAGTTACAGGTACTTTAATGATAAACATTGAAATGTATAAACTTCACTACACTACAAAAAGATAACTTTATAGGATATAAATATCAAACAACTATTTGCGGATGCTTTTCCAATATTTACACTTTGGTCAACATAGCAGATTTTCTCTGGCATTTCGGCCATATATTTCCATATGTTCTTGTAAACTGGGCTTCTTGATTCAGTGGTTATACTTCACAGCTGATTCTGTTAAAAAAAATTATACAACAGAAGAGCAAAGACTGTAAGAAAAAAATGTAAGAAACAACATTTAATCTATAAACTCGTGCACTATCATTTTGTCTCATTTTTGTCTTAGTCTAGTTGCTATAAACAGTCATTATTAATGGCTTATTTTTTAAAAAAATATTACTCAATATAAGAATTGTATAGAAGTGAGAAAACCCAGAAGTGGCAGTGCATGAAAATCCATTACAATAGCAAAGCCATTTGTGCAAATAAATTGTTGATTATGCACAAGGACTATTGTAAAAATTTGGCTAGGTCATTTTATTATGTAAACATCATAATACATATGTCCAAATCTAAACTATATGTATCCTTCTTCATGTATTCTTGATGTTATAAGCAGATAGATGAACATGCATATATGAGCCTATGATTTGAAATGATACAATTGTATAGTAATATGTATATGTATGTGCATGTGTGTGTGTGTATGGGTGGTGTCATGGTTTGTATATTCTTGGACAAAGGAGTGGCACCACTTTGAGGTGTGGCCTTGTTGGAATAGGCATGACCTGGTTGGAGTAGGTGTGTCACTGTGAGTGTGGGCTTAAGACCCTCACCCTAGTTGCCTGAGAATCAGTCTTCCACTAGCAGCCTTTAGGTGAAGACATGGCTCTGCCTGTGCCATGCCTGCATGGATACTGCCATGCTCCCACCTTGATGATAAAAGACTGAACCTCTGAACCTGTAAGCCAGCCCCAAGTGTATGTTTTTTTTTTATAAGACTTGCCTTGGTTATGGTGTCTGTTCACAGCAGTAATACCCTAACTAAGCCAGGTGGAGATAGGTGTTTGTGTATAAAGAACCCATTCTTCTGTAGCAATGAAAGACTCCAAGACTCCCAAAGGGAGGCACTTACTCAAGCCTCGGGACAGCCGCGCACCCAAGAAGACACTGAGACCGAACTTAAGATGTATAGAGAGTAAGATTTAATACAGCAATGACAAAAAAGCACATAAAAAGCACATATACCAGATACCTGGGGTCGAAACTCATGCAGCCAGCAAGGTGCAGAGGAGATTCGGCAATTGGCCCAAATTTTCACAGGCTTTTATAGAAAACAGCCAAGGGGAAAAGTACAAGTTTTACGTCACCAAGGGGTCGTGTCCTATATTTTGGCAATGTACTCGATCTATTGGAACATTCTGGGGTAGTACCAGGAGGCCCCTATCTCAAAAATGTTCTTGGCATAGTCTTTAGTTGGGAGGGGTTGGACTGAGTTCGCTCCAGGAGACCCTTATCTCAGAAATGCTCCTGGAACCGTTCTCACTTGGGAGGGGTCGGACCCTGGGGTGAAGAGTTCAAGAATGTACTCTGAGGTAAAAAGTTCAGGTGTGTTCCGGGAACAATCTCTAGATGGGAGGGGTAAGAGAACTCAGGAAAAGTTCAGGTGTCCAGTAATTTTCCTCTTTCAGCAAGAGGTTTAGTAACATACTCATTTACTATAATTTCCAAATATAACAGTGTAGACCAGTATCTTCAAACTACCTAATGCTTCAACCCTTTAATATAGTACCTCACGTTATCATACCTACAACCATAAAATTATTTTTGTTGCAACCTCATAACTGTAATTTTACTACTCTTATGAATTGTATTTTAAATACCTGTGTTTTCAGATGTATTAGGCTACTCTTTTTCTTCTAATTTTCAATATTTTTTTTATATTTGTCACTTTGTTTTCTTTTTAGTAAATGAATGCAAATTTGAATGGCTATAAAATATAATTTTTAATTTTAGATTTAAAATCTAAATCCACCCCACCTCCATGTGAATGGCCCCACCCCCTATCATCCACACCACTTAACCTCTAAACTCCCTGAGGCCTCCAGTCTCTTAAGGGTTAGGTGTATCTTCTCTGATTGAACACAGACTCAGCAGTCCCCTAGTGTATATGTGTTGGGGACCTCATATCAGCTTGTGTATCCTGCCTGATTGGTGGTTCAGTCTTTTGTGAGATCTCAGAGGTCCAGATTAATTGAAACTGCTGGTCCTCCTACAGTGTCATCCTTGTCCTCAGCTTCTTTCAGCCTTCCCTAATTCAAAAACAGGGGCCAGCTGCTTTTCTCCATTGATTGGGTGCAAATACCTACATCTGACGCTTTCAGCTGCTTGTTGTGTTTTCCGGAGGGCAGTCATCATAGGTCCCTTTTTGTGAGCACTCCATAGTTTCAGTAATACTGTCAGGCCTTTGGAACTCCCTTGAGCTGGATCCCACTTTGGGCCTGTCCCTGCACCTTCCTTTCCTCAGGTTCCTCTCCATTCCTTCCCAAGTTCTTTCAGACAGTAACAATTGTGGGTGAGAGTTTTGACTGTGGGATGGCAAACCCTTCCCTCCCTTGATGTCCTGTCTTCCTGCTGGAGGTGGTCTCTATAAGTTTACCATCAGGCATTTTATCTAAGCCCCCTCCCTTTGAGTCCTGAGAGTCTCTCACCTCCCAAGTCTCTGGTTTATTCTGGAGGGTTTTCCAACCTCTACCTCCCAAAGTTGCTTGCTCCACTTCTTTCTGCTGGCCCTCAGGGCTTCAGTCATTTTCCCTCACCCAATACCAGATAAGGTTTCCCTCTCACTCGTTCCCTCCTCCCTGTCCACTTTCCCTCCCAGGTCCTTTCCTCCCTCTCCACTTGTGATGGCTTTCTTCTCCCTCCCAAGTGGGACTGAGGCATCCTCACTTGGCCTCTTCAGCTTGTTGACATTTTTGTGTTTGGTGGACTGTACCCTTGGGTATTATGTCCCCTCCTTTTTTTTTTTTTTTTTTTGGCTAATATCCACTTATTAGTGAGTACATACCAAGCATGTCCTTTTGGGTCTGAGTTACCTCACTCAGGACTGTAATTTCTAGTTCCATTTGCCTACAAAACTCAGGTTTTCCTTATTCCTAATAGCTGAGTAGTACTCCATTGTGTAAATGAACCACATTTTCTGTATCCATTCTTCTGTTGTGGGGCATATGGGTTGTTTCCAGCTTCTGACTATCACAAATAAGGCTGCTATGAACATAGTGGAGCATGTCCCCCTGTGGCATGGTGGGGCAGCTTTTGGGTATATTCCCAAGAGTGGTATTGCTGGGCCTTTAGGTAGATCTCCAGATAGATTCCATTCTATTAAGAATAGGAATTTCCTAAATGTTTTGGTTGTGCTTTACTTTTACACTGTATGCTATTGTTTGTAACTTCACTTGCAATTGCTTGTCCTAAGATTTCTTTTTTTTTTTCCTTTTATTGGATATTTTTTTATTTACATTTCAAATGTTTATCCCATTTCCAGGTTTCCCCTCTGGAAACCCCCTATTTCATGTCCCTCCCCCTTCCTCTATGAGAGTGCTCCCCTGCCCACATACCCACTCTTGCCTTCCTGCCTTGACATTCCTCTACACTAGGGCATTGAACCCCTATACTACCAAGGACTACTTCTCCCACTGATGTCCAGTAAGGCCATTCTCTGCTACATATGTGCAGTCATGGGTCCCTCCTTGTTCCTTTGTTGGTGGTCTCCCTGGGAGCTCTAGGTGGTTCTGGCTGGTTGATACTGTTGTTTCCCTCATGGGGCTGCATATGCCCTCATCTCCTTCGGACCTTTCTCTAACACCTCCATAAGGTGTTGCTCAGTCCAGTGGTTGGCTGCAATCACCCACCTCTGTATTTGTCAGACTCTGACAGAGCCTCTCAGAAGACTGCCACATCAAACTCCCTTCAGCAAGTACTTCCTAGGACCTGTAATATCTTTCTGCTTTGACAACCTTTCTAAGAAGCACTGAAGCATCCACACTTTGGTCTTTCTTCTTCTGAGCTTTATATGATCTGAAAATCAGGGACTAGCCAAGGCTGCCCATTTTCTCCCATCGACTCAAGATAGGCTACACTTATGAAAGGGTCTTTTAACCCTAAGTATGTATCAACTCATAGGTTGAGATCCAGTGCTATGGAGAGTTGTAAGTTGACCCTCTTGTTATAAAAACATATTAATATGTTAGACAGTATCACACATGTGTAATACAATTACAGCTTTTTAAATAACCATGCCATCACTGAATGATCTGAATTTTTCAGCTCCATTACCATCCTTTAGGATTATACTCCCTGTGGCATCAGATGTTAACAAAAATTTTATAAGTCACAGGAGTGAACATTGTGTGTTTTCTCTTAAAGTGACAAATTAATTAAACATCCTAGAGTTTTTCTGGATGTATTGACCCCAGTAACTATGTACTAATCAATCTGTGTGCTACTTAAAAATAGTTTCACTAAGTTAACTTATAAATATGAGAAAACAGTGGCAATATAAATTAATTTGTGATGGTACTATTTTATGGTAGGTCAACTCATTCATATATTCTAGTGACTTTAGGAAATGTAAGCAAAAAGTTACATTAAATTAAAACATGTAAATGGGGATTAGTAGTACTCACTTGGTTATGAAACCACTGAATATTAAGGATACACTTAAAAATCATATTATTTCTACTCTTTTATATATTTAGTAAATCAGTTAATACATATAATAATTTTTGTAAAATTGGACTTTTGGATGTATTTAAAGATTGTACAATGTATCCATGATCAAATTTGTGGAAAAGTGTTTGGCAGGAAAATAAGCTGGCTCTCTTTTTTTCTAAAATGTTATTTTTGTTGAAGAACATTGACTATAATTTTGTTAATTATTATCAATAACTAGGATGATATTTAAAAGAACTATAGAGGAATAAAAGAGTCCAATTCTTCAAGTGAATAGTAACATACCCAAAATTAAGTGATAGTTTGAGACTGGATATAAGAGAGCCAACTGAATAAAAATGTTAGGGTGGCATGATTAGAAAGCCAACACTAATGCCTTTTCATAAAATACTTGAAAATTTGCATAGTTTGTTCATTGTTTTAAATTCTGGCAAAGCTTTCTTATAAGCCATTTATATTAATAAAATTAATTGACCAGATATAATGCCAGGTATTACATTAAAGAAAAATTGGAAGTTGTTTTTTTTTCTGTAAAAACAATAAATTAGTGTCAGAAATATGACCTTCCTACTCTTTCTCATACAAGTGAAGTCTTTTCAGAGGAAAGTTTTTATATTGTGTACAGAAAATTTTTGATAGGAAGAATTAACCTGTGTAATGCTTAATTTTACATTTCCATGTCTCGGTTATGTATCTCCAAGGACTGAGCCAAGCACCTTTCTCAATAGCTGACTCTCTCTCTCTTTCTCTCTCTCTCTCTCTCTCTTTCACACACACACACACACACACACACACACACACACACACACACACAAACACACACACACACATTTTGATGAACTTTATATAATAGGTTGATACTTGAACAGAATAAAATACTTTGAAAATAACTGTTACTGAATGTGACCTTTATATTTATCGCAAACTCTGTAAAATTTCAAACTCCTTACAGAATCACACCTGTGAATTTATATTGAATCAACAGAAAATTCTATTAGAAAAAACATTCCTAGGCAAACCAAAATTCTGCATGCAGCATAGTAAGTGACTTCAAATTACTTATAGAGCAATGGTCACAACAGTGTGGCACTCACACAAAAATGGATCTTCAGAACTAAGAAACCAGTTGAAGTATTTTCTAAAATAGGCTCCAACCACACAGGAAAGTATTCAGAGAACTGAGAAATCATATCAAGAGACTTCTGAAGGACAGTTACCAGTTATTTTATTACAAAAAATAAATAGATAAAGATCCTGACAACTAAACATAAGATAAAGGGTTGAAATGCAGACTATGTAAAGAATCGCAAAGATTCAGCAGCCCCCTAAAATACTTGATCAGAAAATGAGTTAGTGAAATAGATAGACTATCTGAAAGAAATAGAGAAAGAATGAAAAAGAAAGAGAGGAAAGAAGGAAGGAAGGAAGGAAGGAAGGAAGGAAGGAAGGAAGGAAGGAAGGAAGGAAGGAAGGAAGGAAGGAAGGAAGCAAGGAAGCAAGGAAGGAAGAAAGGCAGGGAGGTAGGGAGGGAGAGAGGGAGGGAGGGAGGAAGAGGCAGAGAGAGAGAGAGAGAGAGAGAGAGAGAGAGAGAGAGAGAGAGAGAGAGAGAAATAACTACAAATGGCCAACAAATATTTGAAAAGGTGTTCAACATCCTTAATCAACAGGGATATACAAATTAAAAGTAGATGAGATTCATTCTTATTTTTGTCAAAACAGACAAGAAAAATGAAATGACTATAAAGGGTAGTTATAAATTTCAGGACACCAAACAGATAGTGGGATGTAAACCTGTGTAAAAAGGATAAAAATCAGTATAGAGCTAACTCAGAAACACTCAGAAAGTGATCAGTTCCTCATTTATGGTGTTATACCTAATGGGTTCTCATTTAACATTCCAAAGACATAATTGCCCACCGGTACTGCAGACTGCAAGAGTCACAACAGATGAGAAATGGAATCTGATAGCCATCCACAAGATGGATAAGGAAGATAGTGAACTTGGATACAGAGAATTGTTTTTAGCTGAAAAAGGAATGTAATCATAAAGTTCCTTGGATAATGATTTAAACTAGATATCACTGTAAATAAATGAAATCAAACAGGAAAAAGTAAGTATCACTATTTCCTTTCATATGGGTGAAATCTAGATGTATGGGATTGTGTGTGTGTGTGTGTGTGTGTGTGTGTGTGTGTGTGTTAATGAGTAGAAATAGAGATAAGTTACAAGATAGGAGTAAGGACAAAGAACTGTGTTGGAGGACTAGTAGCCTGAAGTTACAGAATCAGAAATGGCTATAGCTCAGTGGAAGAGGTAAGTGGATAACAATAAATTAATATGGCATGTATTTATAAAAGCACACATCCAGGATTACAAAGTGGTACAACCACTCTGGAAATCAGTCTGGTGGTTTCTTAGAAAATTGGACATAGTATTACCAGAAGATCCAACAATACCTCTCCTGGGCATATACCCAGATGATGTTCCAACTTGTAATAACACATGCTCCACTATGCTAATAAGCAGCCTTAATTATAAAAGCCAGAAGCTGGAAAGAACCCATATGTCCCTCAACTGAAGAATGGATACAGAAAATGTGGTACTTTTACACAATGGAGTACTATGCAACTATTAAAACAATGAATTTATGAAATTATTAGGCAAATGGATGGATCTGGAGGATATCATCCTGAGTGAGGTAACCCAATCACAAAAGAACACACATGATATGCACTCACTGATAAGTGGATATTAACCCAGAATCTTAGACTACCCAAGATACAATTTGCAAAACACATGAAACTCAACAAGAAGGAAGACCAAAGTGTGGATACTTTGTTCCTTCTTAGAATGGGGAACAAAATACACATGGAAGGAGTTGCAGAGACTAAGTTCAGAGCTGAGATGGAAGGAAGGGCCATCCTGAGACTGCCCCACCTGGGGATCCATCCCATATACAACCACCAAACCCTGACACTATTGCATATCCCTCAAGATTTTGCTGACAGGACCGTGACATAGCTCTCTCTTGTGAGGCTATGTCAATGCCTGGCAAATACAGAAGTGGATGCTCACAGTCATCTATTGGATGGAACACAGGGCCCCTAATGAAGGAGCTAGAGAAAGTACCCAAGAAATAGAGAGTTCTGCAACCCTATAGGAGGAACAACAATATGAACTAACTAGTACCACTTACTACTGTCTGTAGTTGCATATGTAGCAGATAGCCTAGTGGGCCATCAATGGGAGAAGAGGCCCTTGGTCTTGCATAGATCATATGCCCCAGTACAGGGGAGTGCCAGGGCCTGGAAGCAGGAGTGGGTGGGTTGGGGACCAGGGCAGTGGGAGAGTATAGTGTACTTTAGGGATAGCATTTGAAATGTAAATGAAGAAAATATATAAATAAAAAATGAAAAAAGCCCACATCCAAATCTATTAATATGCATGTTATTTCAATTAATGAGAAATAATAACAATATTTATAAATGACAAAATTCTTTATGAACAGTTAAAATTTGAAAAATAAAAGTAGAAGTGATGAGGTATAGTCTATAAAAGTGAAGTCTCTAGGTTCTTGCTTTGAATTCATTATCAGTAAGTACAATCTTGAAAGTTCTTAAATTTGGTACTTTCAGCTGTGTGCTAAAGCCATGCCAAAGCATCGGAGGGATGTAAAATTAATTTATCCAGTCTGCATATGTTCTATCATCCATGTAAATTGCTAAAGAGTGCATGAAAGTGTGTTAAGCTGAAATAATATGAGAAGCACGATGGTTTCAATGAAAAAGACAAAAACATGTACTTGATATGTTTGGGGTATTTTCTGATTATACACAAAGAACATGAGGCAGTACTCCAAGTATAGTATAGAAAAAAACACCTGTTCAGTCTGACCATCTAAAAAATATCCAGAGATATCATTCCTTAATTATAAAGAGTTGAAAACAGAACAGAAAATATACAAAACAAGATATTAATCTGCAACAATGTTATGTAATGAAAAATATGCATTTTTAATATTTTCTCATAAAAGGATAATGAGTTGTAGATGTCAGAATTATTGACCTACATATTGTCCTACTCATACTATGCCCCCAAGGCCTAGTAATGACAAATTATATAAAACATGGGAAAACTGGCATGGGTCAATGGTTTTGGTTACAGGATAATAATAATGAAGAAACAACAGTTCTAAGACAAGAACCCAGAAAGAATCTGAACAACTAAACGTCTTTGAGAAAATTTTTCTGACCTGCATTGCACAAATAATTCTAGCATTAATTAATTTCAACAGACATCAGGCAGGTCTTCTAAATGATGTTTCAAAATGAACAAACCAAGGCATGAGTACTTTGACAAGTTGCCATCTCTGTGCTCAGATATCTGTGTTCTTATTCATAGTGTCTCCTCATGATTAACTTATTTGAAAGGCTTTTCTCATCAAACTCTTGAATCACCTTAAATGTTTAAACAAAATCTAGTCTGTTACCTTCACAATCAGAAGAATCATGAGAAGTTTAACAGAGTAGATTTTATACAAGGAAGCATACAGGCGATTTGGTGCCGGTGGAGCTAAGTACTACATCTTGATCTCAAGGCAACAAGGAGGATAATGTGTTTGTCCTCTAACAAAACCACTTCTCCTGCAACAAGTTCACACCCCCTAAGTGCCTCTTCCTATGGGCCAAGCATTGAAACACATGGTTCTATGGGGCCAAACCTATCTAAACCACAACATTCCATTCTCTGGCTCTCACAAGCCTGTAGCCAAAATATAAGGCAAAATGTTTCTAGTCCATCTTCAGTATCCTCTGTAGTCTATCACAGTCTCAAAATATGTAAAGGTACAAAGATATGGTTGAGTGTCAAGTTGATAAATGGGTGAATGGTGATAGCTATTCTCAGTTGTTAATTCTGACTACATCTGAAATAATTTACAATACAGAATTGGAGGTACACCTGATCTAGATCTTGAGGCAGGAAGACAACAAAGGCTGCAAGATACAGGCTTTTGATCCAGATTCCAACATGCCTTTAATACATATCATGAGTCACAATGTTCATGTTCAAAAGAAATTAAAGAACAGTTTAGGCCCAGGCATAGTGGTACACACCTCTAATCTCAGCTCTTAGGAAATAGAGGCATGCAGATCTCTGAGTTCAAGGCCAGTATGGAAAATAGAGAAAGTTCCAGAACAGCAAAGCTTTGGCAGTGAAGGAAACCATCGAAAACAAAGCTGGTGAAGATATATTTGAACTAGTGGGTTGTACTCCAGCTCCAGGAAGAAGGAGGATTTGTAGGCTTTGATTAAGTTGTACTGTATTTTTAATCAAGGCTGAAATTTTCCTGTGTCTAAGGAAAGGCTCTGAGGCAAAGAATGTGTCAGGGATGTCCCTCCATGGAAACCTAGACAAACTATTGTATGAAGTTCTGAATGGCCATTGTGTGAGTTGAAAAGATAAAGCCTAGATTGCCTTGGAGACTCCAAGAGATTAGAAATGCCAGAGCCATGGGAGGCATGCTGAGAAAAGCCATGGGAGGCATGCTGAGAAAAGCTGAGAACAGGAAGTGGAATCAGGCAAAGAGAAAGAAAGGAATTCAAAACTGAAGCACATTGAAGAACATTTTGACATCAGACATCGAGTGCAGAGGTTAATTGTTCATGCCTTTAACCCAGATCTTGAGGCCAGTGCCCATTCTTACAAAGATTCTATAATGAAACAGTTTGTGTTGATCCTGATAAAAAATATGTGTCATCTCACAGAACAAACAAAGTCCTCTGTCTTTCAGCCTCATGATTCAAATCAGGTATGCTTTCCATTTCTGGATTATAGTCAGATATCGTCAAGTTGACAACTAAGAATACCCATCACCATACTCTATCAAATTTACATCCATAATATTGGGAACCATATAATGCACTTATCTTGTAATGTGAAATGGTTAAATCTGCTTTACAGAAGAAATGTTCATTCTGGCTCAGAGTTCAACGTGTAATTCTTCATGGCAGTAATGTCCTAGCAGCAAGATCATGAAGCAGTTAGATGGACTGAATTCCTAGACAAGAAACAGAAATCAAATAAGTTATAATTTATACTCTTCCTGAAGAAAACTCCTTTTAGTAACAGATGGAGACCATATCACATCAAAATGCAGAGTGCAGATCCAGATTCAATGAATACCTGTGCAACATCTAAGGCTTAGGAAACACCTAGAAAGATGGAATGCAAAAACAGCAAGTAATGGAAAAGATCAAGGAGTTTGTTGTCAGACAGTGTCTTCTAGGAATGTCAGAACTCAAACTCATAGAGTCTCACCAACATGAGCGTCCAAGATAAACTCAACAAGAACAAGAGCAGACATGCCAATGTAGATAGAGGAAAGCCCATGAGGCTTTAACTCTACACAAAAAAGTACAGCAAGCTTCACTGATTTAGAAAAATAGAGGTTGCACAATGCTCTGGTCACTCCTTGAACCTGTGTGTCTGCCAGTGTTCTGACTGTTCCTTGAACCCAGGTGTGTGCCCACTGCTGCACCTCACTGCCAGGTGTTTGTGATATTGGTTGCTAGGATAGAGTTGGAAAATCTCCCCAGCAACCACAGGGGGGCCAATCCAGAGTTGCTGCACCTGCACCAGACTCTTTCCTTGTAAACCTCCCATACACATTTCTTGAGAATAGACATTGTTTAGATCTGGAAGTCCCCTACTCCCCCTTCTTCTTTCCCCACTGAGGGCCTATAAAAACTAGTACCCCTTTCCCCTTGTGGTCGACTCCTCTACACCTGCATGGGATATGAGACGTCCCCAGAGCTCTGGCTTTCCCCAATAAAGCTTCATGTGGTTTGCATCAAGCTTGGTCTCTTGTGAGTTCTTGGGGGTCTGCTATTGTTCTGAGGCCTGAGCGAGGGGCTCCTCTTGGAGCCTTTCAGTGTCATCTGAGTAATATTATACAGACTGAGCAGGTATATTTGGGAACTAATAAAAACAAAATACGTAAATCAAAAGAAAGTAGGAAGGTGTTGTCACATGGGAGATCATAGAATTTGACAAAGGAAATAAAAAATTGATATAACATATTCTTGTATGATTTTTCAAAACCTGCTTTAATAAGGGTCTTTAAATGCTTTAACTTCCTATCTAGCTCACTTCCAAACATAGGTTTGGTAGTAGAAAGGTAGTAGTAGAAAGGAAAGATAGTAGAAAGGAAAGATTAATAGAACAAATGGGAATGCAGACCTGTTTAGAAATACTTCTTTAGGGTGATTCCAATCTTTGTTTTAGGATATCAGCAGTTCAGCAGTGGTAGCTCAGTTCACTTTCATATACCTTTCATGAATCAGTAATGTAGTTCTACCTAGAAGAAATATTGAGGATCTTTCAATCAGCCCAAGTCCATGGAAAAGGCAAAAGCTGTCAGAATATCAGAAGTTCTTTGGTGCATTTCTTTCTATGAAGTCATGACAAGTGATGGTCAGCAAAGAAGGCTGGAGAACCAATGCCACAGTGTCATGCACTGTCTGTTGGGTTACACTTACACCCTTTCCAAGCATCAAGTGTGACACAACTGAGTCACCAAAGAAATCAGAAATCTCCACTTCATATTCTATCCTTCAAATTAAAACAGAAGAATTGGAAAGTGAGAGTGAGGGGGGAGGGGTCAAACTTGTGTTCAGATATCTTTCTCCTTTATTTGGAGCAGAGGACAAGAGCTCCGGAAAAAATAGCACAAATTTTAGGCTGGATATTTTCATCTCCTCAATTTATTCAAGATAATCCCTCATAGCTGAGCGTGGTGGCGTATGCCTTTAATCCCAGTACTTAGGAGGCAGAGGCAGGTGGATTTCTGAGTA
Source organism: Mus caroli (assembly GCF_978045245.1). Taxonomy (NCBI): domain Eukaryota; kingdom Metazoa; phylum Chordata; class Mammalia; order Rodentia; family Muridae; genus Mus; species Mus caroli. Next base: position 117,213,340 of record NW_028227258.1, on the reverse strand, counting down.
CAAGGCCAGCCTGGTTTACAGCGTGAGTTTGAGAACATCCAGGACTACACAGAGAAACCCTATCACAAAACAAAACAAAATCCCCCCCCCCCAAAAAAAAGATAATCCCTCATAAGAGTGTCCAGAAGCTAACACAATCTAAATAATTTATCACAGGTGTGCCTAGAGGCCTGTCTTTTTGGTGATTCTACATCCTCTCAAGTTAATGCTTAGTGCTTAATATCATAGAATCTATAAAAACTTTGTTGAATAAGAACACCTAAAAAATCTACTCCTGATAAAATATAATCATTCTTTGAACAAATTAATCTCATATTATCCCTAAAAATCTTTTAACATCACTATTGCTTTGGCCTCAATTTTCAGTTTGACCATAAAAATAAGTGAATATGGTTAATCACAATCTATCTCTCCCTTCATATTTTCTCTCTTCTTATCTATCTGTTCATCCATCCTTCCATCTATGTATAGATGTATCTATAGATATATCATCTATCTATCTATCTACCTATCTATCCTATATATCACACTATAGCCTGAGCTTATAGAAAATTCACTGTTGATCTTTAACTTGTTGCAATTACCCTGCCTCAGCCTCCCAGTGCTAACTTGACCTAAGCAATCCATCATACATGGTTGTTTTGTTTAAACATTATTATAAACATTTGCTCCCATGATGATTGTACTTAATTTTCAAGTTTCTAACAACTGTGTGGAAATTTAAAAGATATATTACACATGTTGTAAATCAAATATTGTGAAATAAAGTTAATTTTACAAAAAATATTCTGAGCCAAATAGATTTTTTTGTCTCCTTAGACATAGTTTTGAAATGTTAATGACTCATTCTGTACCATCATAGATGAGATTCTAGAATGAGTATTGTGCATTAATGTTGCCAATCTCAGCATACATTTTTCAAGGAATCAGACAGGTGATTGTGTTTGTAATCTTGAAATTTACTAATAGACATTGCTCATCTGAGCCAAAGATTCAGATATTACTCATTTTTAAAAATTTTTATTAATGTTTTTTTATTTATTTACATTTCAAATTTTGTCTCTCTTCCTAGTCTCCCTTCCACATAACCCCCATCCCATCCCCTTTACCTTTGCCCCTAGAGGATACTCCCACAACCACCCACTGACTCCTACTTCACACATCTAGTATCCCCCAACACTAGGGCAACAAGCCTCCACAACACCAAGAGTCTCCACTCCTATTGATGCCAGATAAGGCAAGCCTCTGTTATATATGTATCTGCAGTCATGGAACAATCCATGTGCCATCACTGCCCAACCATATCACTTTATTTATTTCTTGCAATATTCATGTACTCATTTTGTGTACAAATACACTGTAAAATGAGCAATGCTAGGTTTGGGTGAGAGCCCACTAAGTGTATTTGCCCTGAAAACGTGAAAATCTTAAGTGTCAATCTCTAAAAGCTTTGTGAAATTTGAACCCACAGCTTTAATCTTCTGTAATTCCAGGGCTTGGCCACTGAGACAGGCGACACATAGGACTGTCTACAGATGCTCTATGGCCAAAAAGGGTAAGCAGAGGCTCAGCAGCCAAAAGACCTGTTCTCAAGCAAGACAGAAGATAAGGACCCACTCTCCCTCTAACTCACTTGCCTGAATTCACATACTCAAATTACATATTCATACAAATACACACACACACACACACACACATGCACACACACATGCCCATGCAAGGAGAGGCACACACACTCACACACATGAAAGGACAGGCTCACACATGCAACCACATGCAACATGCACACACACAAACACACATATACGTGTCCTTCACCACCAGTAGCACAAGGAAACCAAAGAAGGAAGAGAATGCATTCCATATTCCATATTAACTTTTCAATCAGTCTATCTTGACCTTATTGTTTAAAACCTGAAATATGACATAATTCATATTGTTTTATTCTTTCGCATAAAACAAAAATAAATGGTAATTAGTTTCTGATGTTCAGAAATAATCTTGTTTACTACATGGAACCATAAATAATAAATAACTACATGTTTTAGCATATATGTTTCTTTATTGTAATGTTTACCTATATAACCCCACCAATATACTCAGTAAATACAACATCATATATAAATGTGGACAGTAGATTTATGAGTGGCATATACCACAATCACAATTAAAAATATTACAGTGAAAAATGTGAATCATATACAGTACAAAAACAAAGCATATTAGAAAACTAATCATCTGCCTATAGTTGCCATTTTTACTAAACTCTCATCTGCATTTAATTATCAGTTTGCTTATAGGTGTGCTTGAGAAGTCTGAATAGATTGACTCCAACCCCTAACATGAGCAAATACATTAAAATAGATACATTTGTCACCCACAAAATGAGTCAGCATGTTTGAAATTTAAGAGTACCATCAACAAAATTTTACTAATACACTTTGAGACCATTAAATATGTTTAATGCTATTAGTCACTTTTTGACTCACAGTAAATAAGTTTATTACTGAATAGCAAACAGTCAAAGAACACAAGTTTACAGTTATTGCTACTCCCAAAATTAGTAACAGCAGGAAACATATTTCATATCATAATAAAATAGATTAAGAGCTAGTGTGTTGAGATGGGGAAATAGGGGTAACATTGACTGAATTTTTCCAGATATATTTTCTAAATCTAAATTCCACTTTGGGGTATTTATGTAAGAAACTTGCAATTAAGTTAATGGTAGTTACCGATGGGTGAGTAATGGAAATATTTAGCCTCTGGTCCTTTCTAACCTCATACTTCTAAAGCAAGCTTCAAACAACTTGAATCAGACTCATTAACTAATTAGAATAACGAGATTGTACAGTGTTGTGAGCCCTTATATGAGCAATTATAATTTTAAACAGAAAATCAATGAATCTTTCACAGTGGACAAAATTATAGAAGTAGAAAAATCACAAATATGTCATAGAAAAGATTTGTGCTTTTGCAAAAACCTTAAATTTATAGCCATGACTTTATGATATTGTGTTATACCACATTTTTGTAATCTATAGGCAAAAATCAATGTTTTTCAGGTCAACTTACCTGGAAAAAACTCATAAATCACATAATGTCCAAAGGGAATAGAATTTACCTTAATAGTGTTGTGTAACTAATTATTGTTCTGCTCATAGTTTCAGTGGTTGAGTAGTGTACTTGTGTTTTATTACATGTTATAAAGATTTAGATTATCAACAAGAAAAATAAGTCAAATAGAAAAGAGTGACTTAGTAGTCTTACCCCTAGAAAATGTATGCATTTTGAATTTAATTTTTGTCTCAATTACATCAACTTCAATGCATATCAAAAATCCCTGTTTGTTGATGATCGTAGACTCTGACTATATAAGAAAGAGAAACTATTTTGTTATGAGAAGGCTAAATTACTTTCATTTTCAAGCCATTTTAGATCAGTGACATTGGTATACATTTTATTAGCTTCAATAATTATATAATATCTAATATATATTCTTAATATATGTCCAAGTCTTCTTAGAAACAGAGCTGAAACTCCTTTCAGACAACAGTTGTGCATGCAAAATGGGTGCCAAAATAATTGGAAAGGAGAAATTTGATTGAAAATAATGTCAACTTTTGTTATTAAATCAAGAATGCCAATAGGAGTTATTAGGGGGGGGCTGAGATCAGCAGGGTATAACCTCATCCAAATCTATCAATAAAAAACATAAATACATGTTTTTATGTCAACTGATACAATTTATTTTTATAAAGATCACTACAGGAAACATTAGTGTCTAAAGGTAAGAAACAGATTGAAAAGTTTAACTGATGCCTTTGCCTTTACCTGTCAAGATTCATCCTTTACTGGTTCAGACTTTCATAGCTGTTAAATTTCCAAGTCAAATAGTAAAATCACATGTTCCTCACAATCTAAAGTTATAAAATATGTGTGCTTCTTAACCTATGTATTTCTAATCTGTATCTTCATACACTGGCATCAAATATATGCTTTTTATTTTACATTCATCTAAAGATGAACCAATTCGTGTATTGAAAGATGTGTCACCAGAAATAACAGAATTAGATAGCAGTTGAAATATTTAGACAAGCTGTAAATAATATGTGATATGTCAGTTCATGGATTGTTGGGTAACATTTTAAAATTAAAATTATGAAAACTAATTTAAGCTGAAATAGTTTTAATATAATCTTAACTAGAGCTAATTAAATCCCATGAATATGCATTTAATATAGTTTGAAGCAGAAAACTGCCTAAATTAATTCTAATTAAATATATTTGGAAAATGGCTATTAAAAAATTCATTATGTTCTGAAAGTTTTGGGAAAATTTTAAAGAGCCAACTACAAGCATGCTGAGAGCCAGAACCATCCCATGGCAAACTGCAGCTTCCTCCATCTTTCTATTCTTGCCAGTAACTTGTAACTTTGCTGCTGGTTTTTGTTTTGTTTTGTTTGTTTTTGTTTGTTTTTTTTTTATTCATACATCATGCTGAATTCAAGTCCTAATTAAAAATTCAATGGAGTTAAAGGACGGCATGTAGTTCACATTTTAAGGCCAGCATTGTAAATTCTGGACAGTTGATAGATTCTATTTCTACTTACCAAATAAATGAATGCAGTAGCTACTGTGGCCAGAAAACCATGACTGAACTTATATATGTATTTTCAAAGACTTTCTGAAGGAAAATATATAACAAGGAAAACAATAATACCTTCCAATTCAGTATTTTATAAAATCCATAGCTTGAAATCTATTAATATATTTGTGATGATTCCAAATATACAAGATTTTGACACAGAAATTTAGATTATCATATTACTATTTAGATATTCTAATTAATTTTAAACCCTTACTATTCTGGCATTCTATTTATAAACCACAGTTCAACTCAATAAATATCTGTACATCAGTTTTTGGTTTGTATTTAGAAATTTTCATATGTTTTTTAATTAAATGGAATTATAGCACCCTCTCTCTTCCCTTTTCTCCCTCCATCACCTAAAAGGAACCCTTCTAAACTTCTCTCCCATCTTATCTCCCCTATTCTCAAGTTGATAGTCTCCTTGTCTTTGATTGCTATTGTCACACAAACATATAATATACATATATGTGCATATACATAAGCAAATTATATAAATACAAACCGTTGTGTGTACGGCAATATATGGAAATGGGCAAATTTATGGGATCCACTCTTAGAAAAAGAACTACAGGCAGTTAACCATTAATGAAAGAAAATCACCTTCTATCAGGGAGGATAAATTAAATATCAGAGCAGCTAGCCTTGACCATATATACAGAAACGATAAAAACGTGCAATATTCTAGTACTTTGTAACATATTCCAGACATTTGGTGCAAGGATCTTGCTCTAAAAACTCTGTCTGGATCATCAGGATGGTTTCTGGGATACTCAATAACGCAGGAACTCATTTTAAGAAATCACGAGGGAAGCAGAAACCGGCCTGAGGAGGACCACAGGCCTCATCCGGCCGGATCAGCGCGGGGGTAGCTGGAGCACAGGGTTGCCTGACACCCGCCAGCTACCCACGACCCCCGCCGCAGGATTTTGGGACTGCTGGTGAGTGGAACACAGCTTCTGCTCCAGTCCAATCACGCGGGACCTGAGACTGCTCTGGTTGGGGAGAGAGAAATCCGGCCTACATAGGGCCACAACCCTCTTCCGGTCAGAAAAGCACCAGGGCAGCTGGGGCGCAGGGTCGGCTGACACTCACCAGCTACCCACAACACCCGCCACAGGATCTTAATACTTCTGGAGAGTGGAACACAGCTTCTGCTCCAATCCAATTACACGCGGGACCAGAGACTGCATTAGTTAGGGAAGCAGAAAACCGGCCTGAGTAGGACCACAGGCCTCTTCCGGCTGGACCAGCACCGGGGTACCATCAGCTACCCACGACCCCCGCCGCAGGATTTAGAGACTGCTGGTGAGTGGAACACAGCTTCTGCTCCAATCTTTAAACAGTGACAACGATAACAACTAACCCCAGAGATTACCAGATGGCGAAAGGTAAACGTAATAATCTTACTAACAGAAACCAAGACCACTCACCATCATCAGAACCCAGCACCCCCACTTCGCCCAGTCCAGGGCACCCCAACACACCGGAAAAGCTAGACACGGATTTAAAAGCATATCTCCTGATGATGATAGAGGACTTCAAGAAGGACTTTAATAACACACTTAAAGAAATACAGGAGAACACTGCTAAACAGGCAGAAGACAATAAAGAGGAAGCACAAAAATCCCTTAAAGAATGGCAGGAGAACAATGCTAAAGAGTTACAAATCCTTAAAGAAAAACAGGAGAACATAATCAAACAGGTAGAAGTCCTTACAGAAAAACAGGAAAACACATCCAAACAGATGATGGAAATGAACAAAACCATACTAGACCTAAAAAGGGAAGTAGACACAATAAAGAAAACCCAAAAGGAGGCAACACTGGAGATAGAAAACCTAGGAAAGAAATCTGGAACCATAGATATGAGCATCAGCAACAGAATACAAGAGATGGAAGAGAGAATCTCAGGTGCAGAAGATTCCATAGAGAACATCGGCACAACAATCAAGGAAAATGTAAAATGCAAAAAGATCCTAACTCAAAACATCCAAGAAATACAGGACACAATGAGAAGACCAAACCTAGGGATAATAGGAGTGGATGAGAATGAAGATTTTCAACTCAAAGGACCAGCAAACATCTTCAACAAAATTATAGAAGAAAACTTCCCAAATCTAAAGAAAGAGATGCCCATGAACATACAAGAAGCCTACAGAACTCCAAATAGACTGGACCAGAAAAGAAATACCTCCCGACACATTATAATCAGAACAACAAATGCTCTAAATAAAGATAGAATACTAAAAGCAGTAAGAGAAAAAGGCCAAGTAACATATAAAGGCAAGCCTATCAGAATTACACCAGATTTTTCACCAGAGACTATGAAAGCCAGAAGATCCTGGACGGATGTTATACAGACACTAAAAGAACACAAATTCCAGCCCAGGCTACTATACCCAGCCAAACTCTCAATTAACATAGATGGAGAAACCAAAGTATTCCATGACAAAACCAAATTCACACATTATCTCTCCACGAATCCAGCCCTTCAAAGGATAATAACAGAAAAAAATCAATACAAGGACAGGAACCACGCCCTAGAAACAACAAGAAGGTAATCCCTCAACAAACCTAAAAGAAGACAGCCACTAGAACAAAATGCCAACTTTAACAACAAAAATAACAGGAAACAACAATTACTTTTCCTTAATATCTCTTAATATCAATGGACTCAACTCCCCGATAAAAAGACATAGACTAACAAACTGGCTACACAAACAAGACCCAACATTTTGCTGCTTACAGGAAACTCATCTCAGAGAAAAGGATAGACACTACCTCAGAATGAAAGGCTGGAAAACAATTTTCCAAGCAAATGGCATGAAGAAACAAGCTGGAGTAGCCATTCTAATATCTGATAAGATTCACTTCCAACCCAAAGTCATTAAAAAAGACAGGGAGGGACACTTCATACTCATCAAAGGTAAAATCCTCCAAGAGGAACTATCAATCCTGAATATCTATGCTCCAAATACAAAGGCAGCCACATTCATTAAAGAAACTTTAGTAAAGCTCAAAGCACACATTGCACCTCATACAATAATAGTGGGAGACTTCAACACACCACTTTCACCAATGGACAGGTCATGGAAACAGAAACTAAACAGGGACACAGTGAAACTAACAGAAATTATGAATCAAATGGATCTGGCAGATATCTACAGAACATTCTATCCTAAAACAAAAGGATATACCTTCTTCTCAGCACCTCATGGTACCTTCTCCAAAATTGACCACATAATTGGTCACAAAGCAGGCCTCAACAGATATAAAAATATTGAAATTGTCCCATGCATCCTATCAGATCACCATGGCCTAAGGCTGATCTTCAATAACAAAATAAATAATAGAAAGCCAACCTTCACGTGGAAACTGAACAACACTCTTCTCAATGATACCTTGGTCAAGGAAGGAATAAAGAAAGAAATTAAGGACTTTTTAGAGTTCAATGAAAATGAAGCCACAACATACCCAAACTTATGGGACGCAATGAAAGCATTTCTAAGAGGAAAACTCATAGCTCTGAGTGCCTCCAAAAGGAAACTAGAGAGAGCACACATTAGCAGCTTGACAACACACCTAAAAGCACTAGAACAAAAGGAAGCAAATTCACCCAAGAGGAGTAGACGGCAGAAAATAATCAAACTCAGGGGTGAAATCAACCAAGTGGAAACAAGAAAAACTATTCAAAGAATCAACCAATCAAGGAGCTGGTTCTTTGAGAAAATCAACAAGATAGATAAACCCTTAGCCAGACTCACTAGAGGGCACAGGGAAAGCATCCTAATTAACAAAATCAGAAATGAAAAAGGAGACATAACAACAGATCCTGAAGACATCCAAAACACCATCAGATCCTTCTACCAAAGGCTATACTCAACAAAACTGGAGAACCTGGATGAAATGGAGAAGTTCCTAGACAGATACCAGGTACCAAAGTTGAATCAAGATCAGGTTAATGATCTAAACAGCCCTATATCCCCCAAAGAAATAGAAGCAGTCATTAATAGTCTCCCAACTAAAAAAAGCCCAGGACCAGATGGGTTTAGTGCAGAGTTCTATCAGACCTTCAAAGAAGATCTAATCCCAGTTCTTCACAAACTATTCCACAAAATAGAAACAGAAGGTACTCTACCCAACTCATTCTATGAAGCCACAATTACTCTGATACCTAAACCACAAAAAGACCCAACAAAGATAGAAAACTTCAGACCAATATCCCTTATGAATATTGATGCAAAAATCCTCAATAAAGTTCTTGCTAACTGAATACAAGAACACATCAAAACAATCATCCATCCTGACCAAGTAGGTTTCATCCCAGGGATGCAGGGATGGTTCAATATACGGAAATCCATCAACGTAATCCAGTATATAAACAAACTCAAAGACAAAAACCACATGGTCATCTCCTTAGATGTGGAAAAAGCATTTGACAAGATCCAACACCCATTCATGATAAAAGTCTTGGAAAGATCAGGAATTCAAGGCCCATACCTAAACATGATAAAAGCAATCTACAGCAAACCAGTAGCCAACATCAAAGTAAATGGTCAGAAGCTTGAAGCAATCCCTCTAAAATCAGGGACTAGACAAGGCTGTCCACTTTCTCCATACCTATTCAACATTGTACTTGAAGTCCTAGCCAGAGCAATTCGACAACAAAAGGAGATCAAAGGGATACAAATTGGAAAAGATGAAGTCAAAATATCACTTTTTGCAGATGATATGATAGTATATATAAGTGACCCTAAAAATTCCACCAGAAAACTCCTAAACCTGATAAACAGCTTCGGTGAAGTAGCTGGATATAAAATTAACTCAAACAAATCAATGGCCTTTCTCTACACAAAGGACAAACAGGCTGAGAAAGAAATTAGGGAAACAACACCCTTCTCAATAGTCACAAATAATATAAAATATCTTGGCGTGACTCTAACTAAGGAAGTGAAAGATCTGTATAATAAAAACTTCAAGTCCCTGAAGAAAGAATTTATAGAAGATCTCAGAAGATGGAAAGATCTCCCATGCTCATGGATTGGCAGGATCAACATTGTAAAAATGGCTATCTTGCCAAAAGCAATCTACAGATTCAATGCAATCCCCATCAAAATTCCAAATCAATTCTTCAACGAATTAGAAAGTGCAATCTGCAAATTCATCTGGAATAACAAAAAACCTAGGATAGCAAAAACTCTTCTCAAGGATAAAAGAACCTCTGGTGGAATCACCATGCCGGACCTAAAGCTCTACTACAGAGCAATTGTGATAAAAACTGCATGGTACTGGTATAGTGACAGACAAATAGACCAATGGAATAGAATTGAAGACCCAGAAATGAACCCACACACCTATGGTTACTTGATCTTCGACAAGGGAGCTAAAAACATCCAGTGGAAGAAAGACAGCATTTTCAACAAATGGTGCTGGCACAACTGGTTGTTAACATGTAGAAGAATGCGAATCGATCCATTCCTATCTCCTTGTACTAAGGTCAAGTCTAAGTGGATCAAGGAACTTCACATAAAACCAGAGACACTGAAACTTATAGAGGAGAAAGTGGGGAAAAGCCTTGAAGATATGGGCACAGGGGAAAAATTCCTGAATAGAACAGTAATGGCTTGTGCTGTAAGATCGAGAATTGACAAGTGGGACCTCATGAAACTACAAAGCTTCTGCAAGGCTAAAGACACCATCAATAAGACAAAAAAACCACCAACAGATTGGGAAAGGATCTTCACCTATCCTAACTCAGATAAGGGACTAATATCCAATATATATAAAGAACTCAAGAAGGTGGACTCCAGAAAGTCAAATAACCCCATTAAAAAATGGGGCTCAGAACTGAACAAAGAATTCTCACCTGAGGAATACCGAATGGCAGAGAAACACCTGAAAAAATGTTCAACATCCTTAATCATCAGGGAAATGCAAATCAAAACAACCCTGAGATTCCACCTCACACCAGTCAGAATGGCTAAGATCAAAAATTCAGGTGACAGCAGATGCTGGAGAGGATGTGGAGAAAGAGGAACACTCCTCCATTGTTGGTGGGATTGCAAGCTTGTACAACCACTCTGGAAATCAGTCTGGCGGTTCCTCAGAAAATTGGACATAGTACTACCGGAGGATCCAGCAATACCTCTCCTGGGCATATATCCAGAAGATGTCCCAACCGGTAAAAAGGACACATTCTCCACTATGTTCATAGCAGCCTTATTTATAATATCCAGAAGCTGGAACGAACCCAGATGTCCCTCAACAGAGGAATGGATACAGAAATTATGGTACATTTACACAATGGAGTACTACTCAGCTATTAAAAAGAATGAATTTATGAAATTCCTAGCCAAATGGATGGACCTGGAGGGCATCATCTTGAGTGAAGTAACACAATCACAAAAGAACTCATACAATATGTATTCATTGATAAGTGGATATTAGCCCAAAGCTTAGGATACCCAAGATATAAGATACAATTTGCTAAACGCATGAAACTCAAGAAGAATGAAGACCAAAGTGTGGACACTGTGCACCTTCTTAGAATTGGGAACAAAACACCCAGGGAAGGAGTTACAGAGACAAAGTTCGTAGCTGTGATGAAAGGATGGACCATTTAGAGACTGCTGTATCCAGGGATCCGTCCCATAATCAGCTTCTAAACGCTGACACCATTCAATACACTAGCAAGATTTTGCTGAAAGGACCCAAATATAGCTGTCTCTTGTGAGACGATGACGGGGCCTAGCAAACACAGGAGTGGATGTTCACAGTCAGCTATTGGATGTATCACAGGGCTCCCAATGGAGAAGCTAGAGAAAGTACCCAAGGAGCTAAAGGGATCTGCAACCCTATTGTTGGAACAACATGATGTACTAACCAGAAGCCCGGAGCTCTTGTCTCTAGCTGCATATGTATGGAAAGATGGCCTAGTCGGCCATCATTGGAAAGAGAGGCCCATTGGACTTGCAAACTTTATATGCCCCAATATAGGGGAATGCCAGGGCCAAAAGAATGGGAATGGGTGGGTAGGGAAGTGGGGGGCGCTATGGGGGACTTTAGGGATAGCATTGGAAATGTAATTGAGGAAAACATGCAATAAAAATATTAAAAATCAAAAAAAAAAAAAAGAAATCACATTCTTCATGATTTATACATTACCTTTGAATGTTTTCTCAAAGCTACTTTTAGCTATCATTTCTGTTCATTCATAGTGAATAATGTAGATATTTCAATAAAGGAAATATTATATTTCATAATCTAGAATAATTGGGAAGAAAAAAATCTTGTGGAAAAAACTCTATAAAGGAATTAGTAGTATTTCATCACAAGAATCAAATTGTGAATATACACAGAAGAAACGGAGAATCAATAATCAGGCTTATTTCTTTCTAAAGTCAAATGCACGATTGAAGTTAATTGAAAAGGAAGGATATAGCAAACTCAGAATTTATTATCTTCTTTGGGCACTTTGTAATTTTCAAACATAATTTCTATCTTTCTGGAGTATTGCTAGATTTCCAGAGGATATATTTAATATATTTCAAGAAATCATTGAGGCATTGATACTGTTTCACAGAAAATATATTTCATCATCGATTTTTTTATTTTATTATAGGATTGTATTTAAAATTGTATCCATGGGCTGGCAAGATGGATCAGTGGCTATAAATGCTTACTGATCTTTTGGAGGCCTGGAGTTCAGGTATAAATGGCAACACTTTGTGGTACACAACTGTGTATAACTCCAGTTAGGGTTTGACTGTATCTCTTGATTTCTGTGAATACTTGTGTTCATTCACATCACACAGCATGCATGTGCACATTCATACTCATGAAATAGAATTACAATATGACCCTGCAAATCCAAAGAGACTATACGTGGTAGTAAAGATCAATCATAAAGGAAATATGCACTTTCATTGTTTACTCATAATTATTCCACAGGAATAGAAATAACATCTGTCTACTGGTTAAAGGAGAAGTGCGCAGTGTATTTGAATATTCTTTGGACACAAGAAAATTAAATTTGTCATTTGCATCAACATGGATTAAAGCAGAATTCATTGTGTTAAGTCAAATAAGCCAGACACAGAAAGTCAGAAACAAACAGTTTCACACAGAAGTAAAAATCAAAAGCAAAATGAAATCAAAACAGACCAAATGTCATTCTCTAGATGTGCTTTTGGGACACAAACATGCTAGAGTCTTATTTTCTGAACCTTGACTAATATGTCTCTTTGCTACTTGCCATATAATTCAACAAGAAGCTTCTCTGAAGAAGATTGAGAGATACACTCCTCTACGGGCATTGCAATAAATCATTAGAAGTCATTTTAATACTATGTTCCTTTAGCAGAAAAATAGTAATTGATTCTCCCCTAGTGCTGATAATCTGTCTAGTTACATCTAATAGGTAAAATATGCTTCAGCGAAAGGCTGCACAATTAAGGGCATTATCTTTAGAATAGGGAGACAGTGTGCACACTACTAAAGGAGAAGTGTAAGCTCCAACCCAGAGCAATGTTTGTGCCTTGTTGGCACAAACCTTGTGGGAGTAACCAATCAATATCTGATCTGAGATAAGGCCCACTGCATGTAATGGAACCCATATCAAACACTGCTTGGTTATCTGAGAACCTGAGACTAGATATCCCAGGAACCTAGAATAAAAACAAGTACTATTGTTCTAAACAAACAAACAAAAAGGATCAATAAAATGACTCCCTAATGACATTCTATATTGTTAAATTTGTGCCTTGCTCAGTCGACTTGAGAGACCTTCCTCCTGCTGTGGATGGAACCAAATACAAACACAGAGCCAGACACTATGTAGATAGTGAGAGACCTTGGAACAGTCAGCCCTGTGTGAAATGTCTACATCAAATACCTCCCATCAGAGCTCAGGGAATGATATGGAAGGGGGAAGGAAAAAAGTAAGAAAGAGAGGGGACAGAAGACATCAAGAACACAAGGTCCTGTAAATCAACATGGTCAAAACTTATACAAACTCACAGAGACTAAGGCAGAATGCACAAGGCATGTACAAGTAGGCCTCATCTGTGAAATCCCCATAATGGGTTCTTATTTAGGTTTATAGTTTAAATTACATGTTCTCCCCTGTGGATGAGGACTAAATTCAATCAGAAGCATGTTAGCTATCCCAGTAATATTTAAATCATTATTAGATCCTTGAGCATATCATGCTATGCTGGTCATATTCTATTCCACAAGATTCACAGCTATGTAAAATTGTTGGTGACTTGCCCGTTCTGTAACCCATATAGTGCCTTCTATTATCATAAAAGCTACCCAACCAAAAAGGAGGTTTGGGGTGAGTATGAGCATGATTTCTCCAAGTCCTGTGAAATTTTTTGTTGTGTCTTCAGCATTAGGGTCTCCTCATAAAATCTGGGATTTCTGTTTGGTCACCTAAGGATCCTGGGAATTGAAGATATTTGAAAACAGCTGAATATTTCAGCTCTGAGGAAATACTAGTTTAGTTGGAGTGGAGCAATCATGATTTATAATTCTTCACAATTTCATCTAATCATTATATCAGCTACAATTATCTGACAGACATCCATTTTGTTATTTCTTTTCAGTATAATAATAAGTTACAAATTCATGTTTTTATTTACTTATCCTTAAATAGTTCAACACTTCAAATATCTAAAATATTTCTAAATACCTTTTCAGTCTCTAATTACATTTCTTTCTATTTTGACAATTTTAACAATCAGTTAATATTTTCTTGCTTTCTGCTTTGACCCTTTTCAATCCTTAGATTTACTTGCTAGGAAAATCTCTCAGAATTCCCCAAATATTCTTTATAAGTACCCAAAGAACTTCATAGAAATTCTTGGGGGCTATTCTAATTCCATTTACATTTCTGCTACTAGATATTCTAAAACCAAACGGGTCTCACCCAATATAAGAAAAAAGAAAAAAAAAATGAACAAGTGAATTAGTAGTATGAAATTCAAACATATGTGTTGAACCATGAAATTATTAAGGACAGGATGTTATCACATGATTTATTTAGTGATTTAAAAATCAATTTTGGGTTTTATATGGCAGTTTTAATATTTTTAATCCTAGTTCACTTAGAGTCAACATGTTTACCAATTTTTTTTGTCTTAGAATAATTGCACTTTAGTGGACATGGTAATGCCCCAGAGTGAGAATCAATACTTACCATGATGGGCTATAGCTACCAATAGTAATGATTAGTATGAAGTGTGCTCTATTAATATTATAGAGCTTTCATATCAAGAATATTAAGTAAATAATATGTTAAGTATGGAACCTACTTTAAAGAGGCAAAAATTCAATTTCAAAATTGATTGGCGGAGAAGTGCAAGATCTGTATTTAAAATGGAGAATGTATTAGGAAACACCTAAGTGAGAAGCATGAAGAGATCTTGGATAGATGAACACTATACAGTAAACAAATCCTCAGAAAGCTTTATTCTATTAGGTTCTTTTAGGTTCTCATCTCTTATGCATTGCAAATTGTCATCAAACAATATAGCCTATTATGGACTTCAACTCTTGATTATCCAGCATCCATATCTTCCCACTTGGATTGCAAGTGAAAGAAAGTTAGCTCCTTCATTATGTCAGATACTGTGAGAAGGGGCTGTGGAATAGAGCTCATTAGGTAGAGCGCTTACTTAACAGTCACACAAGGCAAGTACAGAGCACCCAAATAGCATAAGCAAGGTATGGTAGCACACACTTGCAATCCAAGTGGGAAGATATGGATGCTGGATAATCAAGAGTTGAAGTCCATAATAGGCTATATTGTTTGAGGACAATTTGCAATGCATGAGAGATGAGAACCTAAAAGGGAACAGAGAGAAAAAAACAGAAAGGAAGTTATGGAAAGAGTCGAAAATAAAGGTGAGAGGGGAAGAGAGGAGAAAGATTGAGAGTATAATTGTAATGGCAGCACCCCAACCTCTCTCTCACCCACACCCTTGTTTATACAGTGATTTTGCAGTGCCTATATCCTTGTGGGGCAAAAATCAGTTTTCTTTAGCAGTGGGCCCAGAAAAACCAACTTTATTCCAGTGGATGTGCCCTACACCTAAGGAAACAGACAACACCATCTGAATTCTATGGGTTAAAAACAAATGAAATGGCAACATCTAAGCAGATGTGGGACTGGAGGAGATAAGAGTTCTACATCTTGATCCAAAAGCAGACTGGAGAAGACTGGCTTTCAAGAAGTTAGGACAAGGGTCTTAAAGTCCACACCTTAGTGACATACTTCCTCCACACCTACTCTGATAAGGTCACACCTCCTAATAGTGCCACTCTCTGGTCCAATAGTATACAAACCACCACATTGTGTCCTAAGAGGAATTCTTAGGAGAAGTATGGTCCAAATACGACCAAAATATATTGTGTGTATATGAAGCCCCGTAAAATAAAGAACATGTAAATAATTGCAACACTATAGGTAAATATTTGAAAGCAAAAATAAAAAAATCTACCTGCTCATATTGTGCTTTGCATTTTAAAATACTTCCAGATTCTATTTTCTCTATACAAATAAAAATAAAAGTGGACATACTTTTGTATGTTCAAAGTTTCCTATGCTGGTTTAGCATATGAAACAGCATGTTTATGTTGAGGAAGCTTTATGTCATTTTTCCATTCTATTTTTTCTCTCTTCCCCACAACGATGACTTCACTATCATGATTTTGTCTGGGATAGTATAACATGCAAGACACACAACATATTGGCTTGTCATTAAAAATAAAACAAAACTGGACAGACTGGTGGCACTTGCAGATTCTATTTTCTTTCCATTAGATATCAAGGTTGACTTATGGATGACTCTGTCTTACTCCTTCTGCAGCTGAATGCACCTCCTGACAAGAGCCTTGTATATCAGCAAACTACAACAGTCTACCTTGAACAGGCTGATATTTTATTTATGCTGCACTTTCATAGCTTCTCTAGGGAGAGACTATGTTTCTCTCTTCAGTTTTCCAATTTATCCATTGATTTTTTTTTTTGGGGGGGGTGGGCAGGACCAAAATACTTATCCTAAAAACAGAATATGCTTATGATTAAATTTTGTAAGATCTTTTCACCAGTCAAGAGTTGAAATCCCTTACATATTGAACACAGAATTTGGTAAAGTTTTTGGTAACACAGTATGCCACAATGATATTTAAACTTTGTATTATACAGTCACTCACAGGGCTGATTATGATATGTAGCAACTACAGTTCCTGCTGTTCAGATGGTGAAGGCAAAATTGAGGAACACAAATTTCAACATGTATTCCCAGCAGCTTTCTGCAGCCCTGGCAATGGTATAGCATAGAAAGCTAGCTCACTGGAATAAGTGGTTTACTGAAGCTCTTCTGCAATCACATATAGATTTAAAGATTTAATCATAGGTTGGGAAATGTTAAATGTTGGAATTCAGAGGAAAGAAAATCTAATATAAATGCTATTATTTCAATGTTAAGTTTTAAAGTTTAGAAACTTATTTTATAAAATACAGAATACTTGAAAGATCCTTCCAAGTAAATTAATGTCATACTAGAGAAAAGTCTCCAGTAATATGAAAATTCTATGGATTGAAAGAACACAAAATTTACTGAAAATTTTATATGTTCTTTGACACAAGTACAGAGTAAATTTATATTCAAGTAGTCATGGTTTTAATCTATGCTAATGTTTTCAATGTTTATATTTAAATATACCATACAATAAATATTAATCTACATAGATTTTAAAGATTTTAATATAATCCCTCTGAAGTGATTCTAATAACATAAAAAAATATAAGACAACATATTTTTTACAGAATGGTTGGCCTTATGAAGAAATAACCAAAGCTCAAGTAACTGAGTTAGTTGGAAATTTATGATAGCAGTATAGTTATTAACTCCAAAAAAAGTGGAATAGTTATGCTAAAATGGGAAATAAGATGATAAGATAGTGAAATGCCTAAACTTGAGAACTTTTAAAAACTCAAAACTAACAGAAACTTTGCAATTTTACGAGGTCCCATTTGTTGATTCTTGATCTTAGAACACAAGTCATTGGTGTGCTGTCCAGGAAATTTCACCCTGTGCCCATGTGTTCAAGGTCCTTCCCCAATTTCTCTTCTATTAGTTTCAGTGTGTCTGGTTTTATATGGTGGTTCTTGATCTACTTGGATTTGAGCTTTGTACAAGGAGATAAGAATGGGTCTATTTGCATTCTTCTACATACTTACCTCAAGTTGAAACATCACCATTTGTTGAAAATGTTGTCTTTTGCCCAATAGATGGTTTCAGCACTTTGTCAAAGCTCAAGTGACCATAAGTTTGTCGGTTCATTTCTGGGTCTTCAATTCTAGTCCATTGATCTTCCTGCCTGATTCTGCACCAATACCATACAGTTTTTATGACTATTGCTCTGAAATACAGCTTGATGTTAGGGATGGTGATTACCCCAGAAGACCTTTTATTGTTGAGAATAGTTTTTGCTATCCTCAAACCAGTCAGAATTGCTAAGATCAAAAACTGAGGTGATAGCAGATGCTGGTGAGAATGTGAAGAAAGAGAAACACTCCTCCATTGTCCATAGGATTGCAAGCTGGTACAACCACTCTGGAAATCACTTTGGAAGTTCCTCAGAAAATTGGACATGGTATTACCTGAGAGCCCAGCTATACCACTCCTGGGCATATACCCAAAAGATGATCCAACATATAACAAGGCCACATGTTCCACTATGTCCATGGCAGCCTTATTCATAATAGCTGGAAGCTGGAAAGGACCCAGATGCCCCTCAAAAGAGAAATCGATACAGAAAATGTGGTATAGCTGGGCGTGGTGGCACACGCCTTTAATCCCAGCACTCGGGAGGCAGAGGCAGGCAGATTTCTGAGTTCGAGGCCAGCCTGGTCTACAAAGTGAGTGCCAGGACAGCCAGGGCTACACAGAGAAACCCTGTCTCGAAAAACCAAAAAAAAAAAAGAAAATGTGGTACATTTACACAACAGATTACTACTCAGTTATTAAAAATAATGAATTCATGAAATTCACAGGCAAATGGATGGAACTAGAAAATATCACACTGAGGTAACCCAGTCATAAAAGAACATACATGAGATATACTCACTGATAAGTGAATATTAGCCAAAAAGAAGTTCAGAATACCCACGATACAAACCACAGATAATATGAAAACCAAGAAGAAAGAAGATCACACCAAAATGTGATCTCTATAGTTCTACTAAGAAAGGAGAAGAGAATATTCTCTGGGAAGGAGAGGGAGAGGGTGATCTGGGAGGGGGAGAGTAGATGAAGGGAAAAAGGGGGGCTCAGTTCAGATATAGGGTGAGTTGATGGAGAAGTACTGAGGGTCAGGAATTTGAAAGTGAGTGAGTATCAGTAGGGGAGGGAGAACTGGGGGTAACCACTAGAAAGTCCCAGATGCCAGGTACCCAAGAGGTTTCCAGGACCCAATTGAGAGGACTTTAGCTAAAATATACAACAAAAGGGAGAGATAATCTGAAGAGACCATATCCACTGGATAGGCATAGCCCCCAATTGAATGATGAATTCAATGATTGAATGAGGCCATCCAGTCACTTCAAAAATGTTAATACAGAATTCCACATTTCCAAAGGAAATGCAGGGACAAAGAGCGAATCAGAAACTGAAGGTAAGTCCATCCAGGGACTGCCCCTCGTAGGTACCCATCCCATCTGCTGATATCAAACCCAGACCTTATTACTGATGCCAAGATGTGGTTGCTGACAGGAGCCTAGTATAGCTGTCCCCTGAGAGGCTCTGCTAGAGGCAGACCAATACAGATGCAGATGTACACAGCCAAACACTGGACTGAGCATGGGGATAGTGAAAGGGAAGTTAGGGCAAAGACTGTAGGAGCTGAAGGGGTTTGCAACTTCATATGAAGACCAACAATATCAGCAATCAGACCCCCCCAAAGCTCCGAGGGACTAGATCATCAAATAATGAATGCACAAGAGGTACCTATTGCTTCAGTTGGATATGTAGCAGAGGACTTCCTTATCTGGCATCACTTGGAGGGTAGCCCGTTGGTCCTCTGGAGACTTGATGACCCAGGATAGGTGAATGCTAGGCTGCTGAGGCAGAAGTGGGTGGGTGATCACTCAAATAGAGTCAGTGGGGAGGCAGGCTGGGTGGGGGGTTTGTGGAAGGGAAACTGGGAAGGGAGATAACATTTAAAACGTTAATATATAAGATAACCAAGAAACAAAAATGAGTCATGGCCCATGCTGTGTGGAGTCTTTGGTGATGAAGCTGCCTTTGAGGCGCCCTCACTCACATTGCTAACACAGATAACTCCTGGTTAGCAAGCTAGACATGGATGTGATTGTGTTATTGGTGTGCAATTAAGTCTGATTGCAAACCTCTCCAATAAGAGTCTCAGAACATACACTTCTCATCCCACAGTCAGTTACTAGAGCAAACCAGTTCTCTAAAACTTCAGGGTCAATGACTATCTTTCAACAATTGCTAGCACATAAGAAAACTGAGCACCTCAGAACTGATAGTAAAATGTGAACAGAAAGCATCATGGACAGCCTAATCACATCTACTCCTTCAGACTATAATTCCCTTTTATATTTATACCACATTCTGTAATAAGAGAATATCTCTCTACCAGTTAATTCCATATATTCCTTTATTCATTCTCCACAGAAGAAATTTTTCTCTAAAAACGCATATATTACTATTTACCTGCTTTCATCCTCACAATGTTTCAATGGCATTTCCATCATTATAAAATAATCAGTTCAGGTAAGATTTTTTTTTTTTTTTTTTTTTTTTTTTTTAGTTTTAGTTGTATGCCTCCATACATATGTGTACATGAAATGGATGCCTGATTCTTGTTGAGTCCAGAAAAGAGTGCCACATTACCTGGAATTTAAGTTACTGATAATTATAGGCTGCTGTGCTCTGTGGCTTCTGGGAACTAATCCTGGCTCATATGCCAGGAAAGTGCTTTCAACGACTAAGCTATCTGTCCAGCCTCAGCCTCATTAGTTTAAGTTCTGCAAATAAATGTGATAATATGCTAACACATTTCAATTATTAATAAGATTATTGTAATTAGTATACTCAATGTATTAATGCTCTGTTGTGCCCCTCAAAAGTTGTTCTTGGTCAAAATTTTTCTGTAAACAAACCTCTAATTGTCTGAGAATGACTCCTCTTATTTTGAGTGCTATAGATTTACTATTTTACACTACAGGTGCATTTGATCTAAATCCATGGACCCTTCTTTTATAGGAATGTGCATTCCTATAAACCACTTTTACACTGTTTACTCTCTTCTTTACAAAGGCTGTGTGCTTCCATAAGTAAGGCTTTTAAAACACAAAGAAGACTGATCCTGTCAGTTTTATCAAATAAGACAACCTATGGATTTTAATTAAGAAATGTAATGCTTTTGCATTCCAAAAGACTTTTGATGGGAATGCCTTTCTGTTTCCATCTTTGTGTTGGTGTTTTCCCTTTATTATCCTTTGAAGGGCTAGATTAGTGGAAAGATATTGTGTGAATTTGGTTTAGTCATGGAATGCTTTGGTTTCTCCATCTATGGTAATTCAGAGTTTTGCTCGGTACAGTAGCTGAGCTGGCATTTGTGTTCTCTTAGTGACTGTATAACATCTGTCCAGGATCTTCTGGCTTTCATGATATCTGGTGAAAAGTCTGGAGTAATTCTAATAGGCTTGCATTTATATGTTACTTGACCTTTTTCCCTTACTGCTTTTAATATTATATCTTTATTTAGTGTATTTGTCGTTCTGATTATTATGTGTCGGGAGGAATTTCTTTTCTGGTCCAGTCTATTTGGAAATCTGTAGGCTTCTTGTATGTTCATGGGCATCTCTTTCTTTAGGAATTATTTCTTCTATAATTTTGTGGAAGATATTTGCTGGCCCTTTAAGTTGAAAATCTTCATTCTCATCTACTCCTATAATTCGTAGGTTTGGTCCTTTCATTGTGTCCTGGATTTCCTGGATGTTTTGAGTTAGGATCTTTTTCCATTTTCTTTGATTGTTGTGTCCATGTTCCCTATGGAATCTTCTGCACCTGAGATTCTCTCTTCTATCTCTTGTATTCTGTTGCTGATGCTCACACTATGGTTCCTGATTACTTTCATAGAGTTTATATCTACAGAGTTGTCTCCCTTGGAGTGAATCAAAGAACACATCAAAGCAATCGTCCATCATGACCAAGTAGGCTTCATCTCAGGAATGCAGAGATGGTTTAATATGTGGAAATCCATCAACATAATACACTATATAAACAAACTGAAAGACAAAAATCACATGATCATCTCATTAGATGCTGAGAAAGCGTTTGACAAAATCTAAGACCCCTTCATGATAAAAGTCATGGAAAGATCAGTAATTCAAGGCCCATAACTAAACATAATAAAAGCAATATAGAGCAAACAAGTAGCCAACATCAAAGTAAATGGAGAGAAGCTGGAAGCAATCCCACTAAAATCAGGGACTAGACAAGGCTGCCTACTTTCTCCTTACCAATCCATTATAGTACTTGAAGTCCTATCCAGAGCAATTCAACAACAAAAGGAGATCAAGGGGATACAAATTGGAAAGGAGGAAGTCAAAATATCACTATTTGCAGATGATATGATAGTATATATAAATCACCGTGAAGATTCCACCACAGAACTCCTAAACCTGATAAACAGGTTCAGAGCAGTAGCTAGGTATAAAATTAACTCGAACAAATCAGTGGCCTTTCTCTACAAAAATTATAAACAGGCTGAGAAAGAAATTAGAGAAACAAAACCCTTCACAATAGTCAAAAAAGTATAAAATACCTTGTTGTGACTCTAACTAAGGAAGGAAGTGAAAGATCTGTATGACAAGAACTTCAAATCTCTGAAGAAAGAATTCAAAGATCTCAGAAGATGGAAAGATCTCATATGTACATGGATTGGCAGGATTAATATAGTAAAATGGCTATCCTGCCGAAAGCAATCTACAGATTCAATGCAATCCCCATCAAAATTCCAACTCAATTCTTCACTGAGTTGGAAGGGGCAATTTGCAAATTCATCTGGAATAACAAAAAAAAAAAAAAAAAAAAAAAAAAAAAACTAGGATAGCAAAAACTCTCCTCAAGGATAAAAGAACCTCTGGTGGAATCACCATGCCTGATCTCAAGCTGTACTACAGAGCAATTGTGATTAAAAAAAAAAAAAAAACAAAAAAAAACAAAACTTCGTGGTACTTATACAGCAACAGACAGGTAGATCAATGGAATAGAATTGAAGACCCAGAAATGAACCCACACACCTATGGTTACTTGATCTTTGACAAGGGAGCTAAAACCACCCAGAGGAAAAAAGACAGCAAATGGTGCTGGCCCAACTGCTGGTTATCATATAGAAGAATGAGAATCGATGCATTCTTCTGTCCGTACAAAGCTCAAGTCTAAGTGGATCAAAGAGCTCCATATAAAACCAGAAACACTGAAATTTATAGAGAAGTAAGTAAGGAAAAGCCTCGAAGATATGGCACAGTGGAAAAATTCCTAAACAGAACATCCAAGGCCTTTGCTGTAAGATCAAGAATCTAGAAAAGGGACCTGATAAAATTTCAAAGCTTCTATAGGGCAAAAGATAATGTCAATATGACAAAAAGGCCACCAACAGATTGGGAAAGAATTTTTACCAACCCTAAATCTGATAGGGGAGTAATATCCAATATATATAAACAGCTTAAGAAGCTGAACTCCAGAAATTCAAATAACCCCATTAAAAACTGGGGTACAGAGCTAAAAAAAGAAATCTTTTTTAATCAAATTCAGCTTTTTTTTAATTGGGTATTTATTTCATTTACATTTGGAATGCTATCCCAAAAGTCCCCCACATGGTCCTCCACACGGTCCCCCACCCACTCCCCCACCCACCAACTAGGGAATACTGAAGTGCTGAGAAGTCCTTGAAAAAATGTTTAGCATCCTTCTTCATCAGGGAAATGCCAATCAAAACAACCCTGAGATTCCACCTCACACCAGTCAGAATGGACACGAACAAAAATTCAGGTGACAGCAGATGTTGGCAAGGATGTGGAGAAAGAGGAAAACTCCTCCATTGCTGGTGGGATCACAATTGTTCAACCACTCTGGAAATCAGTCTGGCAGTTCCTCAGAAATCTGGACATAGTACTACTGGTACAAATGAATCCAGCAATACCTCTCGTGGGCATATACTGAGAAGATGTTCCAACTGGTAATAAGGACACATGCTCTACTATGTTCATAGCAGCCCTATTTTTAAAAGCCAGAAGCTAGAAAGAACCCAAATGTCCCTCAACAGAGGAGTGGATACAGAAAATGTGGTACATTTACAAGATGCAGTACTACTCATCTATTAAAAACAATTAATTTATGAAATTCTTGGGCAAATGGATATATCTGGAAGATAGCATCCTGAGTGAGGAAACCCAATCACAAAAGAAGTCACTTGATATGCACTCACTGATAAGTGGATATTAGCCCAAAAACTTAGAATACCCAAGATACAATTTCCAAAACACAAGAAAATCAAGACAGAAGAACATCACATGGATATTTCATTCCTCCCTAGAATAGGGAATAAAATATCCATAGAAGGAGTTGCAGAGATAAAGTTTGGAGCCAAGACGAAAGAATGGACCATCAAGAGACTGCCCCACCCTGGGGTCTATCCCATAATTAGCCACCAAACCCAGACACTATTACATATGCCAGCAAGATTTTGCTGAAAGGACCCTGATATAGCTGTCTCCTGTGAGGCTTTGCCAGTGCCTGGTAAATACAGAAGTGGATGCTCACAGTCATCTATAGGGTGGAACAAAGGACCCCAATGGAGGAGCTAGAGAGAGTACCCAAGGAGCTAAAGGGTTCTGCAATCCTATAGATGGAACAACATTATGAACTAATCAGTACCCCCAGAGCTCATGTCTCTAGCTGCATATGTAACAGAAGATTGCCTAGTCGGCCATCACTGGGAAGAGAGGCCCCTTCGTCTAGCAAACTTTGTATAACTCAGTACTGGGGAATGCCAGAGCCAAGAAGTGGGAGTGCGTAGGTAGAGGAGCAGGGCAGAGGGACGGTATAGGGGACTCTTGGGATAGCATTTGAAATGTAAATGAAGAAAATATCTAATAAAATCTTTCAAAAAAAAAAAAGAAACCAATCTTTTTTTCTTTAAGTTTGGATATTTTTGTGATGCAGTTTTCTCTCTGTCTTCTAGAGACCTCACCAAAATAACTTCTTCTTTATGCTCTTGTTGAATTAATGTCCTTATGAAATACACTCTGCATTGTCTATCTTACTGCAATTGTTTGTTAGAATAACAAAAATATAATAAAAAATATAAAAAAAAATAATAAAAAAGCATTGTATCTTTTGGTTTCTTTTTTTGTACATAGGTATGGTTATTAATTTGCTTACACCATACTGTGTGGTCTTAATTACTTTTATATTTAAAGTTACATGTTTCACCTTATTCCATTCTTTAAGAAGTGGATTTTTAGCTGGGCTTGGTAGGGCACGCCTTTAATCCCAGCACTTGGGAGGCAGAGGCAGGCAGATTTCTGAGTTCAAGTCCAGCCTGGTCTACAGAGTTAGTGCCAGGACAGCGAGGGCTACACAGAAAAACCCTGTCTTAAAAAGCAAAAACAAAAACAAAAGAAGTTGATTCTTAGCAATGGTGACTGTTTTATCTGGAAGAGTTTGGTCAGATAAATCCCCAACTTTCATTTATTGAGAAGTTAGAATACCATTTTGATTGTACTTTGGAAATAAAAATTAATAAAGTGATTCTATTGGATCTGTCACAGGAATACACATCCCTGAATAACAGAGGTAGAGAATGGTGAAAATGCCTTTTTCCAAAGACTGTGGCGAATCATGAATCAGGCATATTTGAGTCTAAGCAATAAGATAATTTAATACCCTTTATTATAATAGATCAGTATGTGTAACAGACTGAAACTATTTGTAACAAATAATATAGTTAAATATAATATGAAGTTGTTTCTTATAATAATCTCTTTTGCTGCAGTTAAGTGTTAGTTAGAGGGAACATTGAAATAGAATGACCGGCTCCTTCTTCGGTTATGAAAAATATTCCATTGTGGAAAGCTATATGTTGAAGTCGTTATATTGTTCCCTGCTAAATGAAACAAAAATATCATCGTTAGACAAACATTCTCACGTGATAGATTCAACCCACCTGAGATAAGACTAGTATTTCAGTATCTAATTTTGCATGGTGTTATCTGTTAAATCAGCTGTTTTACCCTCTTTTTGACTCTTCACATATGTTTTGTAGTAGATCATGTGCAACTTAATATTTCTATATGATTATCTCTCAAATGAAATTAAACAAACATCAGTTATTTTGCACAAGGATAGAAAGCTTGTTGGCTTAATCTTGTAGTGTGTTTAATAGATTTTTAAATCAAATAATTTTTCTGAGTGAACATTTTAAAATAATTTCATATCTAAGGTAACTTACATGATTTATGGACCATGGGAAGAAAGGTGAGAATTATAACAGGTAATTTTCTGGATTTCTTACAAGGGCTAAATAAAGAGTCCCTCTGTCATACATACATGTATATAAGTATTCATATGTGTATCTGTATGTATACCTATGTACATATACATATATTCATATGTAATTTAATTGTTGTTTTAAAAAACTTTTCCCATACTCAAAATATTCATGATATGCCCCAATGCTTCCCAGATATTTGCAGATTTATGAAATTAGGGAACGATATCATCCTTTCATCAACTTGATGACTGATTAAGTCTTCTCATACATGTATGCCCTTGCTCCCGAGAATCAGCAGATGAAATCTTCAATTATTCAGTATGAGCATTTAAAGTTTTTCCACTGTGGCCATCTATGGCTTACTTCATAACAAGTGACTTACAAGCAGTATTTACTGAAGTCGTTATGGCATCGCACCTCGCATCATTATCATTACAAATCATATAGCCATCCTCTTCAAATATTTGTAGAAAGTTGTCAACCATGAATTCTGTGAGATACCTGTAACACCACAAGGCAAAAACAAGGTCCTCTGTCATTTCACATGGTTTACAAAATTGAAATCAATAAGTAGTTGAAATCCAAAATGATGAAGAAAATAGCAGTTACTTCGAGCAGATATGGACCTGTGAAATGAAGTCTCTGTCTGAAATGGAGACTAAGTTCTTTGCAACTTAATCTAGTTAAAATTTCATATATATTGAAAAGAATGGAGGAACTACTTACCAAAGTAACATTTCACAATGGATATGCTGCCAGAATAACTGTAAGTGAATCAAATTAGTAACTTCAAAGGTTTCCTGAATTGGTGATTTTTTTCTGGGGTGTAGAAAGGAGGTGGAATTTCACTGTGATGGTTTGTAAGGGATGCCTGTCTAGTTGCAGGCATCACAATATAGGATGCCATCCATCTTTGTGACACCTTTTGGTTGGTTTAAGTGGCTTGGCTTTCCTGGAGGAAGTACATCATTGTTTAGAATTTATGTTTACTGAATCCAGGTGCCATTTGCAGTGTACTCTCTGTGCTTCATGTTTGCACCTAAGATGAGAGCCACCTGAGCTCTGTTTCCTGTTTGGTTGTCCTTCCTTCCTGCAACCATGTTCCTCTGTCATGACTTTGAAGGACTGCAATCTATCTACAGCTCTAAGTCTCAAATAAACATTTATTTCTATGAGTTGCATTCATTAGTTCTGGTGTTTTATTAAAGCAATTGAAAAAATGTCTAAGAGAAGAAGTTGATGAGAACAGGGATCTTTGTTGAGAAAAATGCCTCCACCAGATTGGCCTATTGTGTAGAGAAGTCTATGGGATATTGTCTTGATTAACAATGGAATTTTGTAGGGCCCAGATCTCCAGAATGGTGCCACCCTTGAGCTATTTGTCAGACAAAGAAAGCTATGAGGTGCAGGACAGGAAGCAACACTCCTACACAGCTTCTGCTTCAGTTCATGCCTCCAGGCTCCTGCCCAGCTTCAGTTTGGGCCCTGACAATCTCAGTAGTTAACTGGTAACTAGAAGTATATCATGAAGTGTAACCTGTCCTCCATAACTTGCTTTTCCTCAGTGTTTCATCATTGCAAGTGTAGCCATCTAAGACACTTTCTATATTGAACAAGCTATCCTTGGGCTCTCCTCCTCCATTGTGAGTAACATCACCATGACTTCTTTCCTGTGGACGTTATTTCTGGAAACTATTAGTTAAAATATACCCTTGTTTCTTTTCTTTTTTGTTGTTGTCTTTTTTCTTGTCTATCTTTTTTCCTTTCCAAATATATGTTCCTTGTTGTTTCTCTGTGAATTTCTCATCATGCAACCCAGTAACACTCATTTTCCAGTCCTTCCATACATATCCTTTCCCCTGGTTACTTCCACCCAAATTTTTTTTTAAGGAAAACAAAATATATTTTCTTCAAGTATGTTCTTTTTTTTTAATAATCAAGATCAATTTATTTTCTTTTTTTTAATTTATTTTTTATTAGGTATTTTCCTCGTTTACATTTTCAATACTATCCCAAAAGTCCCCCATACCCACCCCCCCAATCCCCTACCCACCCACTCCCCCTTTTTGGCCCTGGGGTTCCCCTGTACTGGGGCATATAAAGTCTGCAAGTCCAATGGGCCTCTCTTTGCAGTGATGGCCGACTAGGCCATCTTTTGATACATATGCAGCTAGAGACAAGAGCTCCGGGGTACTGGTTAGTTCATATTGTTGTTCCACCTATAGGGTTGCAGTTCCCTTTAGCTCCTTGGGTAATTTCTCTAGCTCCTCCATTGGGGGCCGTGTGATCCATCCAATAGCTGACTGTGATCATCCACTTCTGTGTTTGCTAGGCCCCGGCATAGTCTCACAAGAGACAGCTATATCTGGTCCTTTCAGCAAAATCTTGCTAGTGTATACAATGGTGTCAGCGTTTGGAAGCTGATTATGGGATGGATCCCTGCATATGGCAATCACTAGATGGTCCATCCTTTCGTCACAGCTCCAAATTTTGTCTCTTAACTCCTTCCATGGGTGTTTTGTTCCCATTTCTAAGAAGGGGCAAAGTGTCCACACTTTGGTCTTCGTTCTTCTTGAATTTCATGCGTTTAGCAAATTGTATCTTATATCTTGGATATCCTAAGTTTCTGGGCTAATATCCACTTATCAGTGAGTACATATTGTGCGAGTTCCTTTGTGATTGGGTTACCTCACTCAGGATGATGCCCTCCAGGTCCATCCATTTGCCTAGGAATTTCATAAATTCATTTTTTTAATAGCTGAGTAGTACTCCATTGTGTAAATGTGCCACACTTTCTGTATCCATTCCTCTGTTGAGGGGCATCTGGATTCTTTCCAGCTTCTGGCTATTATAAATAAGGCTGCTATGAACATAGTGGAGCATGTGTCCTTCTTACCAGTTGGAACATCTTCTGGATATATGCCCAGAATTTTTTTAAAAATTAAGTTTTAGATAAAAATTAAACTGATGGGGGAGGGGGTTGTGAGTATGGGACTTAGACAAGGGTACTGCAATCAGAATATAAAGTAAATAATTAAAGTAATGAAAAATATTAATGCATGTGGCTTCATAGTAAAATTAAGATCTACAGAAAAGAAAAGACTGAGCTACATAAGACTGTACATTAAATAATGCAAACATACACTTTTCTGTTTTATATAAGTAGGAGTAATTGTAAGAATAACAAAGTATATTATATAATATACACCATTTTTATCATTATTTATTATACAACATACTATGAGTATATATATATACATATATGTATATATATATTTGCATGCATTGTGCTTTTATATGAGAAGCAGTGCAGTTGGGGTGAATATATCATGAATCTAATAGTCACACCACTTTGAAACCCAACCATCATATGCTCCAAAGTACAGCTACAATAGAAAACAAACAAACAGAACCCTAGATAACCAGAATGTTTTTTTTTTCAAATTCCCTGTAGTCTTCTTAAACAGCCATTATACACGCAGCATATTGTTGGCTAAAACGTCAATATCTAAAGAGAAAGAAATAAAGGAAAGCACTAAAGAACAAAAAAGAAATGATTCACTTCCTTCAAAATATATTAAGAATCTCCCTTCTCAATCCTTCCTGAAATAGATCAATGCATCTCTCACTCAAGAAGAATGCAATCCTAGGGTGTCCTTTAACATCAGTGACCTTTCTGAGGTGTTCCCAATTCCAGGATCACAATGAGGATTTTGTTCCCAAAGGGAAAAATCATATCTTCTTGCCTTTTTGAGAGGTCATTCTGAGATGATTGGTTTATGCAAGCCAGATTCCACAGCACATAAGGGGCTAAGCAGACAGATAAGATGTAGTTGTCTAGGTGATTACTGTTAGAGGTTTTAAGTTTGAACAACAAATGGAGTAGTTTTTTGAGCAGCAGATAGTTTGGATTTGGCATCTTCTGGATAATTCTATACATAGAAAAAGGAGAATTTATTGTTGATTTTCTGAAAAGTAATGTTACTTACAAAACACTGAATATAAAGAAAAATCAGGATAAATGTTTTATAAACTAGCTCATAGTATAACTGAATTTAAAAGTAAGAATATACAGCTCAAGTATTGCCTAAAATATATTTTGCAAATCAAGTCTCCCTTAGAATTTTTAAAATTATGTATGAATTTCTGTGTATTGCATGTATAACTGCTACCCAGGAAACCCAGAGGAAGGTGTCAGGTTCACTGGAAATAGAATTAATGAAGCTTTTTTTTTGCAGGTCGTGTGTGTTCTGTGTATTGAATCAGTGTTGTTAAACAAGGAACCATCTTTCCAGCCACCATGGTGACACATTTAATATCTATTGTAGCATGAATCCATGTAACACTTTTGTGACACTCTGGAACACAAGGAGCAGAAAGCATTCTTGCTACCTTATGCAAATCAGTTATAAAAGCTTCTGATATAGGTCAGCAGAGATGTTGGAGTCCTGGGTAGAAAAGGGAGCTCAAAGCTCCTGGTACCATCCAAATCATTGTATAGAGTATTGTACAAGAAAATAATTCAAAGACATCAAAGATAGACCTGGCACATACTTGTCTAGGTGGTTATAGTTGAGAAAGATGAACACATTAATAGCTTCATGTTCTAACCAATGACATATATTTAACATGTATAATATTCACAATACCATGGTAATAATATTAGGATGCAAATAACCCACAGGTATTATACAAACATTCATACTTGTTTTAATTTGTCTCACACAGGGTCTCAAACCAATACTCTAGGCAGACATGCATACAACTGTGTACCATGCGGTGTCTTCCAAACCATGACAGTTATAATGTAGAAGATTCTCAAGTGCTGGGATTACAGACATGGTAGAATGCACTTGCTTGAGAATTGCACCTGTTTATAAAGTGACTATACATGTCTGAGCAATGGAAACCTCTTGGCATGGGGCATCATTCAAGTTTATAAACCTGTAAATACAAGACTATGTACCTTCAAAATGCATTGCTTCTAAATTTGTGCAGTTCCCCAAGTGTTTACTCTATCTTACCTTTGTATACTAGATATTTTCTGAGTCAGATGTGCTTCATCAAGGGCACTGACACAATTTTGATACAAATCTGAAGAAAGCAAGCCTCCTTGGATATTTCTGAGACAGTCCTTTATTAATAAAAAAAAGAAAAAGAAAATGGTCAAAGAGCATTGTAAAAAGTATTTGAGAAACATTATTGTTTAAAAGCAGCAGTTTTGATCAGTCATTCTCAACTTGTGTGTCACAATACTTTGGGTTCACATATCATATATCCTACATATCATATATTCCAAACATTCCACATTGTATTTCATAACAGTAGCAAATTTCAATTAGGAAATAACAGCAAAATGATGTCATAGTTCAGGATGACCTATAACATGATGAACTATATTAGTGTCACAGGACTAGGAAGAATAAGAACCACTGGTTGAGACCCTAATTCCTTAAGAGATTCCCAGTCTGTCACCAACAAGAATCTTGGATCAAAAGTGGAAATGACAGGCAGGAGCTTATGCGTTCTTACCTAAGACTAGAATCAAAGAAGCAGTTCTGGCAGCAGTATCAATGAAATAACCCTACTGTCTGTTCTAATTATCTTTCTTGGCTTTCAGTCCACATTACTACCTGCAATCAGAGATCTGCACTCCACTTCACTGCCTGAAGCTCTATCTGTACAAAAGGAGGCCAGCTCCTCTGTGGGACATCCAGACAGGAGCCTATCATATCTGCTCTCTGAGAGGTTTCACCCAGCATCTGGCTGAAAGAGGATACAGAGAACTGCAGCCAAACATTGGAGGGAGCCCAGGGACTCTTCTGGGAGAGTTGGGGAAAGGATTCAGGGCCAGGAAGGAGATAGGGACTCCACAAGAAGACCAACAGAGTTGACTACTCTGGACCATTGGGAGTTATCAAGGACTACCAACAATGAAAAGGCATATAGAAGCTGCATCATGACATATAGAATATATCTGGCAAATGTACAGCTCAGTCTCCATGTGGGTCCCCCAACATGTGCAGTGGGGATATCCCTAAAGCTCTTGACTGTCTGTCAGAAACCATTCACCAGCTGGCCTCAATAGGAGAAAATGTGCTAACCCTCAAGAGAGTTGATGGCCAGGGTACAAGGATAACTCAGAATGAGGCCCTAAGATGCTCAGAGGAGAAGGGAAGAGACTGTGAAAGATGAAGAGGTAGTTACCAAACACCAATATGTAAAAGGAATGAATATATGAATATATAAATGGCTAATAACAATAATAATAATAGTTAAAGAAGAAAAATAACCAGTAACTATAATAAACCAACAAAACAAACAAACAAAAACCAAGGTACTCTTCCTGAAAATAAGCAGCCATCAAAAAATGTCAGGGCCAGAAAATAACTCATTCTGATTGTATAATTGTTGAATCTGTACTTTCATTTCACAGAGAGTAAAGTTGTAATATACATGTACACCTCTGCTTACATGACCACGTGGGATAGTGTTGAACTTTCTTACTTGAGCACACTGTTTTGCATGTGAGAAAGTCTCACAGTTTTACTTCCATTCCTTAAAATGTGAAAATAGTCAACTATTTAAACTAATTGTAAGAAGCAGCTTGTTTGAGGACAGAAAAGTGTCTTTGTTCATGAAATACCACAATTAACTTTCATGTTGTACCAAGGATAAAAACAATCAGGATAATGAAAGATCCCCATGTGTTCCTGCACCTTGAAATTACTGTGAATACATATGACCACCTTCAGTTACTGATCTTCACTCTCCTCTTCATGACGTGGCCCTAGGTTTCTAGCAATGAGAGCCAGACACACTTGGCCAGCTGGAGGGCTAAGGATGGATCATGCAGTCCCTTTGCCTAATGCTATTCATCTTGCCTACTCTCAGAACATTATCTTTTCTCTTGATGTCTGGGGCCATAGCTCCAGTCTATTGAGAGGCAAACTCAGATCATGGCCCAGATAAAAATAAAACAATGATGTTTGTTCCAAAGTTATTGCTGCTCACTGGTAAGTTAAGCGTAGTAGACTATTTAGAAGTAGGTTAGGCTAATACTTCATCATTGCACATGGAATTGGGATGGCAATACCTGGCAAAAATTCAAGTGCTGCTCTATTTGTTGGTAGAGAAGGAAAAGAATTTCATATATCTATTGGACAGAGGGCAACATACAAATCTCTCACAACCTATTATATGTCTGTGGTGGACTAGATCTTTTGTACTATTGAATTTATGAGGAATAGCATTATTTTTTGTTTGTTTGGTTTTTGGTAAGTATGATTTAAGAAATGTATTTTGTAAAAATTACTTTTACCACTATTGTTCATTGTTCTGTTATTGTTAATTCACATTGTATAGTTTTAGAGGTGAAATCAGTGGGAACATTTGTAATGCCAAAACAAAGGCCATCTAATATAAGAGGAAGTTAACGTCCAACAGAAGGTGTTCACCTGTGTCTTTGTGATGCATCATTTAGCTTGTCAGACTTTTACCTACCATGCCTCTTACATGGAGGTCATGTGTTCATAGCTCAAGGAAAATGTAATCATCAGGAAATCCCAGAGACAGAAAGCACATATGCATCTCTAGAGGGATGCTGAATGTTAGTGATGCAAAAACTTTCCTTACCATAAAAAACAGAAGCTATTGTTAGCACAGATTCTTCATTCCAGTTAATCAGCTGTTCAGTGTAAATCTTATCCCTCAGGGACCGGTGTGATTCAATGGGAATATTCTAAATATTAAACCGTTATTTTGTCCCCTCTGTGCAATTATGGATAACATATCCTGTGTGGGATAAGGACAAGCTTCTATTATTACAGATCCAAAGAACTGAAGCACAAATATGTCTTTAAGGTAAACCAGAGCCATTACAATTATGGATGCATACCTACCACTGAAAGGAATGAAGACATTGAACATTTTTATTTTTAGCTTCCAAATATATTTTATTCCCTAATTGATTTTTCCAAATTTGAAACAAGGTTTTCTTGGAATCAGAAAATGCTCAAGATTGAATCACACTTCAGGTCACCAAAGCATTTTCTTGCATTTTCTTTTCATCTATGGATCTTTCTCAAGCATGTTATTCTAAGCGACTATTGGGATATTTCTCTTTCAGAAACCAAATCACTCTTTTACTTCCTGTCTGTCTTGACCACTATTATAAATCCTAACATTTGTGTTTTTTTTAAAAAGTTTTTTTTTTCCCACTACACTTCGGAGACTTTTATTTCCTACATCTCTGCCTTCTTACTTTCCACTATCTATATCTAAAGATGCTTTCACATTTAAGAACCCAAGCAAATTCCAATCGTTCTTCCATGGTTTCACTTTGTAAAAATGATCACCATGCCCAGAGTTACTCCATATTTTCTCCCTTTTCAATTTATTATATGATAACAGTCATTGATGACAGTTAATATTTCTCTAAATTACCTAAGGAATGGGCAGTAATGCTCATGTGTATAATATGATTAACTTGCTCACATGCAGCAAAAATTCCTGGCACAGGCATAGCTAAAAGAGATCCTGGACATTAAATGAATATTTCCAGTGGAAATCTTGTAGCATATTTAAAATAGACTAAGCTATATTAGGTGGCAATTTTATATAGTCCAGTAGTATAAAAAGATCAATATATAGCAAAGAAAAATGGGTATATCTAATTCATTGATAATATGAAATAAAGGTTTATCAATAGTTTTGATTATAAGAATGAGTAATCTCAAAGAAAATGATATTAAGGTAGACTGTAAAGTATTACGGAGTCAAAAGACAGCTGAAAGTATTGATAGTTGGATAATCAGCGGGGCACTTCCAATGATCCATTTTGTCCAACAAGCATGTGAGTTTGTGTTGTTGATGCAATCAGTGCAAAACATGGGAATACTATTTCTTTTATCTTTTTTTTCCATTTTTCTTTACATTATAAGACTCAACCTTCACTGGAATTCATACCTATTTTTAAAGGATCTTACCTTCATGAATAGGTTATCTATACATTCATCAGTTTAATGAAATAATTTACATAGAGCAAAGGTTCCCAGAAATTATGTGAAATAGGAGAGCTGTAGAAACCCAAAATGAAACTCACATATACCTGCTTCCCGCACTCTTCCCCATGCTCAAAACCCTGTGGCAGGTATAGTTTTTCCATCTGTAAGCTAACGTGTACCTTGTTTCCTCTTTCTGAAAATAATTATCCATGCTTCAAAGAACTTACATTCACAGAATTTTCTTCTTTCTATTTTCCATGCTGCTAACATCTCTAGCTCAAGCAGATTTCCTATTAACTTATTCTTGCCCAAAGAGTGGCACATTCTTGTTTCTATCATTAACTGCTCATCCAATCTATTTTCTGCCTACAAACATTTGGATCAGAATGGTGGATTGTGACTGTCCCCCTCAACCTACTTACACACACACACACACACACACATTAAATATAATAATACTGATAGTGACATAGCAGGAAATAATAAGAAATGACTTAGCAGGAAACCTCATTGGTACTTGCGGATATGTAGGGGCTGATTTTGATGCTTTTATCGGGAATCTGCATGTGAACACTGGTCCTTTTATCCAGGTGGATCTTAGTCCATCAATAAGAATGTTAATGAGCAATGAGCTGGGTGGAATAGGCAGGACTCCCAGTTTTACTACAGGAAGGCTAGCAGATGCAGGATAGGAGAAAAAATTCACCATGCTACAGAGGGAGAGTCACCAGCTGTGTGAGATCTAGGGAGTATTGGCCATTGGCTGTTCCCCCAACTGGTCTGGAGTGGCTTAAAGAATAATGAAACAGGTGGTTGTCCGCATTCGAGAACTGCATCAGACTAGAGTAAAACGGCTTACAATGATGGAGTTGAAGGTGGAAAATTACTGGCCACCTGAACTCTTCAACCCAGAGTCCTACCCCTCCCATCTGGAGATTGTTCCCGGAACACTCCTGAACTCTTCACCCCAGAGTACATTCCTGAACTCTTCAACTCAGAGTTCGACCCCCTCCCAACTGAGGACTGTTCCAAGAACATTTTTTAGATAAAGGCTTCCTGGAACAACCCCAAGAACATTTTTGAGATAAAAGAACAACCTCAGAATGTTCCAATAGATTGGGTACATTGCCAAATATAGGACACGGCCCCTTGGTTACGGAAAGCCCCTTGGAAAGCCCCTTGGAAAAACCCTTGGCAAAACCCCTTAGTTACTCAAACTTGTACTTTTCCTACCCTGCTCCCCCCTTGGCTATTTCCTATATAAGCTTGAGAAAATTTTGGGCCGTCGTCGATTCTCCTCTACACCATGCCTGGTGTATGAGTTTCGACCCCAGAGCTCTGGTTTATGTGCTTTTTATGTGCTTTCTTGTTGTTGCTTTATTAAATCTTACTCTCTACATCTTAAGTTCGGTCTCAGTGTCTTCTTGGGTACGCGGCTGTCCCGAGGCTTGAGTGAGGGTCTGCCCTCCGGGGGTCTTTCAGAGTAAGATATATAGAGGAAAATGGATTTTGAAACTCTCCCAGAGGCAGAGAAAAATTTGGGGGACGCTCTGCATTTTTCTCTCTGGGCCCCTACAGCAGAAGTTCTCTGTCCTCTTTATGTTGTCTAATGTCTAGTCTAATATCTGGTGCACCAGTCCGTTCACATGTCAATCCATGTATGTTTGTGTCTAGTTGTCTGAATGACTGAATGTTCTGTATTTCATGTTGGAAAATAAAGATGGCTAAAACTTCATCTGCTGGTTCAGCAAGAGAGTGGCTCACACTTTGGTTGAGAATCAAGCACACCAGAAGGGCACCTGCTGGAAAAACAGTTTTTTTTTTTAAGAAAGGGAATTTGCAACTTCTTAGTTTTAAGGCAAATAGGCTGGTAGTTGTTCCTTCCTAAGAAAATTCTCTGCAATCATGATTATTGTGTTTAGCTAATGACAAAATTTTTTTTTTTAAAATCTTATAATTATAGCTAGAAAATTTGAATTTCTTTGATTGGTCTAAATTTATTAGACTTGTGTAGCTGCTTCATTTGTTTTTTTTACTGGTCTTAGAGGTGTAATATGCTCTGCATGTCTTCATTGAAAAGTAGTAGGTTATAAGTTATTGGGTATAATCAAAAAGGTGTAACACTGGTTACTAAAAAGTTAGCTTTAAATTGGTAACTCAGGTTTGGATTTTTTCCAATGCGTGGCCTAAGGCAGGCCAAGAGGCTGGGTCTCTAAGGATACTTCTAGTTGAGATAATATTTAATGTGATTCTTATCCTAGAAAGTAGAATTTAAGAATATTTAAAGCAATGTCTCTTTAATGAAGCATTAAAACTTGCACTGTCATGCATTCATAGTGAAGTTTTGATGTTTATTCTAAGGTGATAAATTGCTTTGAAATTGGGTTTTGCTTTCCCAAGGTTGTAGTTATAGTCTAATATTGCAAAAGAAACTTAAAAATTCCGAAATCTGTCCTCACAGCAAGAGGAACTAAGCTCAGAGCAGCCTCTGTGGGGCTTGTGTGACTTTCTTTTGTCTTGCAAACAGTGCCTAAGGAAGCTCTCTAAACTTGCTTTTCCTTGCCTTCAGGGAAAATTCCTTTTAGCTAAAAGAGCACTGTTGCAGATCTATTCAGATGTTGTTCTAATAAAGTTTAAATTCAAAGTTTATATGAGATCAATCAGGCTGTAGAATTTATCAGGACATTGTGATTTGACTTGCCTACTTCATGTAAAGTATTATAGATTTAAGAGTTTGTTTTCTCCTTTGCATCTGGAAAATTGTAAAGAGTTTGCTTCTAGTGAGTTTGTGATCACTGGAAAATTTTGCCTCTGAGTACGGCTAATATAGGTTTACCTCATGTAAGAAAAAGTCTTTGTGTCTCTGCTTCATTACAAGAAGCTAAGAGTTTGAATCTTTCAGTGTAAATTGTTTCCTAAGTGGAAAGTATTTTATTACCTAATGCTTCTCAAGGGAAGTTTACTTTAAATCCTTGCTCGCACACACGGTGATTTTAAGTTTTGGGGAGTAGCTGCTGCTCCAGAAAATATTCAGAGGCAATATCTTTTTAATACTTAGGGTTTTAGTTATATTATAAAATTGTGGTACAGAAAATCTAAGAATGAAAATTTATTTTGCTTCAAAATTTTATTTTCAAAAGCTTCCAGGAGATGTTAATTGGCTAAGACCTCACCATAAACTCACCACAGGAGAACTTAAGCCTTTGTTAGGTGCTTTTAAGTGAGACACAAATTAACTGGCAAAGAACAAAAGGCTTTGTAGAAATTAAAGAAAGCTTTTATAATTGTTATCAATTATAATCAATGGTAATTACATATTAACTACCTATTTTAATTATAGTTATTAAACGTGCCCACAGCAATTCTTTGGCAAGAGAAAACATTATTGTAAGGTCAATTTTCTTGTCCTCCTGGCCAACCTTTGGCCCACGTGGAGCCTGCCAGCTGCTGGCTGCTGTGGGGTGGGGCTGTGGAGTAAGCAACTTTCCCTGAGTGGTGGTGGCCCAGAGGCTGCCAGAAATTGAGCACCTTTATAGCGAATTCAGGGGAGGGCCGTGTTCGCCATTGCCCCCATGAGCATCTGCCTGTCCCCACCAGGGCTGGCCTTATTTTTCCTGCTAGGAATCAGGGTGCTCTGCCGCCCCTTATCGGGTGTCCTGGCCTACAACAGATTGGGATACTTCAGCCTCTATGACCTGGGAGGAGGGCCCGAGACAAGGAGCAAGGCCTAGATGGCGTTCACTTCCAAGCAAAGTTTTAACATCCTATTAAGGTTGCTGTGGTGCTAATAAAAAATTGTAAGATATATTTGTATGTTTTAGAAAACCTATAACAAAAATTGTGTCTTAAGAACTTGACAATGTGTCTGTTCTTTGTTAAAAACAGCAATTACATTGTTATTATAGAATATTAATGTTTGATCTATTGCATACCATCATTTTAAATAAAATTGACAATCATTATCCCAAAGATAAGTTAAAAATTGTTTTTATGCATGCTTCTATATCTTCTATAAATTCATGCATGCATGCATTCCAATTACTGTGTTTAAAAACAGCCCTTTTATGGGAGAAAAGTATATGTGAATTGGATCACATGATTATTCTTTTGAGTTTTCTCCTGCTTCAGCACAGATAATTAAATTTTGTGCTGTAGATGGTGTTTTAAAATGTTGAATAATCAACCTTTAATTTGTATATATATATATATATATATACAAGCTTACAATTGCTTAAAATTATTCATCCCTCAGATGCTATTAATTCTCAAGTTTGCGATTGCTTATGCTACTCATAACAAAAAATGCTGTTCCTTTAAGACTGTTTTTGGACAGTTAAGAATTTGTACTGGGTTGCCTGGAAAAGACCCCAGGATTTGCTTTTATGTTATAAATATTTACAAAAAGCTTTAGCTAATAAAGGATTACAGATAGCTCCTGAAAAGACACAAACTCAGGATCCTTATAATTATTTAGGTTTTAGACTTACTAATCAAGCTGTTTTTCCCCCCAGAAGATAGTTATTTGCAGAGACAACTTAAGGGCTTTGAATGATTTTTAAAAATTGCTAGGTGATATTAATTGCCTTTGCTCCTATTTAAAACTTACTACAGGAGAGTTGTAACCTTTATTTGATATTCTTAAAGGGAGTTCTGATTCTATCGCCCTCCCCCAGATCTTTAGCCTCAGAAGGATTGCTGGCCTTGCAACTAGTGTAAAAAGTTATTGAAGAACAATTTGTCACTTATATAGATTACTCTTTGCTTTTACATCTGTTAATTTTTAATACAATTCATATGCCTACAGGATTGTTATGGTAAGTCTCCTCTATATATCTAAGGATATATATTTCTCCTAAATGTAATATCTTGCATATTATGAAGCAGTAGCTCAGATGATTATGACTGGAAGGAAGCAGGCACTAACTTAATTTTGGCAAAGAGCCCGATATTATTGTTCAACCTTACAGTGTAGGTCAAGACACTTGACTGAAGCAGCACAGTACAGATTAGTTTCTTGCTCTATTAGGGTTTAAAGGAACTATAGACAGCCACTACCCTCAAGATAAGTTGATAAAATTTTTGAATGTACATGAGGTAATATTTCCTAATATGACCTCTTTACAACCCTTACACAATGCTATTCTGGTGTTTACTAATGGCTCCTCTAAAGGGTGAGCTGGATATCTTAAAAATAATCAACAGGTAATCATAAAGACTCCTGGCCTCTCAGCTCAATTAGCAGAATTAATAGCAGTACTGAATGCCTTTCAGTCTATGAATGATGCTTTTAATATTTTTACTGATAGTTTATATGTTGCACAATCGGTATGCTTATTGGAGATTTGTGGTACATTTAACCCTAATACGCCAGCCAGCAGGATCCTTGTTTTAACAATTGCAAAACATCATTCTTGCCAAAAAACATCCGTTCTATATTGGTCACATATGATCTCATTCTGGTCTTCCTGGACCTTTAGCAGCAGGCAATGATTGCATCGACAGAGCTCCAATAGGAGAGGCCTTAATTTCAGATCCTGTTGCTTTGGCCAAACGTGATCATGAAGAATTTCATCTCTCTAGCCATACCTTAAGGCTCCGACATAAGATCACTAAGGACCAGGCAAGAATGATTATAAAACAATGTCTTAAATGTATTAGATTATCTCCAGTGCCACATTTAGGAGTTAATCCAAGAGGTCTTATGCCTAATCATATTTGGCAAATGGATGTAACTCATTATGCAGAATTTGGAAAATTAAAATATGTACATGTTTG
The DNA here is from genome assembly GCF_978045245.1 of Mus caroli. Taxonomy (NCBI): domain Eukaryota; kingdom Metazoa; phylum Chordata; class Mammalia; order Rodentia; family Muridae; genus Mus; species Mus caroli. Next base: position 117,172,307 of record NW_028227258.1, on the reverse strand, counting down.
TATTGACCCTTGTTCAGGATTTCTTTTTGCTTCTCTGCCTCCAAAAATGTAATTGATCATTGCCTACAAGCCTTTAATGCTATAGGGTTGCCTAAACTTATTAAGACAGATAATGGGCAATCCTATTCTAGCAAAAAATTTACTTCATTTTGTAAGGAATTTGGCATCAAACTGGAATTCCTTATAACCCCATGGGACAAGAAATAGTTGAATGTGCTCATCACACTTTAAAAACTTGGCTATATAATCTCGTTCTTTATATATTCAAAACAGTAATGGTTTAAGATAATATTTTGGTATTTTTGGAAAATGCACATGTCAAATTGTAAAAAAATTGCTCTTGGTATCCTCAGTTCCTACCTGTTTCCACATAATGGTGTTAATTCTTGAGGACCTATACTTAATCAATTGCTGCAAATGAATTGTCTTATTTCTGATTAATAAATGAATTAATTATGCACATGTGACTATTAATAACTTTTGAAGCTTTCTAGATACAACCGCTCTTCAAGAGAAACAATTGCAAGTGTAATTAGTCACTGCCCTTGTTATATTAAAACTGACTATAACAGTCAAGTATTTGAGATGTTTTGTCAACAATTTAATAATTCTCAGAGACAGGGTATTGTAGAACTTTAAATACTCTTCCTCTTAAAAAACAAAGAAAGGGAGAAATTATATCACTGTGCACATTATTTAATATATCCCTGTGCACATTATTTAAATCATACTTTTATTTAAGAATTTTGAAATTTGGATGTCAAAGAACTTAATAAATGCCTCATATTATCTTAAAATCAGACACAATCATGTCTAGGTGAGATGAAAAGGAACTACTTATTGGCATATGGCTTGATCCTGAACAGCTACCTTATTGGGAAAGGGAAAAGTATAGGTTCTCTTCACAGAATGCTGTAGAAGCATAACGGCTAATTCGTGTGACAAGCTGACAGGTGAGTTCACTGAGTGCCCTGACTGTAGTGATAAGAAAGCTGAATTAGGTATATGTTTTTGACCCACTTTGCTTGCCATTTTCCCAGTTTGGACAAGCTAAGCTGCCTTGCTTAAAGCTTTTTAAACCTTATGGGACATAGAACATTAGAGACCGTGTAATCTGACTTGGAATGATTAATCACAAGAGTGATTCTTCTCCTTCCCTCATTGTGACCAGTTATTCTAACTCAATCTTGGACTGGTCTAGTAATAATTCCAGTATTAGAGATTCCTAGGGAAGAGAGCTAAAATCTTACTTACCTAGCAAAGTTAATTTGGAGCACAGCCTCCACTCCCAGAGAAGCTGCAGCCTTTCTGCAATTCTCAAAGCCACTTCCCCCACACCTGGAGCTCTAAGTCTAAGCTTGATCATTGCTAATTTGCAATTGAACTGAGTACCTGGACTTCCCCAAAGAAGCTTTTGTACTGTAGCTTTTCATTGTCTCCCATTGTTTTTCAAGCAGGTTAGTCAACACCCCTCAGCTTGACTGCAGCAGGCATGCAGCCTTGCCTCCAACAGCACAGGTGGCAGTTATTAATCTTCATGAAGAAGCAGTCTAAGTATATATTGTTGCTTTGGTCTGAATTGGGAATAAGATGTACTAATGAGGGCCGGACAGTCAATGCCGGGCACCCAGATCTCGGAACCATACCAATCTAAGACAGAGGAACATGCCAAAAGGGAGTGGCTGTTGATAACACACCACAGAGCCCTGTTTTGTGTGAAATATGACACAAACAAGCTGCACGTAGCCTCCAAGACGGAATTTGATGTTTCGGGAAGATCTGAGATTTCCTAAGACAGGCTCGGCTGCCAGCCACCATAACTCCCAGGCAGGACTATAGATCATAAATAAATTTTATGCCTCAGTCCAATATTTTTTAATATTAATAACAGGGGGAAATTGTAACCCCTCCAGCCTGAAGCAGGCTGAGTCAGACCTTGACCTTGCTGCCACTAAGGAGATTACCTAGGGTGGAGCCTTCCTCCCTAGATCACTCTATTGTACAGCCACTGCAGTTGTTCCCCTTCAAGACACTGCTATTCTAGAGACTACACCCTATCCTGCACGTTGTCACCTGCAGCTGGTTCCAGGCTCCAAGAATGGATTAGCAGGGGATGGGCCCTCCCCCCCCCCTTTATAAGCGCATTTGCCATTAAACATTTGAGGTTTGATCAGGAATCTTGATTTAGCTCCATTTTTCTCTTGACTGCTTAGTTCCCTTCTCTTTCAGCCTCTGCTTGCCTCCCAGGTGAAACCCAATTTATGTGAGCCTCGGGTAGGCTTCCAACACTCCATTCTGCCCCAAGAATCTCATAGAGTCCTGATGATAATCACAGATCAAAATCTAAGGAATGTACTTACATGTGAAATATATGCTGTGGAAAGTATTAAAAAAACTGGAGTCATCATAGAAGGAGAAAATTGGAGTTGACAACTTGTATACAGACTAAACTGGATTCTTATTTTTGCAAACATTGTGGGAAATGGGTTTAACCCGTGAATCATGAAGCATTAAGTTGTCCCACAATTTCTATAGCTATCCTCTTGTGATTATAGTTCCAAGCTGTACATCTTACGGAAAGGTGGTCAAAAAATGTTCAATGGGCCAAAACAGGTAAAGGTTCTTGCACGTAGACATTTCATTTTTCTTGACTGGGTGCACATCATCCATGCCCGACAGGTAATTCAGTACAATAATACATTTTATCTTAAATTTCTTATTCCTAGAAATAGAATTGAAAGACCCACAACGTGAGGACTCCCTCACGTTCTGACTCAGGAGAGGCGACACCCCAAAATCACCCACAAGAAACGATCTTGCTGCAACTGCAAGAGGATTTTTATTCGAGAGCGTTCTCGGGCCCATGGTCATACACCACGCAGGGGTAGAGGACCATGGCGCCCTGAGTAGCTGAGTAAGGGGGTATTTAAAGGAAGAAACCACAATTCATGGAGGTGGGGAGGGCGTTGTTGGAAAATACCAAAAATACCAGTTAAGAGTCACAAGGAAGTATAAAGTCACAAGTGTCAGGTTATCTCTCAAGACAGTTTCTAAGAGCCCCTAACAATCTAAGAGCCCCTAAAGATAGCACATTTGCATTGCAGGTTCCAGTAATGGTCAGGGTGCCATTCTTTGAATTGAACCCAGGAAGCGGGTAGGTGGAGGAAGGTCGCTATCTGTTTTATGACCAGTACCTGGAGCACTAAGCCACAAAGGCTACACTCCCAAGCCTGGGCCCAAAAGCCTCGAATTTTGTTTTTACTTTGCTATACTTTTTTAATACTTCTTCATTCCCCACTTCTTCTAGTTAATAGTTCTAATCTTAGAACTAGACACTATTTTCTCCCTGACATATTTGATCCTTTAGGGCATAGTACTGTTGTCTCAAAACTAAAAGCCACACTGCATTAATTCTTGTTTTAATAAAGGTGACTTGCCTATTTAACACACATGGACCTATAATTAAAAGCAGAAGCAAAATCAAAAGGGGTCCCATAAAGGTAGAAAGTAGGGTGGTCAAGAGTACAAGATAAGGGCCTTTCCACCCGAGTCTCAAGGTTTTCTGCGTGGAGATGTCTAGCAGGTCTTCTTCTCTTGAGTAGGCCTTCTGGAGCTGCTTTTTTGCTCGCTGTCTCACTCACTGGAGCACCTTGAGCCTAGAGAACAAAGGCTGGGAAAGCAGCATGTCAGCACTATGTACAGAGGCTATTTTTACCAGTGGAGGGGGCCCCCTGTAGAGTAATTCATAAGGGGGTCAGTCTAAACTGTCCAGGGGTGTTTCTAACCCTGAAGAGCAAAGGGTAGGAGAGCTATCCAATCATTAGCGCCAGTCTCCGCTGTCAATTTGGTAAGGGTCTCTTAATGGTTCTATTTATTCTCTCTACCTGTCCTGAGCTTTGGGGCCTGCATGCACAATGTAACTTTTAACTAATCTCTAATATCTTGGCCAGTCCCTGATTTACCTGGGCAACAAAGGCAGGTCCATTACCTTGGGAAGATTTCTTTTAGGATCTTTAGTCCTGGTAGGAAAAGCTTCTATCTTGAAACGGTGTCTATAAACACTAACAAGTACTTGTTGCAATATCTAGCTGGCTTAATTTCTGTAAATTCTACCTCGTCATAGCACAGGCCTTGCAGCTTTTGGCTATTTCTTCTGTCAAGTCAGAGAGTCCTGTAACATAGCAGTCAAAGGACCTAACCACACCTTTGAATTTCTTGGCCCCCAGGCGAGTCAAATACTGTCCATAACTTGATAGTGCTCAGGGGTGTATCTAAAGCTGGTCTCTCTGATGTCATAATAATCTTTAGGCTCCTTGACTGCCAGGATCATTGCTCCTTGAGTCACCTGTTTGGCAGTTAGATCTGCTATCTGATTTTCTTTAGCCACAGCATCTTAGGTCTTTCTCTGCAGATGTCAACAGCCCTCTTTGTCTGTATATTGCTCCGTACAGTGGCAAAAGCATACCTGCTGTCAGTGTAGACTTTTCTTTTGCCATTTATGGACCTTGTCTCAAAGTCACAAGTTCAGCTTTCTGGGCCGACGTCTCTTCAGGGAGGCTGCTGGCCTAGATCACTTGCTTTCTGTCCACCACCATACTGCTGTCCCCGCCTTCTGCTTACCTTTAACCTCGAGGCTACTGTCATCAGTGTACCAGCTCGAACCCTCAGGCCAAGGCTGATCTGATCCTTCAGATCATTTCAAGTACCAGTTTCTCAGCACAGTGATGAGTAGGTGCAGTCTCACGCAGTGGGACAGCAGGTGGAACGAAGCGAAGGTCACTCGTTCAGTCAACAAAAAGTTCTGATGTGTCACAGGAGCGTTGGTAGTCATCCATCAGTCAGGGGGCTTTTGGATAATGCTTTCAAGAGCGTGGGATGCCATTACAGCTAGTTACTGTCCCAGAGTGAGCTTATCAGCATCCTTGACAAGCAGATTATGGCAATAATAGCTTACAGGCAAGAAAACCACCCGCTGGCAACAGGGTGTAACTTCTTGGTTAGGTAAGCCACTGGCCTTTTTCAAAGTCCCAAAGTCTGAGAAAGGACTCCTCTGGTGACCCCTGATCTCTCTTCCACATAAAGAGTGAAAGGCTTGGTTAGGTCAGACAAAGGCTGGCCATCAGTAGGGCCTGTTTTATTTCTCTAAAGGCTTTCAGGTGATCTGGGATCCACACAAACACTTCCCCTTCCTTGGTTAGGAGGTACAATGGGAAGCTAAGGTCGCCAACCCAGGTGTCTAGAGTCTGTAGAAGCCAGCAAGTACCCAAGAATTTTCTTACTTGCCTTGGCGTAGTTAGCCACTACTTCCCGTCTCGAAGGGTGTATCTCAAGTAAGTAACTTCAGTCTGACACAGCTGAGTCTTTTTAGCTGAGGCTCGGTCTTCAGTTGCCCAGGTTTCCTGTCTAGATCCTGTCTTTTTCTTTCTCTCCTATCAAATTTCTCTCTTGTCTAAGATCCCTCCTGTTTTCTCTTTCTTCTGCCTCCCGCCTCTCTCTCTCACACACACACTTTGCCTCTTTCACTAATCACATAACTGTCTCCCTCTCATAATACACCTTCTAATCTCTGAAGTTTCTTTCTGATATCGGGAGCCAACTGCCTTATGAAGGCCGGCCAGGCCACTGAGGCCTTCTGGGCTTCCGAGGTAAGATTAAAGGGAGTGAACTGCCTGAAGGCTTCCATAAGCCTTTCAAGGAACATTGAGGGAGGTTCGATCGGCCCCTGCATTACCTCTTACCTTAGCCAAATTAGTGGGCCTGTCTCGAGGCACCTTGGAGACCAGAGCCTGGCGTTAGATTTTCAAGCTCTCCTTACCTTCAGCCATGTTGCAGTCTCAACTGGGGCGAGTCAAAAGGAATCCCATGTTGATCTCATTTTGTAGCTGTGTAAACCGCTGTTGGCTTCCGGGCCATTTTTCTAGCTTCTAACAGAATTCTCTCTCGCTCTTCCGTTGTTAAGAGCATCTGCAACAGCTGTTGACAATCATCTCAAGTAGGCTGATGAGAGAACATAAGGAACTCTACAAACCCTGTGAGGCATTGGGGATCCTGAGAAAGGGGGTGGTTAGTTCTCCAGTTATAAATACTAGCAGAGGAAAATGACCAGTACTGAAGGGTTTAAAGTTTGGGCGGGTCCACCAGAGTCCGCCCAGACTCTGTGCTCTGCAGCTCCATGTACCCGCAGTGGTCCGTCTCTCAACACCCTGAGGGGTTTAGGGTTCCCTCGGCAGCTGGGGTTGAGGCTGTGGATAAGGGGAAGGTTGTGGACTAGGCCACTCAGGAGGCTTCATATATTTTGGAGGAGCCGAATTGGCTGGTGGCTGCGATTTGGGAGAAACCTTTAATTTCTCTTGTAACATAAGAGTACAACCACAATTTTGAGAAGCAAAACCCAATTTTAACAGTGAAAACAATCTATTTTTTCTTTAAAAGTGAACTCCAAAAACATTACTTGCTACAAATTTTGGTGGCCTGTTCCTGCACACAAACACAAGAAGGTGCAGCCGCCAATATTTCAAAAAGACACTACCCTAAATCTTATCTTTTATAAATCGGATTTCTAGGATAAGAATTACATAGAATATTACTCAATTTAGGCGTATCTTTAGAGACCTGTTCCCATGGATTGTCTCATGCTGCATGTTGTAGTTCTAAATTACTCTAACCCAGAGTTACCAGTTTTAAGTCAACTTTTTGTTACCAATGTTACAAATTTTTAATCATAACTAATAACTTATGAGCCACTAATCTATAACCAAGACATATAAAAACATATTTATACTTTTGAAACTATTTAGAAACAAAAATGAAATGGCCGCATACATTTGCTCATTTAAACCAACCAAAATTCTTAATTTTTCTAGCTGTAACTTCAAGAGAGGAGCACCTTGTCACCTGATGAATCTAATTATCACAAGCACAGAGATTTTTGTAGAACTTGAGAAGCTGCTGGTCCCTATAAGAGCAGCATTTATAATCAGCTCCTAGCAGGGCTTCTCTAGCCACACTAGATTCCTAACTACAGGTGCAGGGCTCCAAAGACCAATTAAAACTGTTTATTTTATTTTATTTTTTTACCAAATTATCCCCAGATAGTCGGAGAGTACTGCTTTTCTCAAAACCCATTCTCTCACATCTCAGGTGTAAACTATCTCTAGTCAGGGTATAAAGCACCTATGAGAATTACCTTTGCTTTTCTAGATTTTCACATAGCTCTAAACACATACACAAAAACACATAAAACAGAAACCAACAGATCCAGACACATTCGACCCTTTTTTGTCCTCCACAAGCAGGCAAAAGAATTAGACGATTTTGGAGGGGGAAGCTTCCGCTTCAACAGAACTCGGTCCCTCTGACCGATCCGGAGACGGCCAGGCGTCCCTGACTCTCCTTACCTCCCAGGGCGTCCCCTGGGGCCACAGCCTGTGGTCCTCCTAGCACGTCTGCCGACCACAGTCCTCCGGTCCTTACGGCCCAAAAGAACAGCTGCAAATACCGACCGCGCGCACATTTCAGACCCCATCACCCCATCGTCTACAAACACCAGCATCCATTTCTACCTAGACGACCAAAACCAGAGAAGCACACTTGTTCCTCACTCTGCCAGGTGTAAAACCAAGGCACGAGGTGGGACTCGAACCCACGATCTCGCAACCCGAAAACCAAGACACAAATTTCACTCTGCCAGGTGTAAAACCAAGGCACGAGGTGGGACTCGAACCCACGATCTCGCAACTCGAAAACCAAGACACAAATTTCACTCTGCCAGGTGTAAAACCAAGGCACGAGGTGGGACTCGAACCCACGATCTCGCAACCCGAAAACCAAGACACAAATTTAATAAACTCAGATGGATCCGAACTCAGACTTCGCCATGCTTCAGAAACATAGGACAAGACACAAACAACCCAACACAACAAGCACATGTTCCAATGTTCGTTTCAGAAAACAGACACTCAAAACAGAGACACCGGCCGGCACACACACAAGAGGGGATCCCCATACCTCCAAGTCGGTTCTCGGGTGTGAGGGGTGGTCGCGTTTCCCGGCCAACGCACCAAATGAAAGACCCACAACGTGAGGACTCCCTCACGTTCTGACTCAGGAGAGGCGACACCCCAAAATCACCCACAAGAAACGATCTTGCTGCAACTGCAAGAGGATTTTTATTCGAGAGCGTTCTCGGGCCCATGGTCATACACCACGCAGGGGTAGAGGACCATGGCGCCCTGAGTAGCTGAGTAAGGGGGTATTTAAAGGAAGAAACCACAATTCATGGAGGTGGGGAGGGCGTTGTTGGAAAATACCAAAAATACCAGTTAAGAGTCACAAGGAAGTATAAAGTCACAAGTGTCAGGTTATCTCTCAAGACAGTTTCTAAGAGCCCCTAACAATCTAAGAGCCCCTAAAGATAGCACATTTGCATTGCAGGTTCCAGTAATGGTCAGGGTGCCATTCTTTGAATTGAACCCAGGAAGCGGGTAGGTGGAGGAAGGTCGCTATCTGTTTTATGACCAGTACCTGGAGCACTAAGCCACAAAGGCTACACTCCCAAGCCTGGGCCCAAAAGCCTCGAATTTTGTTTTTACTTTGCTATACTTTTTTAATACTTCTTCAGAATCAAGTATCTCTGTTAGTTTCATAGTAAACATGATAATAAAGAGAAAGATTCCCCACACTATGTTATGTAACACCCAACAGTAAAAATACAAGCATATTATGAAATATTTACTAAAGGATACACATGCACACTCACACACATACAAACACATATTTCAATCATATAAAACATTTGTACTTATATTTTATTTTCATCTCAAAACATCTAATCGTACATATACATATGCATATTTATGAACCAAAATTTAAAAGAAATGCATAATAATCCAAAAACCACTAATTCTAATATGTCTGATAATAGATAATATTCCTTGAAAATGAAAATAATGACAATCATCTATTACAAGATTGATAATGCTCTTTCCGTAATTTGAATGTAAATCTCAAAAAAAAAGTTTTAATTATTATTTGTTCCACATAGCAGGAGTGGAACAAATATATGATCTTTCAAGAGATCCATTCATTTTAGTTTCCTTTACTCTCAAAAAAACCAGTGAATTTCACTTACTTACACCAACTACACGTAAAAGGCACACTATCTGTATATATATATATATATATATATATATATATATATATATATATATACACTATATATACACACACACACATACACACACACATATATATATATATTCAATTCAGTTATGTAGAGTAGTCAGACAGGAAAGAGAAAGACAACCATACTGATTTGGAAACTGAGGTCAGGAGGCTTACATGTGTTGCCACTTGTGTGCAAGTATCATAATCAGGGATTCCCCCACTTGCTGCTACAGTCTATTTGGGAACAACAAGCAAGAGGTCACCTGCTCCATATATTTTAAATATTTTACTTTGAGAACATATCTCACTGTATAGTCCACATATAGCACAATGTTCCAATACATATAAGTCAGTTTTAACAATGCTAGAATTATGAGCATGTGCTTGCACATCTGTCTCCTTTTCAAGTTTGTTCTTTCCCCAGATTCAAATAGCAGGATAACCTCAAATAATTAATTTTTTAAAAATTGCTTCTAAAACTTGTACCAGAACTAGTTGAGAAGTATGTAGGTAGTACTATGTCCAGTTTTCTGAGGAACATCCAGACTGATTTCCAGAGTGGTTTTACAAGCTTGAAATTCCACCAATGCAGGAGTGTTCCTCTTTCTCTACATCCTCCCCAGCATCTGCTGTCACCTGAATTTTTGATCTTAGACATTCTGTCTGGTGTGAGATGGAATCTCAGGGTTCTTTTGATTTGCATTTCCCTGATGATTAAGGATGCTGAACATTTTTTTCAGGTGCTTCACAGCCATTCAGTATTACTCAGGTGAGAATTCTTTGTTTAGCTCTGAGCCCCTTTTTTTAATGGGTTACTTGAATTTCTGGAGTCCAGCTTCTTGAGGTCTTTGTATATATTAGATATTAGTTCCCTATCTGATTTAGGATTGGTAAAGATCCTTTCCCAACCTACTGGTGGCCTTTTTGTCTTATTGATGGTGTCTTTCGCCTTGCAGAAGCTTTGCAATTTCATGAAGTCTCATGTGTCAAATCTTGATCTTACAGCATAAGCCATTGCTATTCTGTTTAGGAATTTTTCCCCAGTGCCCTTATCTTTCAGGCTTTTCCCCACTTTATCTTCTATTAATTTCAGTGTCTCTGGTTTTATGTGGAGTTCTTTGATCCAAGTAGACTTGTGCTTTGTATAAGGAGACAAGAATAGATCAATTCGAATTCTTCTACATGATAACAGTCAGTTGTGCCAGCACCATTTGTTGAAAATGCTGTATTTTTTCCACTGGATGCGATTAGCTCCCTTGTCAAAGATCAAGTAACCATAGGTGTGTGGATTCATTTCTGGGTCTTCAATCCTATTCCATTTATCTACCTGTCTGTTGCTGTATAAGTACCATGAAGATTTTTTATCACAATTGCTCTGTAGTACACCTTGAGATCAGGCATGGTGATTACCCCAGAGGTTCTTTTATCTTTGAGAAGAGTTTTTGCTATCCTAGGTTTTTTTATTATTCCAGATGAATTTGCAAATTGCCCTTTATAACTCAGTGAAGAATTCAGTTGGAATTTTGATGGGATTGCATCGAATCTGTAGATTGCTTTCCGCAGGATAGCCATTTTTTACTATATTAATCCTGCCAATCCATGAGCAGGGGAGATCTTTCCATCTTCTGAGATCTTCTTCAATTTCTTTCTTCAGAGACTTGAAGTTCTTATCATACAGATCTTTCACTTCCTTAGTTAGAGTCACAACAAGGTATTTTATATTATTTTTGACTATTGTGAAGGGTGTTGTTTCCCTAATTTCTTTCTCAGCCTGTTTATCCTTTGTGTAGAGAAAGACCACTGATTTGTTTGAGTTAATTTTATATCCAGCTACTGCACTAAAGGTGTTTATCAGGTTTAGTTCTGGGGTGGAACTTATATATACTATTATATCATCTGCAAATACAGATATTTTCACTTCTTCCTTTCCAAGTTTTATCCCCTTGATCTACTTTTGTTGTCGAATTGCTCTGGCTATGACTTCAAGTACTATATTGAATAGGTAGGGAGAAAGTGGGCAGCCTTGTCTAGTCCCTCATTTTAGTGGAAATGCTTCGAGTTTCTCTCCATTTAGTTTGATGTTGGCTGCTGGTTTGCTGTAGATTGCTGTTCTTATGTTTAGTTATGGGCCTCGAATTCCTGATCTTTCCAAGACTTTTATCATGAATGGGTGTTGGATTTTATCAAATGCTTTCTCCACATCTAACAAGATGATCATGTGTTTTTGGTCTTTGAGTTTGTTTTTATAGTGGATTACATTGATGGATTTTCATATATTAAATCATCCCTGCATCCCTGGGATGAAGCCTACTTGGTCATGATGGATGATCGTTTTAATGTGTTCTTGGATTTGGTTTGCAAGGATTTTATTGAGTATTTTGTCATCGATATTCATAAGAGAAATTGGTCTGAAGTTTTTTCTTTGTTGGATCAGTGTGTGGTTTAGGTGTCAGAGTAATTGTGGCTTCATAGAATGAATTGGGTAGAGTACCTTCTGTTTCTATTTTGTGAAATAATTTGAGGAGAGTTGGAATTAGGTCTTCTTTGAAGGTCTGATAGAACTCTGCACTAAACCCATCTGGTCCTGGGCTTTTTTTGGTTGGGAGACTATTGATGACTATATTTCTTTAGGAGAAATGGGACTGATTAGATCGTTAATCTGTTCCTGATTTAACTTTGGTATCTGGTATCTGTTTAGGAAGTTATCCATTTCATCCAGATTTTCTAGTTTTGTTGAGTATAGCCTTTTGTCGTAGGAGCTGATGATGTTTTGGATTTCCTCAGGTTCTGTTGTTATGTCTCCTTTTTCATTTCTGATTTTGTTAATTAGGATACTGTCCCTGTGCCCTCTAGTTAGTCTGGCTAAGGGTTTATCTATCTTGTTGATTTTCTCAAAGAACCAGTTTCTGGTTTGGTTGATTCTTATAGCCCTGAGTGCCTCCAAAAAGAAACTAGAGAGAGCATACACTAGCAGCCAGACAGCACACCTAGAAGCTCTAGATTTAAAGGAAGCAAATTCACCCAAGAGGCGTAGAGGGCAGGAAATAATCAAACTCAGGGCTGAAATCAACCAAGTGGAAACAAAAAGAACTATTCAAAGCATTATTTTCTTTTTTTCTCAAATATATTTGGGAAAATTTTCTGTTTCAGTTGTTTCCTTCTCTGCAATTTAATTTTTAACTTTTCAATATTGGTATCTTTTTATTTTTAACTCCAGATTTTATTCCCCCTTTGGTCTACCTTCCAACTGTTCCATATCCCATACCTCCTTCCTGTCTCCTGTCTCCATGAGGATGGAGACACCCCACCCCCACTCCATCAGACCTCTAAATACCCTGGGGCCCCCAGTCTCTCATGGGTTAGGTGTATCTTCTCTGACTAAACTCAGACCCAGCAGTCCTCTGCTGTATATTTGGTGGGGGCTTCAAAACAGCTGTTGTATGCTGCCTGGTTGGTGTTCCAGTATCTGAGAGATCTCAGGGGTCCAGGTTAATTGATACCACTGGTCCTCCTTCAGGGTTGCTCTCCTCCTTAGCTTCTTCCAGCTTTTCCCTAATTCAGCCACAGGGGTTAGCAGCTTCTGTCCACTGTTTAGGTGCAAATATCTGCCTCTGACTCTTTTAGCTTCTGGTTGGGTCCATAGCCTCAGTGATATTGCCAGGTCTTGGGGGCCTCTCCTTGAGCTGGATCCCTCTTTGAGCTTGTGGTTGGACCTTCATGTCTACAGACTTCTCTCCATTTCCATCCCTGCAGGTATTTCAGACAGAAACACTTATAGGTCAGAGTTTTGACTGTGGGCTGGCAAGCCCATCCCACACTTGATGCGCTGCCTTTCTGCTGGAGATAGGCTCTACAAGTTCCTTCTCCCCTCTGTAGGGCATTTCATCTAAGGTCTCTCTCTTTGAGTCCTGAGAGTCTCTCACCTCCCAGGTCTCTGATACTTTCTAGGATGCCCCCCCCCTTTCACAACCTCCTACCTCCTGAAGTTGCATCTTCATTCTGCTGGCCCTCAAGGATTTCAGTCTTTTTCTCCCACAGAATACCAAATCATGTACCCCTCTCTGCAGCCCCCATTCCCCTTTAACTCTCAGGTCCCTCCCTCCCCATCCCCCTTGAGGTTGCTTTCTTTTTCTTCCCAAGTGGGACTGAGGCATCAGTCACTTGGACCCTTCAGCTTGTTATCCTTTTTGAGTTCTGTGGTTGTATTTTGGGTATTCAACATGTTTTTTGTTTGTTTGTTTGTTTGGGTTTTGGGTTTTTTGTTGTTGGTTATTTGTTTGTTTTTGCTAATATCTACTTATTGGTGAGTACATGCATGTCCTTTTGGGTCTGAGTTACATCACTCAGGATGATATATTCTAGTTCCACCCATTTGCCTGCAAAACTCAGGATGTCCTCGTTCTTCATAGCTGAATACTATTCCAATTTGTAAATGAACCTCATTTTCTGTATCCATTCTTCTGTCATGGGACAGCTGGTTTGTTTCCAGCCTCTGGCTATCACAAACAAGGCTGCTATGAACAAATGCCCCTGTGGCATGGTGGGGCATCTTTTAGGTAAATTTCCAAGAGTAGTATTGCTGGCTCTTCTCTTTTTTTTCTTTTTCTTTTTTTCTTTTTTTCTTTTTTCTTTTCTTTTGTTTTTTCTTTCTTTCCTTCTTTCTTTTACTTTTTTATTTTTTAAACTTCTTTTTTATTAGATATTTTCTTTATTTTCATTTTAAATGTTATCCCCTTTCCTGAAGATCTATTTCCAATTTTTCAGAGGAACCTCCAGATTGATTTCCAGAGTGGTTGTACCTGTTTTCAATCCCATCAACAATGGTGGGGTGTTCCTGTTTTTCTGCATCCTTGCCAACATATGTTGTCACCTAAGGTTTTGATCTTAGCCATTCTGATTGTTGTAAGGTGGAATCTCATGGTCGTTTTGATTTGCATTTCTCTGATTACTAAAGAATTTCTTTAGTGTTTCTGAGCCATTTGAGATTCCTCTGTTGTGAATTCTTGGATTAGTTTTATGCCACAATTTTTGATTGGTTTGTTTGGATTTTTGGTGGTTAGCTTCTTGGGTTCTTTATATATTTTGGATATTAGTCCTCTAATGGTTGTGGGGTTGGTAAAGAGATTTTCCCAATCTGTAGGTTGCTGATTTGTCTTATTGGCTATGTCTTTTGCTTTACAGAAGTATTCCAGGTTCATGAAGTCCCATTTATCAATTCCTGATCCTAGAGCATGAGCCACTGGAGTTCTGTTTAGGAAAATTTCCCCTGTGCCAATGAGTTCAAGGCTCTGTCCCACTTTCTCTTCTATTAGATTCAGTGTATCAGGTTACATATACAATGGAAAACAGAAAGCATCTTCAATAAATGGTGCTGGTCTAACTGGCTGTCAATATATAGAAAAATGAAAATAGATCAATATTTGTCACCTTGCACAAAGGTAAATATTGATTTCTTAAATTACCCCTCATCATATGGAAAAGAGACATTACATAAGAAATACAGTTTTGTTGTTATTTCAGATTATGTGGATTGATTATTCTACTGTTAGGCAATTTATTTGACTTAGTAGTATTGCTGGTTAGTTTTTGCAACATGTCAGTGACAGATGAAAAGTTTTATCTCTTTTTTAACTGAGTTCTTTCACTTTTGATATGCCTATAGATGTATTTGTACATTATTTGTTTGTATAGACTACTTAAATGTTTATACTTCGTTCATTATTATGTTTTAATATTTTGGTTATATCTGTTTTATTATTTCAGTGATAGTTTCAAAAATGTATCTTTTACATTGTCAGATCTAAAACTTTCCAGTCTCATTTCTGATAACAGGTGTAATGGCTGGTTTTGTGTGTCAACTTGACACAGGCTAGAGTTATCACAGAGAAAGGAGCTTCAGTTGGGGAAGTGCCTCCATGAGATCCAGCTGTGAGGCATTTTCTCAATTAGTGATCAAGTAGGGAGGGCTCCTTGTGGGTGGTGCCATCCCTGGGCTGGTAGTCTTGGATTCTATAAGAGAGCAGGCTGAGCAATCCAGGCAGTAACATCCCTCTGTGGCCTCTGCATCAGCTCCTGCTTCCTGACTTGCTTGAGTTCCAGTCCTGATTTCCTTTGGTGATGAACAGCATTGTTTCCTCCCCCAACTTGCTTCTTGGTAATGATGTTTTGTGCAGGAACAGAAACCCTGAATAAGACAGCAGGTAACTTTTCTCAGCCTTCTATTAGAGTCAGGTATTGCCTTTTATAACCTCTGAGTTGATTATTTTCTCGTACTTGGTTGTTTTTATATTTTCTCCTTTTCATCTCCTGATGATTACCATGTTTTGGAATTAAACACCAGGTGCTAAGAGTATACCCTGCCTTGTGTTTAGTTCTCTTGTCTTCAGCACTGTTCAAACACTGGAAATTTCATTTCCTATTGCTGTCATGTCCAATTCCACATCTCTGAGAGTGTTTTGAGCTCTTCCATGGTTTCCTTCTCTTGAGCCAAAGCTTGGAAATCTTTCTCATGAATGTGAAGCCTGAAGAATCCATCTTACTATAGAAAACACTGTTTTTCACAGCATAGTGATCAGTTTTTTTTTTAATATCTGTATTTTGTAAATTTTCTTATCTTTTTAAATAACTTGGCAAGTGGATAAGCATCAGTTCTCTTAAGTGATCATATTTGCAGCTTAATAGACTTTGGCATTTTCATTCAATATCTCACACATTACTTCACTGAAATTTCTTGCAAGTTCTCCCACCAACTCTTCATTGATAAATTTAATAGTAAATGTCATTTAAACTGTTTTCACTTTAGATTGTTAATTTCCACAGTTGTTTTTCTTTTGTTTTTCTTTTATTCTAGTCCATGTTTCCTTAAATTCTTCCATGTTCTTACTCATGTGTTTTGACTTTCCCAAAAGTCAAAGGTAAGAATCTGAAAACCATTATATGCCCTAGTTTTGACCCATAAACATCAGGGCTGTCCAACCATTTTACCTTATAACATGACATTTTGGTATACAGATATTTGGTTCAACATCCTTAGGCATCCTGGTATGTATGTGCCTTATCAGCTTCAGGTTGAACAAACTTGAAATCTTTAATAAGAATATTTTTTTACTCAGAGTATTTAAAATAAGATTTATTTCTTTAAATTATATATTGTGTTAGGAATCAAACACACCACACACACACACACACACACACACACACAGAGTATGTCTGTGTTTCTGTGTGTATGTGTATTACAATTTAGACTTCTATGTAAACTTCACTAAAGAGATGTACACAGAATTCTAACTTATTTCTA
Organism: Mus caroli; assembly: GCF_978045245.1. NCBI lineage: Eukaryota > Metazoa > Chordata > Mammalia > Rodentia > Muridae > Mus > Mus caroli. The sequence continues at coordinate 117,155,845 of NW_028227258.1, read as the reverse complement.
GGCATTGTAATAAATATTTAGGGCATCTAGTAGAAATTGTACAAATCATTGCCTTCTATCATTACCAATATTTCCTCATCTCAGAGAAACAAGAAGCTTTCTACTTCCAAATGCTAAATTAGATTTTCTAGTCTTTTTGTTGTTGTTGTCGTCGTCTTCAGTTTCACACTTCTCTTCAAATCTTTTCCAAAATTAAATTCTGCTCTTTGCTTCTAAAAGGGAGAGAAATTTATTTTTCTGTTTTCATTTTCAGAGCAAGCTGCCCATGCTACTATAAACTCTCACCTAGTTTGAAGTCTGCCTAATTAACATTTTATTCTGCTTTAGATATTTTCTAATTAATAACAATGGTTGCCAGCATGATCATCTTGGATATGTGATCTACTATGAATAGGAAACTAACTAAAAACAATCATTAAAAATTCTGGATGTTGCCCAGGTCTTGTTTTTCTCTCTAATGTAGTTGTACTTCTCAATGCCTTGCTAAGTTTTCTTTGGTAATGGTTCTCCGATTTCTTAATTTATATGTGGTATTAATAGCCCACTA